>NC_135352.1:25165379-25497599 GCF_023851605.1 Tamandua tetradactyla | reverse complement strand
CACAATATTACCTTTATCTTCTTTTAATGCCTGCTAGTTAAACATGAAATTTTAATTTCCTCCCTGATTATTGAAAAGTCTTCTGTTAATGGACAACATTGTTTATTTTCACTCTTTATATTTTTTCTTCACTTGTTATTTAGTGAATTTGCACAGTTGTTCATGAACATTTCTATAGGAAAAAAATGAGAAAATAACCAATATCGAATAGCTCCTGAGTATGTTCAACCTTCTTTTGGGCATCTTCATCACTGGTATATTACTTGGTTTTCCCCACAGCCCTTCAACATGGACATAAGGAAATGTGTTTTTCAAGGAGAAAACATATATAGAGGTTGTTATCTTCCTAGCATCACATATCTAGGTGGATGAACTGAGATTCAAACTTAAGTTTCATTATAGAGTCCACAGGTCAACGGGAAAAGGCAACTCATCATTTATCCTGAATTAGCTTTAATTTAGTCATCTCATGAGCATTTCTTCTTGGCTACCACTTAGCATATGATACTTAATAGTTTTCCTACCTTTTCCTTGGCCAGACCAGAGACATTCTAGTTCATATACTTCAATGTCCCCTAGACTTTGCAGATTATCTGGGAACTAGTTCTGTAGTAACCAAAATTCCTTTTTATGTCAGTATCAATGTACATTTTCTTACAAGTATGACATCTGAAATGCATTCAAAAATTATCCCAATAGGTTGTGTCCATATCCAAATGACTGTAACAATCTAGGTACCAAGTTGTCATTTTGGTCAAATATCTATATTGTCCTTATAGTAATGATGATGGTAGAAATAATGACAACTGTCTTGTATTGATTGTGAAATGTGTTACAGAATTTCATCCATATGAAAAACATTCTGGACAGAGTATAGTTATCCATGTTTTTCAAGTGAGAAAAAATGCCCTGTGGAGTGGCCAAGAGATTCACCCAGGGGATGGTGGTGATGGTAGCACAGCATTCTGAATATAATGAACATCACTGAAATATGCATCTGAATGTGATTAAAAGAGAAGTGTTAGATTGTATATATGGTAACACAATGAAAATTTTTTAAAAAATTCACGGAACTGCATTACACAAACAGTGAACCCAAAGTTAAACCATGGGCTTTAGTTGGTACCACAATTTTAATAATATTCTTTCATTAATTGTAACAAATGTTACACCAATACCAGGTGTTGGTGATTAGGTGGTGTCTGGCGACCCTGTATTTTATGCATGATTATTTGTAAAGCTATAATTTCTCTGCTTAATAAAAGAAAAAGGAATTCACCTAAGGTCTTAAAGTTAAAATATTTAACTTTAAAATACTAAAGTGTCAAAATATTTTAAAATATATCTATCATTGGTTAACATTTTCTGTTTCCTTGATATGGGTTATATGTAGAAATCTCTCCTAATACTGGCGTTTAGTGTTGCATTTATTGCATTAGGACTTTGTTAGCTCTATCAAGGATTGTAATGGTGACTGCTGAAATGATTTTGAAATCTGTTGTAATTCTATTTGCAAAGAGAATTTTGAAAATCCGCAATCCTTAGGTAAACATCTGTCCAAGAATTTAAGATAAACAAGATCTAAGTCTTGACATAATGCAAAAGGGGGAAAATAGACACCTCTGCTGTATAATCTGCCTTTCCCCATGTGATTCTGTCTGCATGTCTTAAGGTGGGCATCACTGAAATCCCCCAGTTCTGTTCAAAGCACACTTCTCAGATCAGGGTGGAGCCTCTACAAATGCACAGAGACCAGGTGATTGCAGGATCTGCTGAAATGGATGGGAGCGCTGATGGGGGATGATGGAAATTTAGATTAAAACCAATGAATAATGCTCTGCTTTGTTGTTATAGTGTTTACCTCACCATAACCAACAATCTCCTCTGTAGATTTATCTATAACTTTAGAAAGGTGATCATAATTAAGCCCATATATTAATAATGACAAACTCTCAAATAGCCAAAGCATATCCTAATCTCCGGTTATCAGTTGAAACTTAAAAACAGAACGCTATAGAAGGGCTTATTTAATAGGGCTACAAATCACGTTTTAGGCACAGCAGGTATCCTTACCTACTGGGCTTTACGTGCTTCAGTCACACAATTCCAACTTATACATATATTTATTTATTTATAAATTTTTATCCATGCATACTACGTATATTATCAAACATATACCAAAATAGAAATGAAAAATCCATGAAGTAAAGTATATTCTTCCTCAATATTGTCACCCCCCCCCCCTAGATTTTTTACATTCCAACGTGGATACAATTAACTGATCCAAACTTCTTTTTCCACAAGCTAGCTCCTGTCCTTAAATATAAAGTCTATTGTTTGATCTTTTTAGTCTGACTCTTTTACCATGTTAGGTAAATTGCTAGTTTCCCCTAGTAAAGTCACAAACAGGGATAAGCCTCTTATTTTGCAAATCCTCCAAACTGATATAAACTTGATGAGAGAATAAACTTTCCCAGCAATGTTATGTTTCTGCCCCACTCATAACTTCTGCTTACTGTGTTTTCGGCCCATCCCAAATAGATCATCCAATCCAAACTTGGTAGAAAAGAAAGGCGTTTAAATAGTATTTCTTCGTCAATTCAATTTTGTCACCTCTAAATCATAACATCTTATCTTCTGCTTCAGGAATTAAAGGGGAAAGAATCAATACAGGGAACAAGGAAACTGCAAAAAATAAGGAGGAAAAGAAAATAAATAAAGAGGAAAGGAGCAACTCTCAATGATCCTGACAGATTTCCCCAGCCTTGTAGTGAAGCATGTCTAGGCAAGTGTACTACAGAAATCTGCCTCCTGGAGAATTCTGGAACACATCTCTATTTGAAGAGCCTAGTAACTATGACATTGAGTAATATCCCTTGTAGGACATTGAGAAATGGGGGAAAACTGTGGAAATTCAGAGTTTTGTGATTCACCTACTTGCAGAATATGTCTATTGATTTTTCTTTTCTGCTAAGAGTACGTCCCCTTGGTACATTCGGGCTACAAATTGGAGAGCACGTTTTTGTTTGTTCTACAAGGGTTGGCTTTGGTTTGCCCAAAGGAGAAGTAACCTATGGATCCCACTGGGTATAGGGGGTTATCAAGCCAAGTGTGACATCCCCACACATTAAGATTATTGCATCTCTGGCACACGAGTGATATATAACTTCCAAGGAGGATTCACACTTTTATTCGTCTAGTTCCAAAACAATAAACATCACCAAGGGCCAAGAAAAGAGAATAATAAATTTCATTCTATCTTTAAGACCAGCATTACTGTCATTCTCATTAAAGGAGAATAAAGCTCGTGAAAATATTCCACATATTGAGGCTATTCATGACTATTATCATTATTGTTTTCACTAACACTTAACTCTTAAAAGAATGCTAGTCTCAGCACTTATAGTACAAAATATAAAGATATATATGTAATTGCTATTTTAGTCTTTCTTTTATGGTTGAAGAAAAGCCAGAAAAACTTAGATGTTTCAATTTTTTTTGTAAATGCAATGTTATTTTTTATACAACATAAACATATTTGATAAATACTACAGTAATATATATGTGTTTTCTGGCATGGGAAGATAACCTTTGATAGCTATTATTTATTTATTTTGGGGGGGGGGTGCATGGTCCAGGAACTGAACCCGGGGTCTCCCGTATAGAAGACGGGCATTCTAACCACTGAACCACCTGTACACCCCTGATAGCTATTTTTAAATGTTTGTTTCTCTTCCTGTTAATTGAGGCTTAAAAGTAAAAATAAACCAAGCAATTTTTATAATTTGGAATTTGGTAAGGTAGAAGCTTACATATTCTTACCTGGTCCTGCCTCTTGGCATTAACTGATTGGTCTGGGGATTCCGATGAAGACTAATTCTCATTCTGAAAGGCAAGAGAGCAACTAAACATGTACCTAGTAAATGCCATGAGTAGTCACATGTGCTTTTATTATTTGTGTTTCAGACTGTCCAGCGAGACCCAGTTATTCACAAAGAATAACTGCAATCATAGAAATCAGCCTCCAAGTTATGCTTCCAAAGACTCTTGTCAGGTACGAACAAAGTGCAGTACACCTGCATCACTTAGTCCATATGCTGTTTTTATAGATGGGGTCTATTATAGTATATTCAAGTGCATTTATCTGTATCTTCAATCAGACAGCGAATTCCTTAAAGGATGGACCTCATGGGAATATTGTGAAGAAAATATGTAATATTCTGTAGTGTTTAGCACTTTATTATTTCCTCTCTTGCTTCCATTCATTTAGCCAGTATTAGTTGACCATCTCCTCTGTGCCAGGCTCTCAGTTCTGGGGCTATAGCAGGGTCAGAGAAATAGACATGGACCCCTTTCCAATAAAGCTTACAATATAGTAGAGAGAAGCAGGAAATAAACTATTAAGCAAGTAAATATGCAACAGTGATAAGCACTCTAAAGGAAAGCATCATATGCAGTTCCAGAGGTCTGATCTTTGGGGAGGAGTAACAGAGGCTGAGACTTGAATGCTGAGACAAACCAACCACATGCCGATCTAGTGCAGAGTGTTCTAGTCTTAAGGAAAAGCTAAGGCAAAGAGATTGTGGTGGAGAGGCACTTGCTGCATTTGGGAAGTAGAAAGCAGGCCAATCTCAACATGGGGGAGGTGAGTATGGAAAGATGGACTGTGCCAAGGAATTTGATTTTCTTGTGATCAGAAGTCACTGGGGGGCTTCAGTGTAGGGGAGTAAAGTAATTTATGTTCCAAAACAGGGTTTGGCAAACTTTTTCTGTAAAGAGACAGATAATAGCCATCTTAGGTTTTATAGATCATGTGGTGTCTTTTGTGATTGTTCAGTTCTGCTTCTGCAGTGCTTAAACAACAGTGGACAAATTAAATGATTGGAGATGGCAGTGTTTCAATAAAGCTTTATTTACAAAACTAAGCACCAAACACAATTTGGTCTTTGGGCCATAGTGTGCTGGCCCCTCTTCTAAAAGTCCACCCTGACTGCTGTGTATATATGATGATGTTATGATAATTATAAACAATCCCATAAACAATTCAGGTGAGGGATCATGGTCAAAGAAATGCCAACCCCATACCAAAGCATACTTGTAAAACAGTTTAAATATTTACAGAGGCCCCTCAAAAAATGCCAAGGGAGACTTCCATTCATAAGAAATAAACACCCTGGAAGATCTTTATTTATCGTTGTATTTCACATATCTCACTTATAGAGCTTGCTCCTAGATCTTTCTTTCTCTCTCCAAATGTCTCCAAATTCACCAAATCCAGCCCACACTGAATCTTATTTTTCTCCCCTTAATTCTTCAGAATTTATTATTTCCTTTTGTTTCAGGAATCTTATCAACCTCATAATTTTTTAAACAATTAAACAAGCAAGCCAATGTGCAACAGTGAAAGGTACTATGATGGAAATATAGTGTAGGCCGCAATATATCTATTTTTCATTTTCTCTGTTTTTAGTTTACATGGACCATAGATATAATGAAGTCCTTGAAAACACCCCTCTTACTCTTTCCCCTGTCATTTTTACTAGCAAAACCCCAAACTTGGTGAAACCCAATTGTCTGCATACTAAAAGTGGCTGGAGAACACCACACAAAGTGGTTGCCTCATCTCAGCCTCGCAAATCTCAATGACAGTTTATGTGCCTCTACAGTCTTAGCAATCCTCCTAATGAAGTTGGCTTGTTCACTCTTGGAAATAACAATTTTATACCTTTTTCTCTCTCTGATACTTCCAACATCCCCTCATGGTTCAAAATTTCAGATGATGACTTTGTCACATATTTTATTGAGAAAATACATGTTCTCAGAAGGGAACTTCCTTTTTCCACCATAAATTTATCTAAATCTGCATGTCTCTGTCCATGCACTTTGCTTCCCTCTTGTGATAGTGGATGAAAGGCTTTAGCAACCATCAAAGACAATTCCTTCATAGGTTCTCTTCATCTTACCATCTCCACCCCTTAAGAATTTTACTCTGCCAATAATGCCCCTTTTCTACATCTCAGTGTCCCACTTTCTTCTGGATGGTGATCATTAGCTTGCTCTAGTATCACATAGCTTAAGAAGACCCTTTGGTGTGCTCAAAGGAGCACACCAATCCCTCTCTCCTATGGCTACTGTCCTATTTCTACAATTTTTCATTCCACTCCTTTTGGGATTCCAGCACGAGCATTCTACCGAAAACTGTTTTTGTCAAGGTAAAAAATGACCTCATATTGTTTAGTCCTGGTCACTTCTCTGAGTTAGTTATGCTCTACCTTTAAGAAGCATTTCATATCATTGACCACGTCATTCTCCTTAAAAAGTCTCTTCTTCACGATACCACAATTTAATGCTTTTCTTTTCCTTACTTCCCTGATCACTATTGTTGCTCTAAGTCTAAATTTTTGTCTTTCTTTTTTGTTTGGCACCTTAAAATTTGGTCTCCTAGTTTGATGCTAAGCCATCTGTACCTCAGTATTCCAAATCTCTCCTTAGGATATTTAATCCAGTATTGAGGCTTTGCTATTACCTGTGTGGTATTGACTCCAACATCTATATCTTCAGTCTAATCTCTCCAGATTCATTTGGCCACCTGCCTACTTGACTTCGCCTCTTCAATCTTTAATAGCTCAAATGTAGCATGGCCCAAGGGAAACTTGTTGATTCTTTCATCCCCAAGTTTATTTCTCTTTCTATCTTTTTATCTACCCAGTTGCTCAAGACTTAAAGCCTAGGAATTATCCACCTTAGCTCTTTTATACTTGGACCCCACATCCAAAGCAACATTGGGTTTTGCCAGTTTCCATCTCCAAAATATATCTGGTATTATTAGTCCATTTCTTTTCATTTCTACTGCAATATCCATATATTCCATGCCACCATCGTCATAGCAAGAAATGAAAAATTTTCTAACTGGTATCCCCACCTCCGCTCTTGCCCCATTAATCAGCTTTCTTTTTTTATGAGCTAGCATCTCATTCTTTCCATAACCTGTGACTGATAATCTTACACCCCTGTTCATACTATTTTCACAGTATTATTTCCTTTACACTGAAATGAATCAAGTTGGAGTCTTTCTTCATGGCCTACAGGGCTCTACATGCTCTGGCCCCTGTTTTCTCTTTTCTTTTTTTTCACATGGGCAGGCACCGGGAATCGAACCCGGGTCCTCGGGCTTGGCAGGTAAGCACTCTTACCTGCTGAGCCACCGTGGCCCGCCCCCCTGTTTTCTCTTGATAGTCATCTTTGCTGTTCTCCTTCTTACTTACTACATCCCCAGCTAATTGATACAGGACATCCCTTATCATTGTTTTATCACCTCTTTACCAAGGTTTTTATAGACACCCAGTCTAAAGTTGTCCATCTCCTGGATAATTTTTTAATATTGTTTCCTTGTATTATTCTTCCGGAAGGTTTTACTCATATCTGAAATTATTTTGTTTACATGAGTACACAAGAGTGGAGGCCTCACCTGCCCAGTTTTACCACTGCACTGTATCCAAGTATCTGGAATTGTGTCTAGTAGAGACCCAACAAGTTTTTTGTTAAATATATGACCCATATTACTCTCCTAAGTTCTGTAGTGCTACATATTTTGTATTTATCTTGAAGCTGCACTGTAAAGGACCAAGAACTGGTCAGGTAGAGATAGAATATTCTTCTATAGGCAGAGGGTAAGAATAACCTACACTTGTATTTTACTCCAATAATTAATACTAAAGCCACAATTTATTGAGTTTTCTTATGTGCTTTTATGCATCATTAATGTATTCTTTCAACCATCTTAGAATTGGTATAATTATAGTGGAAAACTTTTTTTTGCCTATTCTCCCCTTCTTTTAGTGAGCCACCCTTTCCTTATTATGCAGTATTTTTGCTAGGCTCTTGTGGTCAGGTGGAATTGACCTTGTTTTCATGGACCTAAGTCTGGGCACATGCCCTGGATAGTCAAACATCTCCCTCTTCCTGAAGCAGTGATTGGTTAAAGATGATTACATGATTCAAATATGACTAATCCTTCTTCCTTGGGAATTTTGTTGGAAAGATTAGGGAAGATGATTTTTTTTCTCTGACATTTCCAGAATTATACTGAATCTCATAGCATACAGTCCCAACAAGTAAATAAATCGATACCAACTTTCACACTATATGTATAGGGTTAGGAATGTAGCTAACTAAGGGAAAACAAACATATATGATTGAGAGAGAGAAACAGAGGCTTGATGACATTATCTGAATGTATGTATAGTGCTTGAATGAAGCTAACATTTGTTGTCTGTAGCTCTTTCGAGTAACCTATGGTAATAAATTCCTTTTTACACTTAAACGGATTTGAATTGCATTTCTGAAACTTGTTTCCCATAAAATCTTGACTAATTCAGTTATTATTCTTGGTTTGCAATTGGGGAAAATGAAGATGAGAGAAGTTAAGAAACTTGCCAGAAAGGAAATATTTGTGCAGGTCTATCTGACTTCAGGTCCTATGCATTTACACTATAACAATATTTTAATGTATAAGCACACTGAAAAAGTGAAGTGCCTTCTAAGGGAATTTCCTTATGAGTCCTGAAATTTCATCTCCATAAAATACTCATTTCAAAATCTGATTCTGTTGGTAAATAAAATAGGTCTGATATGAACTAGCAATTCAACTGTTTTCATGGTTTTTGATATTTTTTACTTAAATAGAATGCTTTATTAAATGTTCTCTTTCAGTGTATATCCAAGTTTTCACATAGAAAGAAGTATATTAAATTAGATTTTTTTTAAGTTCTAATTTTCTCAAAACCCATTATTTAGCCACTGGAATAAAATTCACCCAAATGATGAAATGGAAAGCAATGGCAAATTATGTAGAATTATATAGGTGCTAAGAGGAAGTCTAATAAAATCTGAAAATTGATATTCATTCACAATTTACGTACATGTGCATAATTGATTAGTTTACCAAGAGATTGTACTATCTTTTAGGAAAATAAAATATAAAAGAACCCCCTCTTATACTGGCAGCATTATAGTTACCTAGAGTAAACATGAAAGATAAATGGAATTATAGGTAGAAAACTTAAAAGTCCTTAAATTATTATTGCAGGTATTCTGAAATGTACAAATAGCCAACATGACATGAACAAATTAAAATATTCGTTGATTTATGGGAGAAGCTGATAGAATTAAAACATTATGAGCAATACTGAATTGTGCCACTAAAGCAGTCTCATCACCATTTTGCTTTTTATAGATGGTGATACTGCCCACTCAGTTAATGAAATCAGAAAACTTGGTCGTCTTAGATCCCATCCTCATTTCAGTTCTTCCTACCTGTCATGCTATTTCAAAACTACCTTCCTATCTTACTGATCTTGATATGTTTCTTAAAGTGCATCTCTTGTTTGCTCAGTTGCCATTGTGTCATCTTCTCACATTCCGCTTATCCACTTATTACAAACCAGCCTCCATAGAGCTGCTAAGGGATTATTTGAAAGCACAGATTTGGCAGTGCCATTTTTAAGCTTAAAACTCTTGAAATAAGGTTATCTGAAGGATAAAGCTCAGACAGGTTCCTTCAACAAGTACTTATTTATTAGAAATTGTATTTGGAGATGGAGAGACCAAAAGAAATAAGACATGGGCATTCCTTCCCTTAAGGAACTTGGAATATAAAATGCATCTGGATGGGTGGTGCAGCATCAGGGTAAGGAAGCAACCCAAAGCAGATCATTTCACTATACTGTAGAAAGTGTTATCACAGAACAGCAATGCACTGGAGCTCGGTGGAAAAGGCCTTAGCATAGCCTGGGTTTTCAGGAAGACTGTTTGGAAAAATAATGCCTGAGTTGAAATCCAATAAGTCATCCAGGCTCAGAAGGAAATAAGCATGGGTGATTATCCAGGCAGATATAGGAGCAAGAGAAAACAGGTAATGGGGTTAAAAATAGTGCTTATCAATAACTGCAAGCAATTCAGTATTATGAAATTGTAAAATATGAGGCAGGAAACAGATTCAGAAGGATGGAAAACTAGTAGGAGTGAAGTGACATGAAGATCACATATACCACATGAACATTCATTCAACTTATTTATTGAGTGTTCACTACATGTTGGGCACTCTGCTGAGGATACATAATAAATCTGACATCTCCCCAGCTCTCACAGAACTCACAATCTCTTGGAAGAAGCAAACACAAAACAAACAAAAATATCGAATTAGACAAACAGCTTAAGAAACAAACGGGCAAAATTACTGTAATTTTGATGAACATTCTGAAGGAAAACACAAGTGGCTGATTTAAAAAGTGAGAGGGTGAGTGACATCATCAACATAGCAGCCTAAGACATCCCCTGAGAAGACCTCCCCAGAGATTGAGTGAGCAAAAAGACAAATCCAACTTGCTCAGAACTCTGGAGGATGGTAGAGACTGGAGAAGGACTCTGTAAATGTTGAATCAAAGAGACAGAAAAATCCCAGGAAGGGGAATTCCATCCCAGACTGCCAGTCCGTTCCTGGTTCCTCTCTTCCTCAGCTTGGGAGTCACACAGAGGCAGCTCAACCCAGTCCCTCCCACTGTGGACTGAGGCTGTAGAGCGATTAATAGCAATGAGTTAGAACTCCACACATGTCCAGACACAAGGACCTAAGTCCACAGAGACCCAGGGCAGAGGACAAGTTGCTGAGGAGCATAAGGAGTGCTGCATAGAAATTCTGCCTTCCCCCTGACACCAAAACTCAATTTTGCCTAATTCTCTCCCACTTTATAACAAGGATTATCTTCCTTCCAGTTTACAATGACACATGCATCGTTTCTGTCTAAACCCTCATCAAGAAGCACTTTTAGCATCCGTATTTTTACCAACAGTCTTTTCAAAGCAATCCAAGCCTTTTCTATCACGCACTGCACAATTCTTCCAGAATCTTCTCCATATCCATTTATAAAGTTGTTCCAGCATTTCTGGTATGTACACTCTCAGTGCCCCACTCTTCCGGTACCAAGCTCTGTTTTAGCTTGCTAAAGCTGCCAAAATGCAATATACCAAATTTTAACAACAGGGATTTATTGGCTTTTGCAAGTTTACAGTTCTGAAACTGTGAAAATGTCCAAATTAAGGCATCAACAGGAAGGTACCTTCTTCCTGGAAGAAAGGCTGTTGGTGATTTGGGACCCCTCTGTCACTTGAGAAGACACATGGTGGCATCTGCTGGTTCTTCTGTCCCAGGTTCCATTTCTTTCAGCTTCTGGCTGCTGCCTCTATGGCTTTCTTTCTGAGCTTCTGTGTGTTTTGTTCTTTAGCTTCTGTCTCTCGTAGCTTCTCTATTTCGCCCTTTCATGCTCCTAAAAAGGGCTGCAGAAAGAGGAAAAAGACCCACCTAGGATCCATCTCAATTGAAATAGCCTAATGAAAAGGTCCCACCCACAATAGGTCTACACCCATAGGAATCAATTAGCTTGAAGAATGTGATCTTTTCTGGAGCACATACAGCTTCAAGCTGTCACAACTTCTTTTCCCACATTCCTATGTATTTGCATACTATTCTTTCCATGTTTGCAAACCTGACTAGAATGGAATCTTCATGAGAACAAGAGACATGCTTTATTCATCTCTGAACACTCAATGTCTAGTCCAGTACCTGGAACATAGCAACTACCCTTTACATTTCGTTGAATGGACAAATGAATCCCTGAAGCATCCAAGTTGACGATGGAAACCTTGACGTCTCCTCTTAAAATTATTCCTCTAATTATTTAGTTATATTCTCTGGCTTGAAAACTTAAGATAAACGTTCTTTCTAATATTCAAATCCCTTGGAATTCTGCTTGAAGAATGCTCCTCTTTTGCATCTTTTCTATTATTGCATGAAACTGAGTTGAATAATACTGATGTGTAGTTAATAAACTATGCAAATAGTTTTTGTCATTATCTTTCAATTTACACTCCAGGATGAATAATTGCCATGTTTAATGTGTTTGGTTGTGTTACTCTTTTCAAATGTTTCTCCCTCCAATGACACCTGGAAAATTAGTTATATGTCTATTTGTCTCCATTTACTCATCCAACATTTATTTGCTGACACATAGATATTCATAAGAATAGTCCTTCATTTCAATAAATTTATGGTCCGATAGACAAGGCTAGGCAATACTGTTGAAGTTGTCCTCTTTAATAGTAAGAACTATTGCTTGTAGATCAAATGATGTCAACTCTAGATAATTGCCCTGTAATTTTTTCATTGAGGAGGATCCCCAGATGGTTGGGGCTCTTTGTCTAGAGTTGTCTGAGTCACCATTTAGTCATGTGACTTGGACAGTGGCAGGATACCCTGGATGGGAACTAATATCTCAACCTACTTTTGAAGAGTGTCCTGAACTCTCCACTTAACAGTTTCGCAAAGAATGAGTTAAGGCTCCTATCTACTCCCTTCTTTTCTCTTCTCCAAGTGGAGAGAACACCAACCCGATTGGCTCAGATTGAGGACACTGGTTGGCCCACATTTATCAGTGAATAAATGTTTTTCCCTGGCTTCCTACTCCATGGAGCTGACTGAACAAGAATACTGGCAGATACTGACTTTTCTCTCTTGTTCTCTTTACATATGAACACTGTTTGCTTTAGTTTCTTGTGGCCATCTGTTGATAAGATTCCTTCTTGGGAGAAGCAATGGATTCCTCTTGGGGCTAATTTAAGCTACCTGCTCCAGTTTAGTTTATGAAATAACTGGGTTTTAAGATCTAGCCCAGTTAATATTTAAATTACATGTTAACTTTCCCTTCAACTGTATGTCCTAGTGTGCCAAGACTAGTTCCAGGTGTCCCCTGGAGCTCTAGGCAAAATAAGTTAATTACCCTTAGAGCCACTCTTGAAAGCTTTACATGTTCCCCTATAAATGGGACAAGTAATAAAAAGATACTTAACTGTAGTTTTATATACATTTTACATACAGTCAAAATAACTATATCTTAACAAAAATTCATCCAATTTTCCATCTGTCAAATTTTTCATGGTACATGTGACTGACTTGATGCTGATTAATAATTTACATGGGATTCTTCTCCCTTCTCCACTGCAATACACTGACAAACATGATCCATTTGATTTAAGTCTCTTCTTGGAGAAAAGACCATGTTATCAGACTATCTTTATACTTATCATAAGACAGAAACATTTTCTTCACAGTCTTTCTCAGGCACTGAAAGAATGGAAATCAATTATTTCTCTTCTGGGAGAAACTAGTAAAAATTGCGGGAACCATTTTTTTCCCCATCACATATAACAAAAGCTCTTAAATAGAGCTATTGTTAGACTTTAGGGATAATTATCCAGGGAAATGCTGGGCTTCGTTCATTAAAGGTTTGTAGAAATTGTCTTGAATGGCAAGAGTTCTTCCTGAAATAAATGACATAACTTTTATTAAATTGTGTGTATCCTTCCAATACCTTGTACTATATTGTATTATTATTTTTATGATTGCATTTGCTACTACATTTACCATGAAAGATTATAAGTTAAAAAAAAAACTTTTTTTTTCCACAAATATATACAGCAATAGGAATCTGTAAAATATGTTCTCCTTCCCTGGTATAGTTAATGACAGCTCCATTCCCTGAAGTACCCAATAAACCAACTGTTTCATTACACGGACGACTTGATCAACAAAACAGCTAACTTCACAAAATGTAAAGGTTTATAAGTGAATAGAGAGAGATGCGGATTCTAGATGCTTCAGCCTCTCCATGTCAATTAAGAAAAATCCTCACCACCAAATGCATTTCTTAAGATAAAACTCTGTGTGTGTGTGTGTGTGTGTGTGTGTGTGTGTGTGTGTGTACATATCTGGGCAGTGGAAGGATGAAGGTCATTAACCCCCGCATGTCATTTAAACTATTTACAAAATAGGACACCAGTGTAATTCTACAACACAAAAACATAAACCCTTTCAATTTTATGTTTTATCTTTTTTTTGTTTTTGAAAAGAGCACACCTGCCTTAGGTTTGCCTTTAATCTTTGAAATGCTTGTTTTCAGCCTGTTAATCCTGTTTTACAATTGTGTGGTGGCTTTGAAAATTTTCAGGTGATAGTTACAAATTGTACATTTCATTTCAATTCTAAACTTCAAATAATACATAATTTCTTGAGTTATTATTCTGCAATGTGGCATTTTCTAAAGATTTACTGCTTTACAACTGTATGGATATTTAATACCATGATAAAAGTTTTCAATATGTGAGATAAGAATATGAATAGTTGCAGCACAGTCTTTTGCCCTCTAAACCCCTGTTGATTTTATGAAATCTTTCTGTACTTAAACAAAATATTATTGTACTTATTTATTGAAGATTCACTTGATGTTTTCCATATTACCTTTAGTATAAATGAAACACTATTTGAGCTGATATATGTCTTTCATCTTTAATGTAATATTGCCTGCCTTTAAAGTTTTTAAGCTTTAAATATTATATTGCAATGGCTAATATGACTGCCAAGTAAATATAAAGAATTAATGCACATGCATATATATGCATTCATGTGATAAATGCATGAAACGGTATGGGAAATGGTGCCACAATCTAGGTACCAGATTGTGCCAATCTAGTGCCAAGGAATAGAGACAGACGAAGTGATTTAGGATGATACTAACTTTACCATCACAATGAAAATTCAAAGACTTACTCAAATCAGATGAATTATTTAGGATGTAGGAGGGAAAAAATGGTCATTTGTACTCTGTCCAGTCCCAGATTGGAAGCAAAAATTACAAATTACCAAGATATTGGTATGTTGGGTTATAGAATCTAACCTCAAATTATATATTATCTTTATCCTGATCATCACCTCCTATTTACTGAATTAAATTACTTCCAGAAGCCGAATCATTCTTCAGTAGTAAATTAGGCAAGTAAGAAGATAATATATTATTTAATATTCCTGAAATGAGCCCATGCCCTGTCAGGGGGAATTGGGGGGCTTTGCGTAGTAGATATTAGAAGCAAAATTCGAACGTCTCCCTCTTCTCTGATGTGCTACAGGTCCTTACCAGACCTTTGGAGGTGCCACTCCAACTCATCAAGACGTCATCATGCCAAATATTAAATAATATGATCTCCAGTTTTTGTCTGACAGTGTTGGGAATGATCTTACTAATCTTAGGGAAAAGAAATGACGTAGTTTGGGTCTTAAAAAATAAAGAATCAAGCAAACATACCTTCCAAAGAGGCACGTTGCAGAGCTTTTGTCAAGGTTTACTTTTAGATGAATGCATAATTTCATCACCAGATTCCAGATGCTCACATTTTTGCTTACACGTAGACTTCCTCAAAAATCAGAATGTAATTAAAAAAATAGATTTTAAACAGCATCCTCCTGTTTCAACATTAGTTTTATCTATACTTTAAAATTTGATAGGTTTGGGGGAACAGATGTGTAGAGAACTCTACAGAGACTTCAACTGGAATTAAATGTTAACATATATGAGCTTTCAAATCCTAATCTATTATTTGAAGAAGTACAGTCTTACATCCTTATGGTCGGTCTCTTCTCCCCTTGTATCTTTCCTCCTCCCACACTTTTCCACCTTAGGACCTCTCCAAAGTATATAAAATTGAACACTAAGGATTTTGCTTGGTTTCAAGGAAGTCTTTCTGTTTTTACCTTCCCTCCCTTTCCTTCCATTCCCCTCATTGGTGCCGGTAGAGTTGAGTAAAGAACTGCATTTTGCCTACATTCTGAACACTGCAGTCTTGGAATAAGGTAGCAGATCACAAAAACTTGAATTACACAACTTGTTCTGCCCTTCTCAAAAAATACTCTCTTTATGCAGCTTTGCTGCTTGACCCTGAGGGCAGCCAGCTGTTGTGAACTGGTTGAGCAAAAGTCTACAAAAGGGTGAACCAAGCATAGCCTTTTAATGCATATTTTATATATTTCACATCACTAATGGAAACTACACAAACATATCAGTTTGAATACCTACACCTGCAAGTATATTTCTGTTATGAGTTTTCTGGTAACAGAAGGGATCACAAAACTAAAAGTATTCTTTTAAACACACATGACTGACCAAAAATGCATAAGTAAATGTTCTTTACTGTTTTTTGTATAATGTAAGTCAGACGGAAGAAAACAAATAATATTGCCTCCATGTCGTCAAAAGGGTAAACAAAACCATTTGAACAATAAAGAAAATAAATCATCTAACAGGGAAAGAAATGTCATTTATTACAACAGCCTGACATTAATTTTATTGTTTTAAAACAGGGTTCCTTGTACAATATGGTTTTAAAATTATTATGATGTCAAAGAGGCCATACTAAACATAAAAACTTTAAAAAAATTATTAATGTGGCCACTTTAAAAGAAGTATAATGTTCTGATACCTTAATAATATCCCACTACTATAATAGTTATCAAAAGTTAACATATGTTATTTTACTTAATTATTATGCCATCTTGCTGGGGAATACTTTTTACTCTCCATTTACATATGGGAAAACTACGGTTCAGAGAGGTTTGGGGATTTGGTCCTTGTCACAGTGTTAGTAAGTACTAGATTCGTATTTACTTGATGTGAATAATGAATCCAAGGCCCAGGAAACTCTTTTCATGTCACTGAAACTCTTATGTATGTTAGAAATATGTTAATCGTTTTTAAAAATTACTCTTCGGCTTAAGAGAGCCACAGTGACCACAAAAGAAATAGATTGACTTGGAGCTATTTTGCAGAGATCCTCTCCTTGGGCTCAACCACTGTTGTATCTGAATGTCTGAGCACGTTGCACACCATAGTGAATGAGCCCCAGCAACTCATGAAACTGAAAGGATTTTGAAGTGCTGTATCAGAAAAGGAGCAAGAAATCCAGGGAGCATTTATTAGCTACAACATGCCGATAAAGATGAGCCCAGTGCTTTTCTGACTCTACCGGTATCTGCCCACAGAGTTTTATTATCTTAGACACACTGAGCTTGGTGCAGCTCTGTTATTCAGTTGGAAGCAAATTATAAGACAGAAACCCACACACTGCAAGAAGTCTGACCCTCTACAGCGTGATGGCAAAAGCAAAACCTTGATATGTATGAATGGGCACCTCAATCTTTTCAAATGAATGCAACTTTCAAATTAGAAAGAAGATATCCCTATGCAGTAACTTTTTTAAAAAATGAGATCACGCAGATGTTGTTTTGGTCTGTTAAAGCTGCCAGAATGCAATACACCAAAAATGAAGTGGCTTTTAAAAAGAGAATTTAAGTTACAAGTTTACAGTTCTAAAGTATAAAAATGTCCAAACTAAAGCATCTACTGAAAGACACCGTGACTCAAGAGAGACCGGTGTGTGTCACATGGGGAGGCATGTGGCTGGCATCTGCTGGTTCTTGTTCCTGATTCTGTTGCTTCCAGCTTCTGATGCCAGTGGTTTCCTCTCCATCTGTGGGCTTTCACTTAGCTCCCCTGGGACATCACTTTGGTTTCTGGTTTTCTTAGCATCTCATGGGAAGGCATATGGCTATGTCTGCTGGGCTCTGCATCTCCAAACACCCTTATCTAGGTATTTGCTTTCTCTGTTGGCACTCCAAATGTCTGCATCTGTTACCTCTGAAGCAACTTCAAAATGCTTCCTCTTTTAAAGGATTCCAGTAAACTAATCAAGACCCACCTTGAATGGGCAGTTACCTCTCCATCTAATCAAAAGGTCACATCCATGCCACATCTCCATTGAAACAATCGGTCTAAAGGTTACATCCACAATTGAGTGGTTCAGTATCCATGGAAGCAATCTAATCACAAATTTCCACCACACAATATTAAAACAGGACTAAAAGAAATACGGTTGCCCCCAACAAAATTGGATCAGAAAGAAGGACATGACTTTTCTGGGGTAAATAACAGTTTCAAACTGGCACAGATGTACAACAATATGAAACAGCACAGAACAAAACAAAATTTAGGAAATGTGGATGGTTCCTCTTTTCAAGTTTACCCAATGGCTCTAGTCAATCTATGACTGCCATATCTAATGTTTTGAACATTTTTCTTAGTTTAGCAAACACCAGTGACTCTTTGGATTGGACTATTTTACTTCCTATACTTCAAATTTTTGAATTACAAAAGTTTTATGCTCCTTCATTCCTTTGATTTCTTCCTTCCTTTTTTTGAAACCACATAGCCATACTACTGGTAGTAAAAGGCAACATGAAAAAAAATTGAAATAAGTACAAATCTAGAGGTATTATTATCTTCGAAGGAGATTCCAAAAAGTGGAAGAAAGAAAAAAATTCTCTTCTTTTTGTTCATATTTGTTCATAATATTCCAATTAAAACATATTAAAACCCACATATACTGGTTTTAAGATGAATAATACAGAATCAGAAAGGTGAATGGTTTGAAGAAAATGGAAAGATATGTCCTCTGGGAAGACCACTCTTACTTGGGAAAGTGTTACAATGGATGGCAGTGAGATACGTGGAGTCTAAATTTTGGGTTCAATTATGAGTTTTACCTCTTTCTATCTCAGTGACTTTGGGCAAGTTACTAAAGTTCTTTGAGTTTGTTTTCATTATACACATAAAAAAAGAGAAATAATGTATGTTTAGAATGCAAACTGTGAGACATTATATATTGTGCGTTAATATCATCTGAATTCCCATACTCTGATGCTCAGAAGTCTACAGAAAATGAAGCACTAACACCATTGATATTAATATCCTTAAACAACCACCGACAGCATTATTATACTTTAAAGCTGCAACTTTTTGGTCAGTGACAGAAGTTGGGGTTTATTCTTAGTACCATTTTTGGAAGTATTTCTGAAAAGTCACTAAGTGGAAAGTGGTCCAAGGAAAGTGCCTACCCTCATCTTATGACCTTTTGCCAGGAAAACAGCACATGCCAATAGTTCACGGTCACTCGCAGCGTCTCCATCCACACCTACATGGCTTAGGGCCACCGGAGAGGGCTTTGATTCCTGGACCCAAGCTGAGATTCCCTGCTACATTATTCAGTTCACTGCCTGGCATAATATGAAATTTTGATGTGAATCTTTCTCCACAATTCAGATTCTAGAGAACAGAGATTTCCCAGGTCCCACTCGACTTTGTTTATCCTGCAATATGTGTTCCAAATGGCAAAATCATTTCAGTACAAATAGGAGACTTACTTCTGGTGTGTGTGCATGCGTGTGACACATATGACATGTCAGCTGTGGGTTGTCATGTATTTTTATAAAGCAACCAGAATGAGAAAAGGATATTAAAATCTGATTAGAGGTATGGCATATACCTACAGAGGAAATTCTAATTTAACAGGCAGCTCATTTTTGGAGTCATGGTATTACATGTGCATATTTCATGATGCTCTGAGCATACTGCTCTGGCATTCTGATTGAGCTTGACTTTGCAGGTGCTGACTCAGTTCCTAGGATGGTTACACTTGGTTTGAGGAATGTTAATTGTTAGCTATAATCTTCCCAGCATCCTGGAGAAAATAACAAGGCTGACTGCCCTCATTTGAGAAACAGAGACATTTGGACATGCAAGTGACACATTCAAGGATTTGGGCATTCCACTGGCCCATTTGGGGGCAGGTATGTGGACCCTCCGTCTTACCCTGTATGTGGGTATCTCAGACAATTTCACAGAGCCCGAGAACATCAGTGCTAAACTCTGATACCAAAGGGATCTTAGCAAGTATTTATTCTTTTTACAGGCAAGCAATCTGAGCCTTGGAGAAGTTTCAGTCATTTGCTTAGTTTAACGCAGAAAGTAAATGTTTAATAGAAGAGCCAAAGGGGGAAAAGGTTCTGAATTTTTACCTTAAGGAGAGCTGCTCTTTAAAAAATATTTAAGATGTTTTAATGTATTCCACTGACATTAAAATATATTCAGCTTTTCTCCTCTTTTGTCAGAATCTGCTCCACGGATACAAACCTCTCCTGTGCATCTTGCAGATACTGAAATCTGGTTCCCTCTGTGCATTTTCCATTTTCAAAGAATGATTCTCAGGCTTGTCATCATGAACTTTTAGCTTTCTTTAATACATGATAAATTAGGGAACAAAAGGAACTCCCTGAACATGACAGCAGCGGGCTGGGGAGCCCGAACATGTATTTCTGACTCAAGGCTGAGCTATTATAAATAAAACAGAAACGGAAGGAAGAAGGTTTTAATTTCCCACCATTGAAGACAGTTTGTCAAGATGAGAGACAGACAGATGGAATGTGCACAGACTTGTGCTTCTATTTCAGGATGAATAGGGCAAATGTTTCATCCATGTTCTCTTCAAAGCATTGACTGGAATACAAGATGAATTGGTTTTTCTGGAATACAATTCTGCTTGAAAGGCCAAGAAAGGTGGTACGATTTTAATGCACATTTGAGCATCTTCAAGCTCTCCTTTCCAAAACCAGAATGAAGATGCTCCTGAAAAGCTATCTACTGAGAAAAAAAGCCATCTGGTTAAAATTCCCTTATGCTTTGCTTTGGCCTGGGTCATATAATTGAAGACACTTTCAAACCAGAAACAAACTGTCACTTCATGGGGCGAGAGAGAGAGAAAAAGCATGCATAAGGTAACCCAGAAATATTAGAAAAAGACTATCATTCCCACTTTTTAAGTTAAGGAATACCTACCTTTCACCTGTAACATTTCCAGCTACTTCTGAATCTTTTATCAAATCTTTCTTCCTTTCTTTTCTTTCTCTCTTTCCTTCCTTCCTTCCTTCCTTCTTTCCTTCTCTCTCTCTCCCTTTCTTCCATCAATGACATTTTTAAAATTAATCTGATCTTATTCCTATGTTCAAAATTCTTTCCTATAATCTCCCTGCCTCCTTCCCTTCCTGATTGTTAAATCGCTTTCCCCATAAAGCCCAACTTATTTTTTTTCTTTTTAATTATATGATGGCTCCATACAAATTTTCTCTTTTGCTTTTAATGTTCTACAAATCTTTCAAAGTTCTCTACACCGTTAAAGGTCTAGCTCAGCTATATCTCCCAATAATACAATTTCTCTTGTTTTCTTGAATGAAAATAATAACCCCATCCATCAGGCTTAGCTTCCTGGGTAATGTGAGTTGTGCAGTCCCACAGCCCCATGTCCAGAAGGGCCCAGCCTTGGTATAATGCTCTGCTGTAACCATTTTGAGATTGAATAATGGGCCTCGCATTTTCAATTTACATTGTACCTGCAAATGACCTAGCTGGTCCTGCTTCCAGGACTCCTAAAATTAACAATTTTATATGTCTGGTCCAGTAATTATCCTTCCCACTATCAAATTTATCTAACTAGAAAACTAGAGAGGGAGCTCTAATACATCATTGGTCCCAGTTATTGCTGAGTTTCTACAAGGGCCTGGAACAGAGGTTTGCACATAATAAAGATGTTAAATGAGACTGAAGATAAAAGAAAATTCTGCTCCGAGTTCTTCCTGAAAGAACTGACTAAAATTAACATTGATGAGAATAATGGTAAGATAGCTAAAAGTTTTGAACACTTAATTGTTCCCCAATCACTGGACTTTGCACTACCTAAGTCTAACCTAATCCTCACAGCTATTACTACTTCATTTTTCAGATAAGGAAACTGAGTCTTAGAGAGGTAAGGTGTCCAATGTCACACCGTCAGTGGCAGAATCAAAAATGAGAATCACGTCCATCTCATATAAAATCAACGAGTCTATGTTCTCAACTGGCAAAATTTTGAATTTTTCAAGCAATATAAAATATAAGTATTCTCTAAGAACTAAATAGGGAAAGAGAAGAGAATGTGCAATGAATTCAACATCTGCTTAGCCTTGTCTAGATACTTTGTGTGTCAAGTTAATCTTTACAATATTAAATAACAGGATTCTTGTTTTTCTTTGCAGATAGAGAAACTGAGGCTGAAGTTGTTACTTGCCCAACTAAATTGGGCTTATTTAATTCCAAAGCTTATTTTTTTTTACCACACCATAACGAGAATCATTTTGATTTTAAAATTATTTCATTTGTTATGTTTTTTCACCACACCATAACAGGAATCGTTTTGATTTTAAAATTATTTTATTTGCCTTAGCATGTTGGTCCTCACCTCCATGAGCAATTGAGAAATATATTATTCTGTGTTCTGCATTTCTCTTGCACTTTTATATTCTTCATCTATAGCTGTTATTTAAATTGAAGCTATCAATAGATCACACTGGGAATCGGTTTGTGAGACAAGGTAAGGTACATCGACCATGCTGGAAAAATAGGTTAATAGATAGCTCCACTAACCCCAGCTTCTGCTGTGGGCTTATTATTACCCCTGAAATAGAACCTACAGGGTCAATTTCAAATATCAGACCATAACACACACTCTTCAGGGAGCCTATAAAAGGAAGCAAAGGAAGCAATAGCTGTACAGTTAGGAAAAACCACCATTTTGATCGTGAGTGGAAAACATCAAATTAAACCTGGTTCTCGGTATTGACTCAGCATATCATCTTCTCCCAACATCCTGACTGAAGTTTAATCTTCTGCTAATTCCCTGGAGTGAGACCGTCGCTCCTGCAGCATCCCTTGTTGGCGATACAGAAGTGAACAGGTGCCAGCTTCAGGGGAAGTTTATGATTAGTTTCTTCAAATGTGCAAAATAGTGTGCAAAGGAAATAGCCTCAGAAACAGATTAAAATTTGAAAAAAAAAGAAAAATAATGAGGTTTATAAAGTTTCTTCTTATCCTACTAATTGATTTCAGTTTTGATCTTAAAGGATTTTTCCCTTGTAAAAAAGGTCTCCAGCTTGGACTTCAATCCTTTGTTATAAACTTGGTCTCTTTCTCCTCCTTCCCCCTTTTATTTCTGCACAATTTTGTAACAGTCACTCCTACAGGGGTTTCATTGCACATCACCTCCCTCGGTCTGTGGCACATTGCTTTAGCTGTACCCAGGCTGATGGCATGATAGATTTCTCTGCATGTGTAGGAGGGTTGGAGACATGAAAGGTGATGTTGAAAAGGTCAAAGTTGCCAGAGTGGGTTTGGGGAGTTAGTGAATCAATTTAGCATTGACAGACCTCAAGTACATTCTAGAAAGTCAGGAAATAATATCGTTGTACAGGTGCCAAGATTCTGATACTAAAGGGTGAGAGGTCAGCAGTTTGGGTGTCTTTATTTCACTATGCGTTCAGTGCCAAGAATTTACATTTTAGATAGATGTGGTTGTAGTCATATTTCTGCAGCAACTGAGGTTAGCAGGTTTGTTGAATGAATAAATGAGTGAATGAGAAAGCTGTATCAATACCATAAGCAAATGGGGACCTCTACAGATAGCACTGAGGGGCAACCTTCTACCACTCTGAAGAAAAACTCAACAAAGCTTGAAGAACTAAATGAAGCTAATATTTCCTCATTGCTTATTATTTACCAAGCACCATGGCAGGTAACAAATACTTTACATATAGTATTTGTTAAAATACCAACAACAATCCTACAAAGAATCTTCTGATAGCCCGACAGTGAAATGACACCCAACAATCCCATCTCCTGGTATTTCATCCTTGTGTAATCTCCTCTTGCACTGAATAGGGCTGACCTGGATAACTAGCAGGATATTATAGAAATGATGGTGTGTGGCTCCCACGGCTGGATCATATAACACACAGTGGTTCCTACCTGTCTTTCTGTTAGATTGCTCTGTCTGAGAGAAACCAGCCATATCATTAGGGCACTCAAGCAACTCTCTGAAGAGGAGCACATGGTGAGAAGTGGGGCCGAATTTTGTCAACAACCTGCACTAACCTGGCAAGGATGTCAGTGAGTGTCTTTGAAGCAAGTCCTCCAGTCCCAGTTAAGCCTTCAGGTGAGTGCAGCCCTGGGTGATATCTTTACTACTACCAAATAAGGGACCCAGAACCAGAATCACCCAGTAGAGCTGTACCTGGAGTCTTGATTCAAAGAAAACATATGAAATAACTTCTTATTGTCCTAAGCTACTATTGGGATCATTTGTTGCACAGATGTAGATTATGCATACAAATTTTTTGTTACTCTTATTTTACAGATGAAAAAATAAAGGACATGAAAGCTAAAGGAACATCTACTAATAGCTAAGTCTATAGGAAAGGGTGAAGCAAGAAACAGGAGCCAAGAGGAGAGTGGCTAGTAGTAGAAGCAGAAGCAGAGTTCATTTATTCATTTATTCCACAAAAAAGTCTTGAACATCTACTATGTACGAGGTGCTGTTCAAGGAAATGAAGATGGAGCAGTGACCAAAATAGACTAAAACCCTGACCTTCTTGGAGCTTGATAAATAAACAGTAAATGGTGAAGTATAATAGAGTTGAAGGAGAGGCAGGCACAGGGGAGAGGCAAGATATGAGAAAGCTAGTCTTTCTGTCCTTTTAACAAAGACCTTTGCTTGAGGTAGTGTGAATGCATTGCTATTCTTTGATAAAACAAAACATGTTAGACAAGGACCACATATATTTATGTGTCCCATATTCTTAGAGAAAAGCTTGGCACATAGTATATAGTTAGGAAATATTTGTTATGGTTATTTATATTTTCAGTACAATTCAATTTTTGGTGACTTTAACTGCAAAAGTTCACTGATGTTTTTCAGCCGTTTTAAGATGCATGTGGTTTAAGGTAGGGTGAATCCTGCCGGGCTAACTTTTTCCACCACCAATAGAACAAAGTTCATTATGTAATAAATACCTAAATAAATAAATAATTGTGTAATAAATATCCTAAGTATGCAAGATCTTAGGTGTTATAACCCATGCAGGAAGGACCCTAAAATATTGCATGAACATATGAGATATCATTATAAGATCCCCAAATAGGCATCCATGAGCCAAAGAAATCAGCCTCTTCATCCCATATATATCAATCTGGGTATCTCCAGGCTGCTTAGTTGCACCAAGAAGAGTGCAAACAGCACAATATTGGGAGGGTTAGAGGCTTAATGCATCGTGTTTGGGAAGCATCTGAGGGTCTCTTTTGAAGACTTAGGCTCTAGATTTCCCAAGGGGAGAAATTAGGCAACAATTATTTGTTTATCGAAGTGATTTATTATGTTACAAAACATTGACACTCAAAGGAACTTTAAATATCAAGAGGTTCACCCTCCCTTCAACACTTCACAGACGAGGAAAGAGAAGTCCAGAGTGGCAAAACAGCTGTCCCCAGACCACCCCAGCATGAGCTGTGATGATATTCTAAGGCTCCTTCCTATGCACATTGTGTTTCTTTGAATAATCCAGATATTGCCATATCTAATGACTCATGAGAGTTTGTTGGCTATTTCTAGTGGTGCTGAATGTGTGGTGATTTAGAATTCGGGTTCTAGAATCTGATGATCAAACTTCCAACTCTTAAGTTTTTCATTGTCTAGCTGGGTTAATCCATTGGGAAATTAAAGAAACTTACTTAAGCCCTCCACATGTTTGCTAACTTAACTGAACTATGAAGAACCAATGGTACATTTGCAAGAATTAAACAACATATCGTAGGTCAAGTGTTAGGATATTTCATACCATATATGGAGCTGCTATTATATTATAAATTATTATTTTTGGTTTTGTATCCATCGTTATCATTAGCCCATTAGAATACCCATTACCTTGAGAACTATTAACATAAGGTGCTTGCCATGAATTTTAATCCTATCGTTGGCATTTAGTGTTCATGATGGCTTTAGTAAGGAGAGGTGGTGATGGAAGAGGTGTGGGAGGGTTTTGGCCTCTTTCCCCGTCACTCCAAGTAATCTAAATAAGAACAATGGATTTATTAGGAAAGTTCACATCCAAGTAGGTCCCTAAGCCCCCCTTTCCTGTCAGTCTGACATCTCCAAGCCCTTTACAAGTAAGAAATTCTGACCTTTGATACTTAGTAGGAGGGTTAGGGGAAGTGATAAGTTGTCTTATTGGTGATACTTCGTAGTTCTAACCAGGCACTGGCAATAGAGAGAAGCATTCTTAGGGAATAAAGCTCCAGTTTCTGAGTTTAGGAACAGGAGTGCATGAAGCTAGTTTCCAGAAGTAAGAGGTGAGATGATTGCAAGAGCCCGTAAGATCCCACTACGCAGAAGCTGACAGAGGCATGGATCTGAGGTCCATGAATGTGCATCAGCAATTGGATGTGAACAGAGATGCATGGTGTTTGCATGTGTTGAAGGGAGATAGGCTGCTCAGACTTTGAAATGCAAATGCAGTCATAACCTTGCTATCAGAGTTAGGCATCAACAGGATTAGAATGATTTCAGCCTAGGAAACAACATGGAGTGGATTTAGCAGCTGTAACTGAAAACTAAACTCGCGGATATCAGACTGAAAATGCTTTCCCTTACTCAGACAGGATTGATTCAGCAATCTGGTTCACATGTGTGACCATGTGTCTGTAAGTGTGTTTGTCGATGCACAAATGTGATAGTATGCTCCCGTTTGAGTGCCTTTGCATTTTGGAGGAGAGGTTGCTGGTTCAATGCTTCATTAGAAAAAGAACGGTTGAGTAAGGCAAAAACTGGGGCCGTATGTCAGATGATTTTAGTTTGTTCTAGCGCATATTACAGATGACTTGTTTTATTTTATTTTATTTTTTTCTTTTGTATGCTGTATGGCGGGGGTCACATTTCATTCTTTTTCCAAGTGAGTATCCTCTTATTGCAGCCCCATTTGTTGATTTTTTGTTTGTTTGGTTTGTTTTTTTCTTTGTTTGTTTTGGAAGTATATGGGTCTTCCACATGGCAGGAGAGAATTCTAACACTGAACTACCCTGGCACTCCCGACTTGTTTTATTAAAGCTCATTATCCCTATATATTTCTCATAAAAGGTGAGGTCCATTTGCATGCATGTTTTCAATGTATATATATTCAATGTATATATATTCAATGTCATATATGTTTTCAAATGTGCATCATTCATAGATCTTTAAGTATACCTATCTGTATGAATGAAAATGTTACACTGACTTCTAAATATTTACATTTTGCAATTGTGTATCAGTGTGGGGTAGGCACCAAACATGAGTATACCTGTTTATGCCTGTAGTAGGCGAATAATAGCCCTTCCTTAATGTCCAGGTCATAAACCCTGGAACTTTCAAATACATTAAATTAAAAGACAAATTAAGGTAGCAGATGAATTAAATTTGCTAATATGCTGATTTTAAGATAAGGAGATTATACTGGATTATCTGGGTGAGCTGGATGCAATCACAAGGGCCATAATTGTGGACGAGGGAGGCAGAAGAGTTAGTGTCAGAGTGATGCAATATAAGAAAGATTCAACTGATTAATGCTGGCTTTGCAGATGGAAGAAGGCCATGAGCTAAGTAATGAGGGAAGACTCTAGAAGCTGGAAAGGCCAAGAAAATGGATCATCCCTTGGGGTATCCCAAAGAAATGCAACCCTCCTAAAACATTGGTTTTAGCAGTGAGACCCATTTCAGACTTCTAACCTCTAGAATTGTAAAATAGCAAATTTGTATTGTTTAAACCACTAAGTTTGCAGCAATTATTGCAGCAGCAATAGAAAAGTGATACATTATTTGCATCTAAAAATTAAAGAACATACAAATCATCTCCCACAGTGAAAAATTCAGGAGATGCTTTAGCTTGGTCTGAGAAGTTCCATCTGGAAGTCAGATCATCTGAACTGTCCTTTTCATAGCACCCAACATCGTAATAAATAATACTTATGCTATCTTCCATGTACTCGGACATCTTACAAAGCTGCACACCGTAAAGTACATTTCTTAAACAATACATTTAGAGAAATTGTCTCTATTTAAGTGCTACTTTCTAAACAATTTGTTTCTTTTTCCTTTCTTTTATGCATTTTAATTAAAGGTAAGAAAAGAATTTTAGAAAGTTGAGGGAACTAAGGCAGCTGTAATGTGTGGGTATAAGATATTGCAGCTAGAATCATTAGGCTATAGTTTGAGGGTAGGAAAACAATAACTATAGATATATTTCTCAACGAGATTCTACATAAACCCTAGCTTTGAACATAGGAGTTGAGGTAAGTCAAAAAAAGATGCTGATTGTTCACAAATGCACATTGTTTTTTCTCTATATCAAATTAATTCTAGTGATCAGGGTCTTAAGTCATGAGTTCTCATTGAACAGAGAGACTGATCTTATTTAAAAATATAAATTATCGTACAAATAATCATTGGATAAATGCTTGCAGTTACTAGAAGCAGTAGCAAATTTGAGCATTTTTTTTTTTTGCACAGAATTACTTGCCCTCCTTAAGCAGTGAGAAAAATTGCAAACTCAAACATTGCTCTGAGAATTTAAAGCTATACAAAGGCGAGCCAATTTTACATGAGGAATTTATCACATTTATGGTTCCCCCCCACAAAACAAAACAGAACAAATAGCTTCCTTTATTTAGACCTTTATCCCCTTTATTTAGACCCATTGGAGTGCGCTCAAAGAAAGCAAACTCATGTTGAAAATTACATAAAGAAAACACGTCCACCTCAAAAATACTGCACGGTAAGTCTTGGAGTCACCCATTGATTTAGGTGTTTGTTGGTGTCTTTAGTTATTATGGTGATCATAAAACGCGCTGGGCACATTATTGGTGAAGTATAGAAGTCGATAGCAAAGTTAGAGCTGCAATATCTTGTTTCCTACCTCATTAGGCTAACAGAAAAGAATATTTGTGGGAATTGCAGTAACTGCTGTTGTGTATTAGTGCCATTCATTATTAATAGCAATAATTTTCTTGCTCTATAACTAGTAGCTAGTCTTGTATTTTAAAATATAATAAGTCCCACTGCTCTCTATCCACCTCATATACAACTCTACTATTTCCTGATGTTCTTCTTTCCTCTTTCTGTTGTGAATTCTAAAGTATTTCAGCATATTTATGGAAATTAATATCTTGCTGAATATCTAGATGTGAGGGAGTTAGTTCTTTATTTATACAATTAATATGTACACATACAAAGGTGAAGCAAACATTTCTACCTTAGTTAAATGACTTAATGTCAAAAGAGGAAATGATACATGGACTAATTATTTAAGTGAAAGCACTATATAGAGTGAGAGAAGCATAAATTTTAATCTTGCTCCACATCTACTTAGTTTCATGGTCTAGGGCAAATATCTTAATGTGCGTGAACTTCAGTTTTCTCCTTTGACTTCAATAGGTCAAAATCATTGCCTCATCCATAGGTTTGTTGTGAGTTTTATTGCATAAGCTAATGTAAGTTGGACAAAGTATATTGCCTGTCCAAATGTATCTTACCCCTTATCCTCTTCTTTCCCATCACAATTCTGATTTGTTCCAGGTACCTTGATCTTAAGGAAACTGGGCACAGCATCCGTTCTGGGGAAAAGCATGAGCCTCACTGGGCAATGAGATATAAGAGGCAGTCTTTTAGGGGCTTCTGGGAGGTTTTGTCTCCCTACAAACAGGGAAATAGGCAAGAAGCCACTTTGTCATCCAAGCTATTGCTTGATGCCTATCTTTGAACCCAAAAGCATGAGAATGTAGTGCTTGGGGTAATGGAAACAATGTAGTGATTGCAGAGGGAAGGCCAAGAGAAATACCAGAAACCATCTATTTACAGAATAACTGCTGTGTGTGTGTGTGTGTGTGTGTGTGTATGTGTGTGTGTGTGTGTGTGTGGTGGGGGCTCTTGATTAAGCATTGTTGGTTGGACATTCTGATATTCTCAGCTGAAACTTGTACCTAGTTAGGGTTCAGGAATTGTTAGTGTCTGTTTTCATCTTCTAATATAATGCAAACTAGAAAGTATGTTATAAGAGACACTGAGATGTTGATAATATATTTTGTCAGTTCCCAGGCAGGGGAGAGAATTCCAACTGGAAAAATCCTGGCAGACTTCATGGAGAAGAGCTCAACCTCTTGGACTTCGATGGGTTTTCAATCTTTGAGCGTGGAGAGGTTGGAAAGGGCAGACAGCAGAATTCCTAGCCTTAGTGTAACTATTAGGAGAGCACATGGGGCTCCTCTCTCAAGACTGCAGGCTTGTCATCTTCCACAAAGCTGCTCCTAGTATATTTTCAGTGAGTTATTTAGGGATTTAGAGCAAATGCATCATGGCTTTAGTTTGATGCATTTCAAATAATATTTCAATAACTAATTCTAATAGTTTTAGGACAAAAGTAGCTTTGTTTCCAGTTTGAGTTATTTTCTGGTTATATTATTTATTATTATTATTATTGCATGGGCAAAAGTCAAACTCAGTTCTCCGGCATGGCAAATGAGAGTTCTGCCTGCTGAGCCACCATTGCATCTCCCTGGTTATATTATTTTTCAAGAAAAAAATCATTGATTTCATTTGTAAATGAATAAAACCCATATTGACCAGGGTTTTCCACTGGACAAAAAAAAAAAAAACGTAATTTTTTTTTTGTACAGCAAAGTGTCCTGATTTACGTCAACGTACACATCCAGGTCAAGAAAATGAGTGACTTTAAGGACTTACATTGCCTGATTTCAGCCCCACTGTGAAGCAACATGTGGTGTGGATATAACAGGAGGTGAATGGGGGAAAACCCAAGACCAGAAGTAGTGGAGAGCATGCAGTACCCCCACCTCTCTCTCTTCCTCAGCATAGGCTGGGCATCAGTGCTTTCTAAGACCAATGCCAGAGTCTCCCTGCTGAGCTCCTTCCATGAGCTTAAAGGTTGACCTGAGAACCTGGAGGACTCTGGGAAGGACCCTCCCTACACCACGCTCCAAATTCACAGGCTAGCTGTGGGATGGCTAGGACACCCATAGGTTCTCTCAGAACCCCATTAGAAATACACCAAAGAATGGGCGATCCGGGCACAGCACCAGGGAGTATGATGTCAGGTTAACTGCTGATTCCCTTTGACTCGCTGACTAGGTCTCAATAAATTAAGAAATAGAAAAGGTGGGGTTTTTTCAACTCACATAGTTGTCTCATCATGACATCATCTATTTTGAACATTTTGACTTCTATTCAACCTTTTTCAAGATGTTTATCTTCTAAGTTTTTTCAATCAACAATTTTAGAATTGTTACCATTTTTTAATGAAGGCTGTTTTTCAAAACCATGTCTCTGATTACCTTGCATAAGTAGAAGCAAAAATAACATTGAAAAGAAATTACAGAGTGCCTAAGGATTGGCAAGAACTCTGGCAGTTATTAAATGCTATTATTGTGTGTGTTATTATTAGTTAGGTAGGTAGTATTATGAAGTAATGGTATTAGGTAATATTATTTTGCAAATAGGCAATTAAGGCTCAATAAACATGCTCAAAAGTTAATAAAAGGTGCAGTTGGGATGTAGTTTAATTCTACACTTTTCTAAGACCCTGCTCTTTTCACTATTTCGTAATCCTGCTACAATTCAATGTTTATTGCATTGTGTGTGGAGCAGAGAAAATAAACACAGAAAATAAATCAACAAAAGAACTACAACTTAAATTCAATTCAATGTCTGATTTTTTCATCAAAGCAGTCAAGAACAGAGAAGCCGCTTTGATTGATGAAATAATTGATCAATATATACATTATTTTTTCTAAAGGTTGTACAACTTTGGTGATTCGTTGGCATAAAGCAAAATATGCTTTTTCTAATTTATTTATCTTTAAATAAATAAATATTTTCAACAACTATCAGTGAAATGTCTACTCTGAACTCATGTATATTGTTATGCTTAAGAATAAAGATATGACGCTTGCCTTCACTTGAGTATATTACATCCATATACTGTAAAGTACAATTTTAACATTATTTTGAAATAGCTAAAATAAATATTAATTTAAGACAAGAAGCTATATATTTGGGATCAATTCTCATTTTGTAACACTGATAATTAATGTCTAAGATAATTAATGACTATAGAAGAATAGTCAATGTCTTAGAGTTTTCAAATAAAGTCTATTTTAGGACTTTAAAAATTACTGTTGTATACATTTAAAATAAGTAAATATGTATGACATTCTAAGTGATATGATTTTCCTTTTAGTTTTGGATTATGTTATTTCTGAATGACCCCATTAGCCAAAAAACTGATTTCAATTTATCTCAAATATTTGCCATAATTTTAAGAGCATTCAGTTAAATGGAAACCATCTGTTTTTAAAGACATACCTTTGGGGATGCATAAAACACCTAAATTATATTCACCCATGATTTACTACATAAGGTTGATTAACTTAAATGTCTGGTAAGCTCTTTCTTATTAATGTAAATGAAACAAATTAGTGTTCTAAACATAAAGGGAAATAGAGAAGAGGAAGCAATGCAAATATCCTAGGTGATCTGGACTATTTTTAAATGTTTTGTTTCTTCTCGTTAAGTTAAATCTCCTTTTAATAATTGAATTTAATTTCTATAATTGAATTTAAATGGTTTTATCTGGGTAATTAAATTTTGGGTAATGTATTTCTTTTGGAACATCTCAATGTCACAGGGTAATATATACAGTAAAACTGTGGTATGCAAGTTTTTTAAAGGCGTTAAAATTTTGCAGTTTTAATCACCCTCTCACCCCGTCAGATTTAGTCATAATGATATGAAAATAGAATTTTAGATATTTCTCACTTTTTACACTATGCCTTTTCTATTTCTGAGGATGAGATTATATCACTTTTTTCAGCTTTATTGTACTCTTCAAAATTTTTAATCATCAAAAATATACACATCATTTATAACTAGAAAAAATAAACCTGATTTGTTTTGGGAAAAAAACCAATCCTTTAATCATTAAAAATGATCAGCGTTGTTGACATGTTATTCATTAATGATTATATTTTAGAAAAAATGGAGTCCCTGGTCCTCTAGGATTAACCACTGTGTTGTTGGGGCAGGTTAGTGGGTAACTCAATAGAACCTGGCGTGGGTGGGCTTGTTTCAGACCCCACCTCTGCTACTTGTATCTATTTACCTTGGGCAAGATAATCAATGTGTCTTCTCAGTTCCTTCTTCTGTAAATGGTGATAAATATTGAAGTTAACTCATACGGTTGTTTGAAGATTCAATGTTTGCATATGAAGTCTGTATAACAAGGCCTGGCACCCAGTAAGCACTAGAACCCATCTGGAAAAATTAAGTTAAAAAAAATGGGAATTACGTAGAATTATTAACCCCAAACATCCAGCAGAGTTTTCCCCAGGCCTTCTTTTCTGTGAATTGCACTGCTCTAGACAAGAAGGCAATGAAGTATTTGCCCTGTGGACTGAGGTAGAAAAATTCCAATAGATTCAAAAACACTGGACATGAACAGACAACATAGAGAAAAGGAAATACAAATGGCTAATTAACATTGAAAAGTTTTCAACCTTACTGGTAATGAAGGAATAGCAAGCTAAAATAATGGCAAGATGTGGTTCACTTATCAAATTAGCAAGGATTTAAAGTAAAGGCTAAAACCCAAGGCTGTAAAGGTCAGAAGTATATTCTTAAACACTGCTGATGGGAGTGGAAATTAATCAAACCTTTTGAAAGCAATTCAGCAAAATACAGAGAGAACGTAGAAATGCTCAAGACTTTCGGGTTAATGGCTCTCTTTTCAGAGAGTTATGGTAAGCAAATAAAGAGGGAGACACTCACAGCTACCATATTTATAACACTTAAATTTTGAAATAATCTAAATTTCCAGTATTAGGGGATTAGTACAATAAATTAGAGCAGACCCACGTGATGGATACTGTACAAACTAGTGCAGTGACATTCATAAATTGTTTATAATGAATCAAACATTAGACAGGAAGCACTACTAACTAGTACTGAAATTTTCCTCCAGGTGCAGAGAGCTGGTGGCAGCATTCCTGCCTTACAAGGTCTTTTTACTCAGGCTGCCCCTGGCATGACTGCTCTCTCTCTTCACCAGTGACAGGTTCTTTACTCAGAGGCATGTTCTTTCTCCCACATGAGGAAGGCTGTTCCTTCCAGCATAGTCCAGACAGTGTGTAAGTCTCCCCACTTCTGAGATTCATCGAGTTAAATCAGTTGGCTATTCCACTTAGCTACAAATTGATAAAATCTTAACCTTTATTAATAAAAATAGTATATTGATTTTCTTCTATCTCCCAGGCCTGGTTATTTCTCTTTTCCAAAAACTTGACAGGAAAGGACAGGGTTAGATTTTAAAGGACATTTCAGACATGCCAACATTTTTATATTGCTACTTAATAAAAACTACATAGTATATTACTAGAAAATTCAGAACTTAAAATAAAGAAAAATTTATTATCTCAGAGATTGTGGGTCAGCAGTCCAGGCCTGGCTTAGTCTCATGCCTCTACCTCAATGTCTTTCATAGGCTGTAACTGAGATGACAGCTACATCTGTGATGACATCTGAAGACTTAACTGGGGAAGAATGACTTCAAAACTCATTTGTGCTGCTGTCATTGAGACACAATTTCTTACTGGCTATTGGTCCAGAAACTTTCTATGGTGGTTGGAGTTGTTATGTACTCCAGAAAACATGTTCCTAAACTTAATCCATTCCTATGGGTAAGAACTCAATATAAGTAGACTTTTAGATAGGGTTACTTCAGTTAAGGACTGTCCCACCTAAATTGAACGGTCCTTAATTCTACTGCTGGGCTCCTTTATAAGCAGAATGAAATTCAAATAGATAGAGAGAAAGCCACAGGAAATAAGAAGCTGAAATTCAAGGGAACCCAGAAGAGAACGGAGAGGCCAGGAGAGGCTACCATGTGTATGGCCATGTGACAGAGGAACCAAGGTCCAAGGATTGCCAATAGCCAGCCCCAGAAGATCACTGTCTTCAGGGAGAAAGTACCACTTGATGATAACCTTGATTTGGACTTTTTTTGCCCCCCAAGCCATCAGCCATTTGATTTCTGTTGTTTAAGCCATCCCTTTGCATGGTATTTGCTAAAGCAGCCAAGGAAACTAAAACACCTCCTTCCATTTCTTGCCATGTGTACCCCTTCATAGGTAGCCTCCAACATGGTGCCTGGCTGCCTGGAGATTGAGTGAGAGTGCAAGAGAGGGTGTATATGCTGGTTTGAAACTAGAATAGCCATATTTTAATCCTAATCCAATCTCGTGGGGCCAGAACTACTGTTGAAAGTGGGAGACTTTAATTGGATTGTTTGTATGGGGATGTAACACACCCAATTGTGGATATCACCTTTTGATCAGATGGAGATGTGACTCTGTCCATTCATGATGGGTATTGATTAGTTTACTAGACTTCTTTAAAAGGGGAAACATTTTAGAGAAACCTCTGATGCAGATGCTTGGAGAACAGTTGCTTCAGAGGAGACTGAGACACAGATGTTTGGAGATGCTTAGGGTGCTGACAGAGAGAGCAGATGCCTAGACGCAGGCAGAGTCCAGAAGATGTCACCAGGTGCCTTCCATTGAGATGCTAAGAAAGCCAGAACCCAGAGTTACGTCCTGGAGATGCTAAGTGAAGGCCCACAGACACATAGAGAGGAAACACTAGCATCAGAAGCTGGAAGCAACAGAACATCAAAAAAGGACCAGCAAACACCAGCCATGTGCCTTTCTTTTACTTACCTTTCTTGAGGTAAGGTATCTTTTCCTGGATGCCTTAGTTTAGACATTTTCCTGGCCTTAGAAATATGAATTAATTTGTAATTTAATAAATTCCCTTTATAAAAGCTGTTCCATTTCTGGTATATTGCATTCCAGCAACATATAACAAGACAAAACAGTGTGCAAGTAAGAACACATTATCTCTTTGTAACCTGGTCTCAGAAGTAACGTCCCCTATCACTTTTGCAGTACTATATTCTACAAAAGTGAGTCCAGCCGACACTCAAAGGGAGCAAGTTACATGGAGATGGGAAGACCAGGAGGTTGGGATCACTGGGGAACACTTTATAGGCTGCTTACCATGAAACTAACATTTCCCATAAGTCAGACATGAAGTTTATCTCATTTAAACTTCATAACAACGCAATGAGATAGTGTTTTTAAGCTATTTTTAAAATGAGGACTCAGAGGCTGAAAAATGTTAAGTACTTGGCCTAAGCGCTCATAAGATAGCAAGTGGCTGATTAGGATTAGAATTGTAGCATTCTGCTCAAGATTGTGTCCACTTTACTGGGAAAATGTTAACAGAAAAACTGAATCAGAAATATAGGAACACATTTTATTGTCTTAGTTATGTTAAAAAACACACAAAGCAAAGGTGGAAGAAAACATGTTAAGTGCTTAAAATGGCAACAGTTGAGTAAAGGGACTATGAGTATTTTTAAGATTTCTTTATACATTCGTAACTATTTTCCAATATTGAACATTCATTCATCTAATATGGGGAAAAGACATTAAAAAAACAGACCAAGTCTTTGTTCTCTTGGGGTTTATACCCATGTACCAAGGGCAAAACTGGAGGAGTCGTACATCCTGTGGGCAGGTCATAAGGGGCTGTGTGATTTGTAGAGAATTAAAAAAAGATAATAAACCTGACCAAAGTCATGCATCCTTTTAATGTCACTTGATTCCTTTAAAGAACAGGAAAGCCTAGACAACAAAGAATTATCTGGTCCAAAATGTTAATAACGTTGAGATTGCAAAACCCTGCTTTAATATGACTCTCTCCCCTATGTAAACCAGCCATTTCTTCTTTACTGAAACTGGCCAGCTCTTAATTGCACACACTACCCTTATTTCTCACTGCATCTACACCACTGGCTAGTGTATCAGGCTAAACACAGCTGGTAATGGAATTTAAATGCACAGAAATTATCCCTTCAAAATTCTGAACTGAGGCAATAGAATCAGGCATTTATTAGGGTTGACTAATTGTCAAATACTATCATTCTCAAATAATCATATGCAAAATGCTCTGGAAATTCAATGATATAATCATTCATCTAATATGAATAAATGTTCAATATTGGAAAATAGTTACGAATGTATAAAGAAATCTTAAAAATACTCATAGTCCCTTTACTCAAATGTTGCCATTTTAAGCACTTAACATGTTTTCTTCCACCTTTGCTTTGTGTGTTTTTTAACATAACTAAGACAATAAAATGTGTTCCTATATTTCTGATTCAGTTTTTCTGTTAACATTTTCCCAGTAAAGTGGACACAATCTTGAGCAGAATGCTACAATTCTAATCCTAATGATATAAATTGATTATATGGAAGAGTTAAATGAGTGTAATTATTTTTGATATGTTGGACTGTGTAGGAAACGGAAGCAGCAGAAATAATGAGATTTAGTGTTTTCCTTCTGTCTCGGCAGGTTGTAGGGCTGGGATTTATTTCTGAATGCTGTTGCTATGTTAAATTTCCCAAACAAACATGCGGATATGTGTACAAATGAAAATGTTTTTCATATGACCTCAAGTCATGGAAAGAGTTAAGCTAAATAAACCTCAAGCACTTGAGATGAGTCCATTCTATAGTAAGTATGTTTAAATATTGCCTTAAAAAGGTTCAGCTCTTCATCATCTTGTAGTGATTTTACAGTTATTCTTGAATTTTCTGCTCTATTTTATGAATTGTATAGAACTGCCTATATAATTGGTTAGGTTATTCTATTACCAGTTTCCTCTATTTCATATACTATTATTTTTCATTCCCCCTTGCTTCTTTCCTCTTCTAAGACTGAATATTTAATGGGGGAATGCCAGGTAGTCCAACAGCGGCTGTGTGTTTAATGGATGCTAAAATTACCAGTGATTTGGTTAAGTCCACCAAGAAACCTCTAATCTCTGAGTGTGTTTATTCCATTTAATCTGATTTAAGGGATGGACTTATTGGACAAAACAGTACTTCAAATAACCAGTGCAAGCAGATGAAATAAAAGTCTTGCACTTGATTCTGTGTCCCATTTCCAGAATTATAATTAATGGTTTACATACATTTTTATTGGAAAATGGTGGGGGCGGGCAGACAGAGTTGTAAGGGAAACTTCAATTTTAATGGAAAACCTATGAATGGCACAGTTTCAGGATTGATTTGATTTAGCAACCCATCATTGTGCATTAAGCAATTGGTTCTTTCCATCTCTCTTCTCTGCCTTCCAAAGTGTTAGATTTGTCCTAGAACTAGCTGCCTCCATGATGATAAAATGCTGCAATTCCAAGTTTTATCTATATATTACTCCAACTAGAAGAAGAGACCATGTTTCTTTTGCCTGCTTTTGCAAAAAATAAGAAGATTGGTTTCTTTTTCAGAATCCCTCCAACATTTCTCTTGTCTCACTACCTAAAATATGCCCATTTCTAAAGCAATGTCTGGCCAGGGTAAAGTCAAGATTTATGGGCTTAGGTCTGGATTCTTTAACCAATTTTAAGAACAGGAGTCTGGGATTAGCCTGATCAGTGTAACCAGTTACTTCTTACTTCTGGAAGTGGTGTTGTATATCTTTATCAATGCACTGGCATAATTGCCTATCTTGTGTATTTGTCTAACTAACTAGAATATGAATTTGCAAGAGCAGAGCCCCTGACTTACTTCTCTCCATATTTCCAGATCCTAGCCTATATCCTTTCATATACTCAAAAGATATGTGTCCGATGTAAATAGAAGAGCAGCTTTCCAATCTAGACTGCTATTAGGGTTGTTACCTTCCATTGATTCCAGAATCATTTGTTTAGCACCTACTGTGTACTGGGGGGAGAGCAGATTCCTGGGAATAAAACATGACACGGTCCCTGTTTTTAGGAAACCTAGAGTCTTGTGTGTGAGAGAGAAAGATAGTTATAGAAACAATCTTAATAGAATGCGTTAACACCACTGCGGAATGCAGCCAGGGCTCACTGTCAGGCACTTATAAAGATTTCTTGGAGGTGAGGAGGACTCTCAGAAGAAGTGACATCTACAGGAAGACCTGACAGGGCTGTGGAAGTTCATAAGGACAGGAGGCAGAGGGGGACAGGGCAGAGGAAGATGGGTTCACTTTAGAGAGGCATATGAAAAAACCCTGTTGTAATCACTGTAATTTACCTCACAAAATGTCACTGGAGAGCATGTAATATTATCTGCATTAGAATGGAGTGGCCAGTTGGTCTCAGGAACACACACCTCTGGGTATTTAACTGGAGCATAATGAGGAAGATAATTCTCCCGAAGCACTTCCTACAAGCATTTCAGTTTTATCTTGTACTGGTGCTAGACAGCAGCTTGTTATTCAGCATAATTAATCTTAGAAATGGGATTTTACTGGTGAAATTGGAGAGTCATAGGCTCACACAATGGATGTTAGAAAAAGGTTTGCATTAGTGAAATTAGAGGCATTCAAGAAATGTAGACTGGTGAAAATGTTTGGGAAACACTACTATCCCCATAAGAACATATGAAGGTATATACGTTCCCTTCAGGATCCCTTTGGGATGGTGCTTGAGGCCTGACCCCTTAAGGATTCTTTGTCCACTTATTATGTGAGAGGACGCCAGCTGTGCTATTAACTAGATTCTGATTATAGCACGTGATTATTTTGTCTCCTGTGAACCTTTCATGAGGGGTATGGTAGCAACCAGCAGGATGGAAAACAGGGTGCCATATTAGCTCACGTAACACATAGAAAGGACCTTTTTTAAAAAACCTGTTAGCTAACTTCCACTCACCTATTTCAATCTAATGGAAACAATGGTTATTTAAAAAAAAAAAAAACCTAAAAACTCTAACAGCTGTTTGTGAACCAATTGATTGCAGGACATTTTCAACGGAGTTAAGGAAGGGCATGGCTTAATCACCTGCTCTTCAGAATGGGGATGTGAACATGTGAGAGGGGAAGAATGAGAAAGTAGGGGAGGGGATGATAATGGCACGGCTCACACAGCAGGGCAGGGGGCATTATAGGGATGCACAGGTGGTGGTAGACAGTGTCAAAGGCTGCAGAAAAATTTGATACTATAAGGAAGAAAGATGCCAATTAGATTTAGCAGCATGAGGCTTGCTGATGAGCTGGGTAAGTGGAGTACAGTGAGTTGAGGAGAAAATAGAAGTGAAGTTCATATTCACAGCTGACAAGTACTGTTTGCTGGGTGCCTGATACTTAACTCATTTAATAAGTACTACTACATCCCTAGCTTTCCAGATGAAGAAACTGAGGCACAGGGAGATTGAGTAACTGCCTGAGGCCTCAAAAAGTGTAAGTGCTGGACATGGGACCTCACCCTGCAGTCTGGCTCCAGTGTTACCACAGGAGAGGCAGGGGAGACCATGGGCAGCATCCTTCAGAAAGTCTGGCTCTGTCCTAAGAAAATGAAACATTGCCCATAATCAAAGGGATACAGGGGCAAAAGGAGATTCATTATTTTAATTAGATTTTAGGATGTTTTCAAGCTAATGAGAAGAAATGAGTGTTCTAGGTTGCTAGCTGCCAGAATGCAATGCACCAGAAATGGATTGGCTTTTAATGAAAGGGGATTTATTTAGTTATAGTTCTTCAGAGGAAAGGTAGCTAACTTTCAACTGAGGTTCTTTCTTACGTGGGAAGGCACAGGATGGTCTCTGCTGGTCTTCTCTCCAGGCCTCTGGACTCTAACAACTTTCCCCAGGGTGATTTCTTTCTGCATCTCCAAAGGCCTGGGCTGAGCTGTGAGTGCTGAGATGAGGTATGCTGAGCTGCTTGGGTTTTGCTACATTGCGCTCTCTCCCTTAAGCACCAGCCAATTCATTGCAGCAGGCACGCCTCCTAGCCAACTGCAGATGTAATCAGCAACAGATGAGTATCACGTACCATTGGCTCATGTCCACAGCAACAGAACCAGGTGCCTTCACCTGGCCAAGTTGACAACTGAATCTAACTACCACAATGAGTATATGTATAGGAAGGAAAGGAGATAAATAGTTGAACAGAGGGCTTTCAGAGGCAGGAGGGGTGGAATGAAGGTGAATGGGAGGGAGACAGAGGAGTGGGAGGAGAGTAAAGGAGGAACTAGACTAAGAGGTTTGAGAACAGAGTTTTGAAAAATAAGTATAGAGAATGGAGAGAAAGATGGATAATTGAACTAAGGATGATTGCTTGGTGGAGATGAGGGCTTGGATGTGTTTGGAGAATAGGAAGGTGCCAGTGATGTGCAAGTAAATAGATTCTACAGAAATTAAATTAAAATAAAAAACCCATATTTCTATTCAAGTAGAAATATGAATAAAGTTTTTTATGGATAGGACTAAGGTAAATCAGATTAAAAGGCAAAGGATATATTGACTGTATTTTAAAACTTCAACTTCTGTGTGGGACCAAAGGAAAAGATACTTACTTGGTGCAGAATTTATATTTTCTGTAGCACACATCTGATCTAACATGTATGGTTAGCTTATTCAAACACACACACACACACACAAAAGCCCTGGTTTATGGGATTTGCTGATTTCATTGGTTCAAACACTCCTTCTACAGCTGATGTCAAGTGCCCAGTGACATAACCCCTGGCCCACAAAAGCCTGGAATATTTAACAACTGGTTTTCAGGAACCAAATGATCTGGCTATGTGATTCCCTCCTCAGTGCACTGTTAAAACAGAGGGAGATTTCTTGGGTTGGTCCATGGTTGTGGTTTGGCCCTGCGGGTGGTGTAAAAGGCAGAAAGGATAAGAAAGAGGAGGATATTGCTGAAGAGAGTTCTCAATGTGATGCACCATGATTTGTAATCTGGATTGAGACAGAGAGGTGTCAAGAGACAAAGTCTTGACGAACCTGGAGAACAGATATAATGGGCACAATGGATATTAGCCAGCAGTTTTTAATGATTTAGGGGTCTTCTTTAGGCCATCAAGATCAAGGGAAAAAAGACCTACAAGTTTCCTAGCAATGATGCCACCTACTTAAAGCAATATAACCAGACAGTTTATAAACTGGACTAATGGGCATCTGAGGATAGTGGAAGACATGAGAGGAACACTCAGGATGACACCTCTGTAGGCTATACCCATCACCCTTACAAGTGACATCACTCTGTGTTGCTATGGAAGCGGTATCCATTACTAGAACTCAAAGGAATGTATGATCTCAAAATGCCATAGCCTGTTTGAGAATGCCCAAGAGGAACAGGCTTTTCACAGTCTGAACTAACCTGTTTTGGGGGTTTATTTCTCAGTCTTTCTTTCTCCATCCTGCCTTCCCCAACAACCTTCCCCACATGCCAGTAAAGAACATTCTGTATACTTTAGCACCTTGGTGCTTAAATATAAGCTGTCTCCTATTCAATGTTTATAATGCCCCCTTCTACCACCCATCATCTCTGGCCGTCTTGCAAATATTGACTTATTCTTCAAACTCTCTGTCTAAAGTTTTCTCTTTTATATTAACTCTTTCCCCTTCACTCACCAGAATTAGTTGCTCCTTCATTGTGATGGGGTGGCATGCTGTGCAACATAAATTGAAGTATTTCTCACAATGTCCTCTTACTTTTTCTCCAGCACTAGACTGTGATGCCCCCAAGGACAACAATTATGTTTTATTCATCCCAGTATCCCTATTACTTAGCACAGGGCCTGACACATAGCACACATTCAATCCCCCCACCCCTTTTTTTAAACAGGCAAGGTTGACGGTGCCTATAAACTACCCCCAAAGGAGCTAAACCATGCTGCAAAATGACATTGTAGACCATATATAGTTCCAATGCTGCACTCTCTCATTATATTAGCAACAGTCTCAACATGAAAATACGGGAGGAATTTTGAGGACAGGGTATATCAGAATAGTCAAGGGCAAGATGGGCAAATACATGCAGTTGCTTCCCAGTCTATAACCCAAAAGAGAAATTGCTAGCTGATAATAATGCTTTCCTACTGAGTGAAGACTAAACTTTAAAACCCTTCTCAGCAAAGCCTTCCAAACTGTCACAACTAATAGTCTGGAGTTGGTATGTGGGATTGAAACCTATCTGCCATCCTCACTGAGTGTCCCTTCTGCTAAGCTGTTGGTCCTATGGTAAAGCACATCCATTTCCTTTGCTTTTGGTTCACCGACATTGGTGTGAAAATGTGCTACATTTTATTAGTTAGAAAAAAGGGGCAGATTGAATTTGTTTTCAAGTCTTAATTATAAATTATTTTGTCTTCCATTAAGAGTATATTTTGAGTTTTTAGAAGTTGTGGAAGTTGTTCCAATGTCTTAGTGGACAGTATAGAAAATAATTCTCAATCTTGTGTAGACTGATTTTGCTTAAAAACCACCATAGTTCACTATATAATATGGTCTCTCTGCAGTTTTTAAATAGTCTAGATTTTATAAAACAAATAAATGCCATCTTTCCTGCCCTGTTGCTACATTTATAATCCTTTATATCTAGCTGGCTTGTGAACTATATATATTTAACTCAAGTGGTGATTTTTTTTCCATTTTTTATTGTGCTGGGAAATCAGTTTCCCCAGTTAATCTAAATACTTGTGTATTTAGAACACTTAAGATTTCCTCCACTTTAAAAATTTTTTTTCTTCTTTATTAGAGAAGTACTAAGTTCACAGAACAATCATGCATAAAATACAGGATTCCCATATGCAACTCTATCATTAACATTTCTCATTGGTGTGGAACATTTGTTACAATTGATGAAAGCACTTTTTTTTTCTGCACAGTCAGACACCAGAAATTGAACTCGGGTGTCCAGCATGGCAGGTGAGTACTCTACCTGCGGAGCCACTGTGGAAGCACATTTTTATAATTGTACAATTAACTACTGTACATGGGTTAAATTATGGTTCACTGTGTAGTGCAGTTCCATGGATTTTTTTTCAAAGTTTTGTCCTGTTACCATATATACAACCTAACATTTCCCCTTTTAATGACATTTAGATATATATTTCAGTGTGCTAATTATTTTCATAATGTAGTGCTGTCATCAACATCATTCATTACTAAAACATTTCTATTATTCCAAAATGTTGTTTTTCAATCCTTCTAGTTAGTCATGCAGTACAGTCATGTATTTTTATTGAATCATTTATAAACATCTAAGATCCTTTGTTCTTCATCTTTTTCCTATCATACCTTATTTTTGTTTCCTGGATGCACTATCATTTTTAATTCACCTAAGCATGGAAATTCAACTTTTTTAGTTCTTTTTAAACTTATTTTCTAAATTGTTTTTCTTAAAATTTTTGTTTTAATTTTATTTGTTGATATTCCTCTGTTTTGGTTTGCTAAAGCTGCCAGGATGCAATATACCAGAAATGGATTGGCTTTTATAAAGGGGATTTATTAGATTACAAGGTTACAGTTCTAAGGTCATAAAAAATGTCCAGACTCAGGCATCCAGAGAAAGATACCTTGACTCTGAAGAAAGGCTGATGTCTGTCATATGGGAAGACACATGGCTGGTGTCTATTGGTCCGTGTTCCCTAGTCCGTTGCTTCCAGGTTCTGATTCCAGTGGCTTCCTCTCCAAGTGTCTTTGGGTCCTCACTGAGCTGCTCCAGGGAAAAATTCAGGGTTTCATCTCTTAGCTCAGCATTCGCAGGTCCAGAGATTTCTCCTCTTCAGGTTCTGGCTATTTCTGAGAGTCCTTGCTTAGCACCTGGGGCATTTCTATCTCGATCTCCAAATGACTGTGAATGGTCTGCTCTTTGTGTCAGCTATAAACCTTACTTTCTTCATGAGCTCCTTTAAGGACTCCAGTAAACTAATTAAGATCCACCTTGAATGGGCAGGGACACAACTGAATGGAAATAATCTAATCAAAAGGTCCCACCCCCAACCGGGCTACCCCTTCAAGATTGGATTATGATGAAGAGAACATGACTTTTCTGGGGTACCTAACAGTTTCAAACCAGCACATCTTCATATATCTGTAGAATCAGTCAAATTTCATTCAGGCAAAGAGAAATGACTTTGGGTGTTTCTTTGCGGGAAGTAATTGGACACGGAGAAATCAGAAGTTTGAGAAACCCTGGAATGACTGAGGTATTTTTTAGGGCTGGGGTATTGTCTTGGTGTTCATAAAATCAGTGAGTGGAGGAACCACAGCAGTGAGACTCAAAAGAGGATGCATACATGGTACTATTGTGCTCCGCTCCACTCTCCCTGCTCACCTCTTGCTGTCTGCTGAAGCCCACTTGTCTCCTGCAGTAGTAATGGTTTCTGTACTCTCTCACCTTCCAGATCTTGTACAAATGCCTCTCATGAATTCAGTCAAGGAAATGTCATTTCCAGGCTTCTGGTCTATGCATAGAAAGAAGCATAACATTTGCTGAGATGTTAACAGGCAATTCCACACAACTGCTGATCAACCCATGTTCAAAATAGAAGGATGGATATCTGGTGTGAGTTGCATTTGCAGTTCTGTAAGTATGGCTCTTTTCTGGCTAAGCCTCCCATCCAGCTAAAAAAAATGACTTGGAGATATGCTAAGGGAGGCAAACAGTGTTGACTATGAGACTTCACTGCATGCTAAGTTGATTCGGAGCTGGCTATCAGTAAATAGTAAAATGAAGAAAGATTTGTTCTCAAGTGTTGAAGTCCATGTTAGTACTATGTTAATCCCCAAACACTCCCTTCAGTTTCTTTAGAGAAGAGCTTCTGGGATTTGGCCCTGGGGTAATAGCCACTTCTTTTTGCTTTTCATTTTAAATTGAGGGGTGTAAACGCTGATTAATTAGTCCTTGTCTCTCCAGCTACATGTCTCAGTCTCAGCCTTCTGTTGTACTGCTAACTCTGAGTTCACCTGATAGGCAGATTGGCTCTTGTCTCCAACCCCTTCTTAGTGCAGACTATATCTTCCTGCTCCTCCAGTTCCAGAAACCTGTTGAAATAATGCATTACTGATGACCTCACATCTGCTCCATTGTCTTGAATGAGTTGGGTTTATTCCTGTTAGTTCTACTAGGCTTTTAGTTCACTGAGGTCTTAGTGGATCTGGGAAATGACCTACTAATATATCTGATCTGCCATTTAAATTAGAAAGTTTTGCCTGCTTTCTCAGGCTTACTGGGTCCTTAATACAGGTCTCTAACTGATCTTTGTAAACTGACCTTTCTTAACTGTAAAATTCATATGCAAAATTGTTTATTCAATCAAGTTTGAACTATCTTCTGAATTGAGATGCTCACCCTGACTCAGTTTCTTTGTAGCCCCAGAATATAGTTCTCCTTTCTATTTGAATAATCCATAAAGGTGAAATTAATTCCTATTTCTTTCATTAGGGTAAAATGAAGGAAGAGGGAAGAGTGGGTAAAAAAGGCTGTTAGATTACAGTAAAGAAGAGTAAATTGCTCTCTCCCACAACAATCACTTGCACCCATTCCCACACTTGGGGCTGGCCACAGTGAGGTTAAGCTTATGGCTAGCTTGCTTGTGACAGATAAGGATATGAAAATCTTCTTCCTCAAGAACAGGGATAGACACTGCTTATCACTGGTTGTTCAAGTTTTGCTAGCTGCTGGAATGCAATATCAGAAATGGAATGGCTTCTAAAAAGGGGAATTTAATAAGTTGCTAGTTTACAGTTCTAAGGCTGTGAAAATCTCCAAATTAAAGCAAGTCTATAGAATTGTCCAAACCAAGGCACCATCAAGAGGCTACCTTTACTCAAGAAAGACCAATGAATTCAACATTTCTTTCTCAACTGGGAAGGCACGTGGCAAACATGGAAACAATCTGCTAGCCTTCGCTCAGCTTCTTGTTCAGGAAGCTCTCCTGGGGGCATTCTCCTTCTTCATCTTCAAAAGTCACTAGCTGGTGGACTCTGTGGTTCTCTCATCATTCTGTCATGGCTCTGCAGGACTCTCCTCATTCTCAAAAGGAACTCTCCCCAAAATGTCTCCTAATTTATCGGGTCCCATTAAAATAATCAAGACCCTCATCGAATAGGTGGAGACATGTTTCCATCTAATCAAGTTTAATACTCATAATAGATTGAGTCCTATCTCCATGGAGATAACTTAATCAAGTTTCCAACCTATGCTATTGAATAGGGATTAAGAGAAATGGTTGCTCCCACAAGACTGATTAGGATTGGAATATGGCTCTTCCAGGGTACATAAATCCTGTCAAATAGGCACACTGATCATGGCCTTCGGTTAGTGAATTTGGTTTGCAGGGGACCCACCTCAGAAGGCCGTCATTGCTTTAGCCACCCAGATGGAGACTCTGGCTGCTTTACAAAACCTTTACAAAAAAATTATCTTAAAAACATTCAAGAAGATAAAGGAAAATACAGAGAAATAAGTAAAGAATATCAGGAAAACAATGAATGGATAATAAGAGTCTCTGAAAAAAGAGAGAGAAATTTTATAAAGGAAACAGAACTACTGGCACGGAAGACCTCAATAATGAAATGAAAAATTCCCAGGAGAGCAGATTGAAGCTGGCAGAAGAAGGAATCAGTGAACTCAAAAGACAAGACATTGAAATGTTTCAGGTTGAGAAGCAAAAGGAAGAATTATTAAGATAAAAAAATACCCTAGAACACCTCTGGGACACCATCAAACACACCAATGTATGCAATATGGGAGTTCCAGAAAGAGAAGAAAGAGAAAAAGGTGCAGAAAGAATATTCAAAGAAATAATGGCACAGAATTTCCCAAACTTAATAAAAGACATGAAAATACTCACCCAAAAAACCCAGAGAGCACCAAACAGGATAAGCATGAAAAAAAAAAAGCACCCCATCATATATTGATCACACTATCTAATGCAAAGGACAAAGAGAGAGTTCTGAAAGCTGCAAGGGAAAAACAAGGAGTTAAGTACCAGGGTGTGCCAATTAGATTGACTGCTGATTTCTCATCAGAAACAATGGGGGTAAGAAGGTAATGGGTTTAAATAGTTGAAGTGTTGAAAGAAAACAACAGCCAGTCAAGAACTTTATATCTGCTGAGAATTTCTTTTAAAATTGAGAGTGAGATTAAGACATTTTCAGATAAACAAAAGCTGAGGGAGTTCATCCATGATTTCTGCCCTACAAACAATACTAAAGGGAGTTCTTCAGTTTGAAAGGAAAGGACACTAGACATTGGTTCAAAGTGGCATAAAGAAATAAAGATCTGTGGTAAAGTTAACCATTTAGGTAATTATAAATGGCAGTATTATATGGTACAACGCTGGTATGTAACTCCAAATCCTACTTCTATGGGAGCTAAAATGAAAATTCATAAAAAAGTATTGATGAATCTGTGTTTTTGAACATACAATGTAGAAATATATAAGTTGAAACATGTACAAAAGCAAAAGTTGGGGGAAAGAGGGGTATAGGTAAAGTATATGTGCATGCTATTGAATGGTAACAAAGTTGGTATCAAAGTAAACATGATTGTTATATATTTAGGATGATTTGTGAATTAATGGTAGCGAAGGACAAAAAAAGGTATAAGACATACATAAACTAAATAGCAAAATGGCAGAAGAAAGACCTGTATTATCAGTAGTGACCTTAAATGTAAATGGATTATACTCTTCAGTCAAAAGTCAGAGATAGGCAAAATGGGTAAAAAGCATCACCCAACTATATGCTGTCTGCAAGACTCACTGTAAATTCCAATATTTGAGTAGGTTGAAAGTGAAAGAATGAACAAAATATACCATGCAAGTAGGAAGCAAAAGATAGCTGGGGTGCCTATACTAACATACTATTATATGAATTTGTCATAAAGAGTTATGAGGGAGAGAATTGGTCCATTGTATACTGATAAAGGGGATAATTAAGCAAGATGATGTAACAATTATAAATACATGTGCGATTCAAAGCATACCTCCAAAATATATGAAGTAAATACTGACAAATTTCAAAGAAGAAATTGAGAGTTCTATATTAATAGTAGGAGACTTTAATACACCACTGTCAATTATGAATAGAACATATTGTCAGAAAATCAATAAGGAAACACAAGAGTTGAATGACACTCTAAACCAATGAGACCTAACAGACCTATATAGAACACTTCATCTAACAGAAACAGAATACACCATCTTCTTGACTGCATATGGATCATTCTCTAGAATATACTATAAGTTAGGTCACAAAACCAAGTCTCAAAATGTTGAAATCATACCATGTCTACTACCTGGTCACAACAGAATGAAGCTAGAAATCAATAACAGAAGGAGAAAAGGAAAATTCACAAGTGTGGAAATTAAACAACATATTCTTAAGCAACCAATGGGTTAAAGAGAAATCAGAAATGAAATTAGGAAATATCTTGAAACAAATTTAAATGAAAACACAACATAGCAAAACTTATGGGATACAGCAAAGGCAGTGCAGCGAGGGAAATTTATAGCTCTAAGTGCTTACATTAAAAAAAAAGAAACATTTCAAATTAGAGACCTGACCTAAAAACTGGAAGAACTAGAAAAAAAGAGCAAATTAAATCCACAGTGAGCAGATGGATGGAAATAACAAAGATTAGAGCTGAGATAAGTGAAAGAGTAAACAAACAAAAAAAAAATAGGGAAAATCAACACCACCAAAAGTTGGCTATTTGAAAAGATTAATAGAATTGACAAATATTTGGCTAGACTGAAAGAAAAAAAAAAGAGAGGACACAAATTACAAAAATCAGATATAAAAAGGGAGACATTAATATAATCTGTGCTGAAAGAAACAGATGTAAAAGAGGATACTATGAGCATCTAGATAACCTAGGTGAAATGAATAAATTCTTAGAAACACACAAACTACCTACACTGGTTCAAGAAGACATAGACGATCTAAACCAACCAAATACTAGTAAAGAGATTGATTCAGGAATCACAAACCTCACCTCAAAAAAAAAAAAAAAAAAAAAAGCCAAGGACCAGATGATGTCCAAATTCCACTAGACATTTCAAGAATATGTAACTCCAGTTCTGCTCAAACTCTTCCAAAACATTGAACAGGATAGCATATTCATTAATTCATTCTCCAAGGCCAACATCACCCTCATACCAAAGCCAGATAAAGATACCATAAGAAAAGGAAACTGCAGATCAAAATCTCTTATGAGTATAGATGCAAAAACTCTCAACAAAATGCTAGCAAACTCAATCCAGCAACATATTAAAAGAATTATTAAAATCATAATAAGTGGGATGTATTCTTGATATACAAGTTGGTTCAACATAAGAAAATTAATTGATGAACCACACCAAATTAGCATGCCGAAGGGAGAAAGAAAAAACACGATCATCTCAACTGATGCAGAAAAGGCAGTTGACAAAACCCAGCAGCACTCCTTCCTCATTAAAAAACTTGAAAGATAAGAACTTCCTCAACATGATAAAAGACATATACTTTTCCTACTCAATGGTGAAAGTCTGAAGGCTTTCCCTCTAAGATCAGGAACAAAACAAGGATGCCCACAGTCACTACTTGTTATTCAATATTGTACTGGAAGTTCTTGACAGAGCAATTAGGCAAGAAAAAGAAATAAAATGCATCCAAATTAGAAAGGAAGAGGTAAATCTTTTCTTATTTGCAGAAGCTATGATCCTCTTGAAAAATCCACAACAAAGCTCCTAGAGCTAATAAATGAATTCAGCAAAGTGCTGGAATACAAGGTCAACACCACAAAATCAGTAATGTTCCTATACACAAGCAATGAAAAATTGGAAAAAGAAATCAAGAAAAATCTTTCATTCACAGCAGCAACTAAAAGAATCAGATATCTAGAAATAAATACAATCAAGAGTATAATGGACTAGCACACAGACATCTACAAAACACTGCTAAAATAAAAAATAAGACCTAAATCAATGGAAGGGTATTCTGTGTTCATGGATTGGAATTTTTAACAATCTTGAATATTGTTAAGATGTCAAACCTATCCATAGCAATTTACAGATTCAATTAAAGCCCAGTCAAAATTCCAACAGCCTTCTTTGCAGAAATGGAAAATCTAATCATCAGATTTATATGGAATGGTAAGGGCCCTGAATAGCTAAAGCCACCTTGAAAAGAAGTATGTAGTTGGAGGTCTCAGACTTCATGATCTTAAAATTTATTACAAAGCCGCAGTAATCAAAATAGTATAGCACTGGTACAAGAACAGACATATGGACCAGTGGAATCGAATTGAGGACTCAGAAACCAACCCTCACATTCATGGCCAACTGATTTTTGACAAGAGGACAAAGACCACTCTATTAGGAAAGAATAGTCTCTTCAACAAAGGCTGCTGGGAAAACTGGATCTCCACCTTCGAAATAAAGGAGGAGGCCCCTATCTCACAACATATACAAAACCCAACTCAATGTGGATCAAAGATCTAAATATAAGAGCTAGAACTACCAGACTCCTTGAAGAAAATGTGTAGAGCATCTTCAAGGCCTTGGTTTAGGAATGGTTTCTTAGACTTTACAATCAGAGCACAAGCAACAAAAGAAAAAGATAAAACAGATAGATGTAACTTCATCAAAATTAAAACTTTTGCTCCTCAAAGGACTTGATCATGAAAGTAAAACAAAAGCCCAAACAATGAGAGAAAATATTTAAAAACCACATATCTGTTAAAGGTTTAATATCCTGAATATAAAAAGAAATCCTTCAATGTAACAACCAAAAGACAAACACAGTCAACCAATTGGCAAAAAACTGACTAGACATCTCTTCAAAGAAGGTATGCAAGTGGCCAGAAAGCACATGAAAAGATGCTCAACATCACAAGCCATCAGGGAAATGCAAATCAAAACCACAATGAGATAGCATTTCATATGTATTAGAATGGCTGGTATTAAAAAAATGGAAAATAAGTGTTGGAGAAGATGTAGAGAAATAGGAACACTCATTCACTGTTGCTGGTGATATAAAATGGTACAGCCACTATAGAGAACAGTTTAGCACGTTCTCAGAAAGCTAAGGACTGAACTACAATATGACCCAACAATACTACTACTAGGTATACAAAAGATTTGAAAGCAGGGACCTGAACATATATTTGCACAACAATGTTCATAGTGGAATTATTCACAAATGCCAAAGAATGGGCATTTGTGAATCAAAAACTGATGAATGGATATATAAAATGTGATATATGCATACAATGGAATTATTCTGCTGTGAAAAAGAATGAAGTCCTGATACATATGACAACATGAATAAGCCTTGAAGACATCATGTTGAATGAAATAAGCCAGCCCCAAAAGAACAGATACTGTATAATCTCATTTATTTGAAACAATAAACAAATTCATACAGTCAGAATATAGAATATAGGTTACCAGGGGTTAGGGTGGGGATAAGAAATGGAAAGTTAAGGCTTAAAATGTATAGGGTTCCTATTTAGGATGATGCAAATGTATTGCTAATGGATGGTGGTGATGGTAGGACAACACTGAATGCAATTAACAGCACTGAAATATATATTTGAATGTGTTTTAAAAGGGAACTGCTAGATTGTATATATGGTAGCAGAACAAAGCTTTAAAAAAAATTTTGGAACTGCAATGCACAAACAGTGAACCATGGGCTTTAATTAACAGCACTATTATTAAAAATGTACCATCATCAACTGCAACAAGTTTTCCACACTAATGCAAGGCGGAGGTGCCGTGGTAGCTTATAGGAATCCTGTATTTCATGAATGACTCTTCTGTAAACCCACAGCTTCTCTAATAATGAAGAAATTATGTTGCCCCCCAAAGTGGAAATAGCTTTGAAAGTGTTGATAATTAAAACTCATCCATTTCCTTCCCTCTTCCTTGTTATTTGTATTGGTTGTGTTTATCTTTACTTGTGCAACAATAAGCATTAGAATTTCTCCCATCATATGTTGGTATGTTATTGTTAAATGAGCATCTTTATAATAGTTAAGCCATTTCATAGCCTATGAACATAATTTTAGTCTATTAACATAATTTTAATGAGCTTTACAATTTGAATATGCTCTCTTTACTGTTTCTTATTTTTATAGAAAAGAGCTCTCTCCTGAGAAATAGTAATGTGGAACTCTTTTCCTTTTGATGGCTGAAGAAAGAGATGGAAGTAGCATCTCTACTTCTAAAAAGAGTCTGTCTCTTCTGCCTGATTATGTGGGTCATTTCAGTAGGTTTTTGACAGATTAGTTGCATTACTGAAGTCAAACTATTCCCTAGGAACATCCGCCTTTTGAATACTAATCTTTGTAGAAAAATACCTAAAACTCTCTTTCTATCGTTAGTTGGAGGCACTCCTGCATCTTTGAAACTATTATTTCACTTGTTAGCAAGAAGTTTCCTGAATAGCCACTATCTGTCCCCTCTGATGTTCAAGCACTGACCCAGAGAGATTTATATGACAAATTATCTAAGAATTGTTAAGGACCAAAGCCATGCTCTGATTATTTTCCTTATCTAACAACCATATCGAAACTAAAAACTGGAAATAAGGGCTGGCAGGAAAGGGAAACTTAAATTAGAGCCAAAATTTGCCTCTTTTCACTCGCAGTTTCAATAACATATTTTTCATCAGCAGAATAGTTATTTTACATCAATTTTCTTAGGTTTGTCTCCTTCTCTCCAGAGCACAAATTCAAGTTTAATATAAAATGAATGTATACCTAGAATTAACCTACAAACATGACAAAGTATCAATTTTAAAAATTATATAGAATTAAAGATGTATTGCTTCCGTATAAAAATGTATTTGTCACTCTAACATCTAGCATCCTTTCTACAACAGGAAAGATAAAGTCTCTACATAATGCTCACATGTTAATGTTTTATGTACCATGCAATTTAGAATTAGAGTTGGATGGTTGCAGAAAGCGAGCTGAACTCGTGATTGAAGTGAACACTCTGAACGATATAACTACGGATTATCACACCGACAGCATGCAGGCTGGGCATTCGATGGAAGGTACGCAACTTCCTGAATTAATTAGAAAAGGGCATGGACACATAGCTCCTGGGAACACAAGAACTTGACTGAGAATTTAGTGACCCTAGAACTGAAGAAACAGAAAAAAACTAAGAAAAGGACATCAAGATATCTGGTATTTTATGCAAAGCATTCCAATCCTTTATTTTCCTGTTTCTCTTGATCTTTGTGGTGGAGACTCTTAAAGTCTATTCTTTGGAAGACATAAGTGGGCCATGTTCGTATGTTTCTTGAGGAATCCCTTTTTTTTTCTGTCTTCAAATTCTCCTTTTAATTCTATAGACCAGTGCTTGCCCATGAAATTTTCTGTAGTGATAGAAATGCTTTATGTCTGCATTATGACATTAGTCACATGTGGTTACTGAAGACAAGAAATGTGGCTAGTATGAGAGAGGAACTGTATTTTCAATTTTAATTCATTTACATTTAAATAGACACGGGGGTTTATGGCTCTGTATTAACAGAGCTACAGGTTGTCAAAAACCATCAATTTACCACTGTTTAAGATTAGTTGAAGGATAAGACACCCCTCAATTATATGAGGACAACTTTTTGCAAAAAAATAATTAAATATTTTTCATCAAACATTCGTTGTATTGGATTTTAAAATGATTTTGAGGCATGAGAATCTGAAGAAAAAACTGGAATTCGTCAAGAAGCACATGGATGTGTCCCACCCATTACAAGGAATAGATTTTTCTAGGATTCTCTGTAGCAAAGGTTAAACCAGAAAAAACTGGCTTGACTGATTATACAGTAACATAATGAAAAAACTGATAAAGTTGCTATAAAATTGTGTGGTTAAAAAAGACGTATTTTTGTCAGTGAATACCAATACACAGCTGATAAGGAAGCACAACAAATTCAATGTTAAATTTCTCTATCATAATATACTCAGTACCAAAAAAGAAAAGTGCTATTGCATTTCAACAAATACTGGCACCTAAAAAGAAAAGGAAATGTAAGATAAATTTGATTGCATTCACTTTCAGGCAGCCACAATGTACAAAGATAATTGATTTAACAAAAAGCAGCAAGAAATAAACACAAAAGCAATAATTCTGAAGAAATTTCAATGTCATTCTTTGGCATTCAGAAAAGTAAATATGCCACTGATTGTTACTGTATGACTACTAATGGCCTGAAAATGAGCAGGAGCTCTGTGACTTTCAAGCAATGGATTATGGCAGCTATAGATCTTAATTTAAAATGTTAATAAAATAACCCAAACTTTAGTTCTGATCAGCTATGTGAAATAGGATGGTTTTTGTTTGTGTTTTGTTTTACTTTGTTTTTAATAAAATGACCAAATGAATCTGAAGTCCTTGTCTTTGCTGGGATGCTGTGTGATGGTTCTCACCGCTAGCAAGAGAACCCCCCCATGCTCTCCTGCTTTGCCTCCCTTTCAACTTTGATGCTGAGCATTCTATGATTAATTTTCACATATTAGATGCATATTAATTTTTTAAAAATAGATCTACTACAATATTAATAGGTGGATTTTCATGCAAACCCAATGCTCCAAACTGTCTAAACAATGTTGCATGTTAGTATGTGTGTGTATATTATGTTTGAGAGGATTTTGGAGGATGTTTCATGTGCTAGAGTTACGTAGCAAATGAGGCAGATATGGCCTAGTTGCAAATATTAGTATAGAAAAGAATAAAATCCAAGACAAAACTATAGGCTAGTCTTTAAAACTGTTTATGGAACAAAACAGAAGTTAAACAAGGTGCATTAGGAACCGTGAAATGCTGGTTTCTGTAGCCCTACGTACTTCCATTGCACCTACATCTATGTTTATAGTTTGAAAGAGAGAAAAAGAATAACTGATTTACTTTTTTTCCAACCACTAATTCTAAATTGAATGACTGTGCTTTGAAAAAAAAGTGCAAAGCTAGTAGTTGGGAAATTGTGTTATTTCTTGGCACTTTCCCCTTTTCATCTGTGTGATTTACCAAAAGAGAAATGTCATTGGATCTCAGTTTTCATATCCATAAAATGAGATGACTATATAAATGATCTCTTTGATATATTCAATGAAAAAAAATACTCTTCAGTATGGAAGAGACAAAACATTATGCAGCCCTTAGCATTTCCAGGAAAGGTACCTGAAGGCAAAGTCTATTTGTGTTGAAGGAGTCACAAGTCTCAAAGAAAGTGAGATAGTCCTGAGATCCAGAAATAGAAGAAAGAAAAAACACAGTCTGAATACAATGTGTGTATTTTGGATCTAAACGTGCACAATTCCACAGACTTCAATCAGCATTCAATGTGAATGTCAGGAATAGGAAGTAAAAGAAGCAACCTCACTCACCTCCATTTTAGTTTTAAATAAAGTCAACTCATTTGCTTGGAGGGGTATGAGCTAGTTGAGAGTTCCCACTGGAGAAATTAGGGTGAAGAATCTGAGCGCCTCCACAAAATCACCTTTGACTTAGATTCATCATGGGTCAGCCTCTACTCTCAGCCCTGAATTCTCAGAGACCTAGATCTTATGTGTATTTCTGAGTTGCTTGGCCTCATTTGTGCACTCTTAGGTTAGAATGGCTCAAACAAAATGAAAATAGTTTGCAGCATCCCTGTGAATTTCCAGTGACACACTTCATGGCCAAGCAAGCAGAACACAGGGTCAGATGGTCTCAACTTATCACTAGCTACATGGCAGCCTGCCATGCTCCCAAGGTCACATGATGCAAATGTTTAAGGACTTCAAAAGAAAATAGAGAAGTTCTAAGTTTACAGAAAATACAGTTTCCTTATACCCACCTGATTATTAGCACTTTATGTTAACATGATATCTTTCTTATAGTTGATGAAAGAATATTAGTAAAATTATTCTATTAACTATAGTCCATAATTCACATTAGAGTTCATGGTTTGTGTTGTCTAGTCTCCTGGCTTCTTTTTAAACTTATACTTTAGTAACATAGGTACAACCTAAAATCTTCCCTTTTAACCACATGCAAATATATAATCCAGTGGTGCTAATTACATTCAAATCATTGTACCACCACCACCATTCATTACCACATCTTTTCCAGCAAGCCAAACAAAACCTCTGCACCAATTAAGCATTAACTTTCCCTTCCCTATCGCCACTCCCATGCCTGGCAACCTGTATTCTAGTTTCTGATTCTGTGCATATGCTAATTCTAATTATTTCGTATCAGTGACAGCAGACAATATTTGTCCATTTGCATCTGGCTGATTTCACTCAACATGATAAGGAGATTGGGTTTTGCCCAGTCAGATGAATCTGTACTCACAATAGGTAAGCATTTGTTAACAGGTCAGACACTTGAGTCAGTCTGATGATTTGAACCAAATTAACCATGTAGTATACAATTTTAAAATTAGAATAAATATCTTTTTTTTCAATGCTTCTTGAAATTATGTCTATGGGTGAGAGTGAGCAAGTCAATTTTGAAGGACAGCTTCAAATACATTGTATCAAAAGTCCTGACCAGGGAACCAAGATTAAGCATGTATACTTCTATTTTCCACATCTTAAGAACACTAAATTCTCCCCATCTCCATGGGGTGCTAGGGAGACTAGGGTCCCTGAAGCAAAGTAACACATACATAATCAAAAGAGGGAGCATCTTTCCTTGTCACAACAACTCCTACAAAAGAATGATACTGGGTTGCCTCATCCCTAACACTGGATATTAAGAATAAGGCTCAATATTTCAGGACAGCATATGCATTTGAGAAAAATTCCTGCCAAAATCTGATATCCATAGAGAATTTTAAGAAAAGTAATACACTACCTCCTTTAAAACACATACATAAAATATTCAAGCACACATTAAGAGAAGCTGTAAAATTGTTAGAACTGGAGAGATGAAACTTGAATGTCTTAATGCTTTATTTGCACAGTTCTTCCCTGGGCAGCCTCAATTTGTGTTTGCATTTGCAAGACGGCTTTTATTTTTTTCTCCTGAAAAAACAATTTGCACATTCAGCTATTTATTTTGCATATATCAATTCATATTGCGCATGCATAGCAGCCAGTTCATGGTACATGATTTTTTTCTAGTTGCCAATATTTGCAAGTCTGACCTCTTAACGCGAATGTCCCGTTGGCCCACTGGTTAACGTTCTGATCAGCCGTGAAGCCCTGTTAAAAGTGCAGGGGTGTCCTCTGTGGGTTTAGTTAAAAGTGGCATGGCATGTGAAATGCTTTTTTTTCCTCAGTTGATTGCAGGTAAAGTGCCTCTGAGAAGACTTTTCTCAGGTTACAGAGCCAGCTTTAGTATTTTGTGGAATGATCTGAGGTATGGAAGAAGAAAGAAAGCCAGAGCCTCTGTAAGTGCATTTATTATAATGTATTACTTCACAGTTCCAGTACTAGGCTCTGGAGGCAGTGTTCGAGGCAAGTGTAGCATAGCAGAAAGAGAAGGGGCTTGGGTGACAGCTCTGAGTTTGAATTGCAGTTCCTTTGTTTAAAGGCTTTGCGACCTTATTTCAGTTAATTGACCTCACCAACCTTCAGACTCTTTATCCATGAAATGGAAATCATAAGATCTCTACTCATGAGATCATGGTGTGGACTAAAGAACATGATAATGTATGATAAACTGGCTGAGTGCATGTAGTATGTGCTCAACAAATGATTAGCTTTAATTTTACTCCTATTGTGTCTTAGAAGGCTCTCCAGAGAAGGTAATATTATCTTTTAGAGTTCATAAAAGTCTCACCTCCATTAAAGGATGAGAGAATTACAGAGGAAGCTCCCACTTTTTACTTCCTGTATGGGTGGCTAGCCAAATAGAAATTTGGTTGATTTTGAGATACTATTATAATGGATTCAGAGATATTCTAAAAACAAGGTGGGAAAATTCAAACACATCTTCTGAAACTGGATTTATCTCAGACACCAAATACAAACCTCTGGAAAGCAAGATCTAAGGTTTGTAGCATTATTAAAATTATTATTTACAGTGTTCCTTAGAGTGAAATGCACCCTATTAATTGAACTGAATTGGGTTACTGAGAAACTTAGATCTAATCACTCATGATTTTGCTAAGAAAGTTGCATGGGGATATGCACGTATTGCTTTACATGAAATCTGCTAGAGAGATTTAAACTTATCAGTCCTCTTAGCTTTGCTGCTTTTAAGACTACAAAAGAAAAAAAAAGGCCTTTCTTGGAGAAATCTTGCATATCACAATTCAGTTTTTAGACATGACAGGGTCTCATTCAGGGTGGAGTTTATTTCACATTATGTTTGGGGCATGCATGAGATTTAAAAGCAATGCCTTTTCTCTTAAGTACTCACTACAAAAGATATATCACACATACTCAAGCTATTTAAAATTCAGCAAGGGGAATATCAACAGATTTTTTCTTCAAGTGTGCTCTCTGATCAACTGGGGAAATAAAATCTTTCCTATGAAAAACCACACATTGAAACAATTCTGGTGCATTAAGGCCTAGGGGTACCTGCTCAGTTTGACTGAAATTTTGGGCAGCTTTAAACATAGAGGTAGTGGGTAGATAGGCGTGTGTACATATGAATGCATTACTGCCATTATGAAATGGTTTTTTGACTTAGACATCTTCAGTGCTCTTAAGAATATTTATGAGGGAACAAAATATCACTAGTGACATTTTTTTGCCTTGGGTTCCTTATGAATTAATTAAAAACTCCTCAGTAGTAAGCAACAAAAATCAAACAAATGCTGTTTTTGAAAAAAATACATTTATTGGCTCTGCAACTGGGGCATTCTAGGGCTGACTAGCTTCAGACATGAAACGAACTGAGGATTCAAAGTTATCATCAGGAATGCCGTTTCCCCTCTACTCTTGGCCTTTTCCCCCACCTATTGTTATCTCTCTCAGAAATGTCATCTTTGGTCATCCCACATGTTTTAGGCTTTTGGGGTCCTGAAAGCAAAGCAATCCCAGAGAAAGGGGACACCCCTTTTCTAACAGTCTGACTTTTGGTCAGACTTGCCTTGGCTCACTTAGAGCTGGGGTGGGAACTGAGGTTTACTGCTTGGAAGGGCTGTTCTCACGTGTCCATTGGCATGAGTGGTCTGTCCGTACACCATCGGCGTGTAGAATGCTCTCCTCTCTGGAAGGGGTCTGGTCCCAGAAGGCAGGAAATGAAGAAGCATCCTGGGCTGCAGGAAACATCTCTTCCACCCTGTGTTAGGGAATGGAGCAGCACACTCTCCCGGTTGAGCCCTAACAAGCCTGTTGCTTATTTTTGTATGGTCCACGAACTAAGATTGCTGTTTACATTTTTAAATAGTTGGGAAAAAAAACCAAAGAAGATGAATGCTTCTTGACATATAAAAATTATATGATTTAAATTTTACTGCCTATAAATTTTGGGGGGGAACACAGCCATTTTTCTTCCTTTCACATTACAATGACAAAGTTGAGTGGTTGTGACAAAGACTCCAAAAACCTAAATTGTTACTCCCTAATTTTTTAGAGAAATGTTTGCTGACTTCTGTATTACAGCGTCTCATCAGTAACTGGGATTTGGAGTACTAAATCTTTTTAATTCAATTTGCACATTCGTTTATATGCACACATATTTATTTATTCTAAAACTAGTTCTCACATAGAGTACCAAAAATTACAGTGGTGGAAAAGGTTATAAATTGAAATGCTAATATCTGTTTATTGCTATCCCCAAATCTTTCTTTATAGATGCAACCATTTTAACCGTTAAATTTTTTTTAATCTTTTGTTGGTTTTGGTCATAATTCAACATTCAGCTTTCATTCATTTCCTGATTTATTAACACTAAATAGTATCTATGGTTCATTTGAACTATTTCCCCTTCTTTCTCCCTTCCAGTCTCTTATAAAACATTTTTAAAATTGAAGTTTATTTTCTAGTTGTATTTACAGTTTTATATAATATATACTTAACTCTTTAATTTTTGGCTTACGGCGTTTAGAAATACGTCTTGACGTGTCACTGTGGAAGGAGAGGAATTTGTGTCCCCGTGTCTCTCTCCACCTTGGCACCTTCTCTTCACCTTCTAGCTTCTACCCTTATTTCATTACCTTAAAACTTTTGAAGATGAGTGCCATTTCATTCTGTTCTGCAACACTAATCTCACATTCTTTACCTTTAAGCTGAATTAAATTTTGTTTTCATTTATCTTATTCAGTGGCTAACCAGATCATTTTATCTAAAGACACCTGTCTTTTTTTTCAATTGTTACTTTCATATTTTTCCCTCCACATTTGTTGTTCTCTTTCTGTTTCCTATTGGATGAATGTTGGCCCTCTTGCACTGATATTCCGAATGCTAAATTTTTCCTCATATTTTCTTCTTGTTCTATGTCTGGACATTTCCAATACATTAATTTTTTGTACTTTCATGTTATTGATTTTGTATATGTATGTGTGTGTGTGTGTGTTTTGTATTCTATGCAGTGGGGTTACATTTCATTCTTTTTCCACGTAAATATCCTGTTATCACAACACCATGTGTTGATTTTTTTTTTTTTTTGAGTGCGTGGGCCAGGAATCAAACCCTGGTCTCCTGCATGGCAGTTGAGAACTCTACCACGGAACTGTCTGTACACCCCTTGGAATTTTTTCCTTTTTTTTGTATGCTGTATGGCATTTCATTCTTTTTCCATGTGACTATCCCATTATTGCAGCACCATTTGTTGAATTTTTTTTATTTGCTTGTTTGTTTTTGGGAAGTGCCTGGGTCAGAATTGAACCTGGGTCTCTCACATGGCAGACAAGAATTCTACCACTGAATAACCCTTGTATCCCCACCCCATCAGATTTTGTTTTTGTTTTTGTTTTGCTTTGTTTTGTTTTGCATCGGCAGGCACCAGGAATTGAACCCGGATCTCCAGCATGGCAGGCGAGAATTCTGCCACTGAGCCACTATTGCACCACCTTGGATTTTTAACTTTACCCGTCTTTGTTTTAATTGTCACAAAATTTTCCTTAGTATTTGCTTGTTCCTTTTCCACAGGATTTTCTTTCTCCATCAACATCTACCTTCTCTTTTTCTTCTCAAATCTCCCTGAGGTTACTCATTGCATCATTTTAGGATTCTCTTCTCTCCCCTGAATTCATTCCCTTTCCAAATGTGTGTCATTCTTCTCAAATTATCCATGATAATATCCCTATTTTAAACTCAGTTTATTAGCAGTCTTAATTCCATCTGCAGAGTTAATTTCCCTTTGCCATGTAACATAAAATGGTCTTAGCTTCTGGGTATGAAGACATGGACATGGAGAGGGAATTATTCTACATACTGCAACTTCTCTGTTTCCTTTTGCTACCATGTACTCTTGGCTCTAGTCAAACCAGAGAACTTGCAGCTACTCAAAGCATCATTCATGTGTACCTCCTCTGTGCTCATGCTGTTCTCTCTGTCGAAATTATACTCTACTCCCACTCTCTATATATTCTTGAAGTATCAATTCAAATATCATTTTCCCCAAAGCCTTAAGACAGAGTCAACGCTCCTTCCTCTGCCTTCCTCTGCCACTTTATTTATACCACCCATTTTGGGGGCTGATGGCACTTGTAGCCTGGGCTAAGTTTCCCACCACACTTTAGTTCCCTGAGGCTAGTCTACCTTAATCATTCTTGCATCTTCTCTGTTGTCCAGCAAAAAATGACACACATAGAAGGACCTCACAAACATGGGCTAAAATAGAATTGGATTTTCAAATATCTGAAGTCTCTGGGAGAAAATTATGATCCCCACTTAAATAGTTAAGCTTCTTTAGGTGGTGGATTTGATTTATTGTTCAGAAGTTTCATGTATGAGGCAATTATATAAATTGATGTCGCTTGCAGAGAACGATGGAAAGGAAGCGAAGCTTTAAGCACATTTTTCAGTCACTACTGAAACTATTGTGTGTCTTGTTTACTTCCTCCCAGAGGTCCAAAGATAAACTCTCTATCAACCTTATAGCACAAAAGTACTCAGAATTCCTTTCACATTACTTCTGGGTTTGAACTGTTCTGAACACTTATAAAGTTACTTTTCTTATTTGGGAAGAACCACCTCAATGAAAGGGTTTTTTCTCTTTTTTCTTTTTAGCACTAGCCTTATATGTTGTAAGTTTCCAGAAAAGATTTACTTTTATTGCTTCATTGTTATAATTTTCATATCTTAAAACATGAAGATATAAAAAACAGGTTCTTACAGTAAGAATGGTGAGTTACTTACATGTTAATAATTTTTAAAAATGTGAGTGTAATTTTTCACAGAATGATTTTTTCTTCATGTATCAAAAATAAAAAACACCTGGCATGGATTATCTCCACTAGCGTGAATTATTTGAATATAAGAATTCATCTAAACCTCTACAATTTCTCACTAGACAGATGGAAAGTATGGTTTTCAGAACATTTGTGGACCCATAGTCTCAGAACTAGTTAGGTGTTTCCAGTATAGCCATCCTATGTCCCAACATTATACACAGAAAAATTCTGATTTGCTTTCAAAATTAATACTTCTAAATATTCATATAGAAATTCTTATATAATGAGGTACTACAAAATGTATGATATCTGGAATGCACTCTTAGGTCAGTTATTTAACCTCTGTGAATTTCACTTTACTGTAAAAAGAATAGAAATAATAAAATCTATCTCACCATTTTGTGAAAAGTGAATGACAAAAATAAGTTGGTTCATTTCATTATATTTCATTCCCTATCTGAAGAGTTTGGGTGAATGAGACATTGGTGCCATAAAGTTAGCTACCAAGAAGTACCATTCTCCCCAGGTGCTAAAAATGAGCATTCCGCTTGAGTTGAACACCAGATGTCTTTTAGGATGCAAACATCCACCCATTGGGGACAGTTTAAGATTATTAGTAATATTCTAATGTATAAATTATTGTAATCACATGAACATGTAATTGACGTAGGATCTCTGAATGGAAGGTTTTTTAAAGAGAAAGAAGATGAGGGTAATTAGGAGCTTGGGGTCTTAGTGATGTGGGAAGTTGATTTTCTTGGAACACATTGGGTGTTTGTTGTAAAGGAGAGAGAGAGAGGAAAGAGAGAGAGAGGACTTCATGATGGAAATTGAGCATGGCTTGGGAAGAATTCTGCCTACATTGCATTTGTCTAGGGCCCTGTGGTGACTGTTGTCCCTCTGTCCCATGGCCCACTGCTCTTGGTTGACCTTTCTTCAGAGCTGCCAGTGCCTGGTTGGAGGGGCAGGACTTTGTGGGAGGTGACTGCTCTCTCTCAGCCAGATCCTCAGTGCAAACTGCTTCATACTCCTGCGGAAACACACATTCCACTTCAAGCCCAGCAGCTGCATGCCTGCCCCCTCTCATTTTCTCTGCTACTTGGAGAAGGAAAGAAGGGGAGGGGAAGAGAACTGAAGGGCAGAAAGGAGAGGAACACACAGGGCACTTCTTCCTAGAGAAAACAAGAACAATCTCTCATTGCTCCAGGTTTTCCATTTACCTCTTGCCCTTACATCTCATAATACTCACCTTCCACGCCCAATCTCTATTGCCAAAGTACACATAAGAATCATGGATCTCTCTTCTCCTGAAAAGAAGGAGAGGCATAAATTTTCCACATCCACTCAGTAGTCTCGTGTTGTAAAAAGTAATGGCTGATAATTTGCTAAAAGTTTTCTGTTGAGTTCTTCGTCTTAGTCTTTATATGTGTGTAGTTGTCATCTAACAGGTGGACTGACTTCCAGTAATTTGATTCTAAGTCACTTATCCAAAATTCCATCTTATTTTATCATAAGAAATATTACTGATGAAGATAAGATCCTGGATACAATTTTTAAAGCCCCTTTCTTAATAATGTAGCTAAAATTGTATGTATTTAGCATTTTAAGATTATTCTTCAGTCATTTCAAAGGAATAAAATGTCAAAATCATTAAACTTTTCAAATAATTTTAAACTTTTTAATAATTTTACAAATATTTTAATGATGCAGTCAATTCCTAACAATTATTGAGTCCAACTCTGTGTCAGCCTTTGCTCTAAGAGTGGAGACAAAGCAATGAACAAAACTGACAAAAATCACTGCTTTCATGGAACGCACTTGCAGAAGACAGTTAAGGGTCCTCACCTACCACCACCATACATAGATGTGAGAATGAGCAGGGCTTATCTCATTTCTTCCTGATTACAAACTATGAATTTTGTAAGCTCAGCTAAAACAATATGGCTGTTTCTATGGGGAAATATGTATTTTTCTACATAAATACGCAGAGGATCTTTGAGGAAATCTGGCATCAAACTGTTGTGGCTTCATATCCTTACCCTCCTTTTCAAGAGAATGCTGTGGTGGGTCTAAGCCAAGGTGACTGGTCTCACATGCATGGCCCTGTGACTGGGCAGTCATGGGAAAAGAATATCTTAGGGAACAGAAGATGTTAGCAGAGGGAAGGCGAGAGATGCCTGATGAGAGATGGCACCCAAAACACTCATTTCTCATATACTATTTTTTTGTTGTGGGTGTTCGGGCTGATGTGTCTTCAGAAGAGAAGCTCGATTCCATGTGGTCATGAATATTTGGATTGTCCTGTTTTTAGAACCACAGTGGCTTTACCTGGAAGATGTCATTAGTTGAATCTTCCCATTTTCAGAGAATGAAACCAGGATCCGTGGTATAAAGTGAATTGTTCAGAATCCTATGGCCTCTTATGGACAGATGAGGGCCGCGGTCTAGATCTGCTGACCTTTCTCATGCGCCACCTTGCCTCTGGCCTTCTGCCATATTGTTGAGGCTTCCTGTCCAAAAGCCTGGCAGCTGTGAAAAACACTAGGTTGGATCTGTTGAAACTATTTCAAGTTCAATTTGGAAAGCTTCTTGAAGATCTTAACTGAAGTAGTCCCATTAAATGAGGCTCAAACTCTCTCCATCCATCAAATTTGAAGTTTTTTTTATTACAGCTACTACTGAACTTTCTTTATTCAGGAAACCTAATCAGCAATAAAAAAAACCTGAGTGATCAGTGGAATATGAATTTTATTGCTGTGTGGAGACATGGTTTTATTTTTCTGTCAGGGAAAATGAGATCTAATTGGGGAATGAGTGACTTACAATCCTCTGCATCATTCCCGCTTCATTAAGATGCTAACCCAAAGATTGCTTCCTCTTAGACTCAATTTTATTTTTAAATTTTTCCTGGATTTCTTCTGTTTCCCTTAGATCCTAGATCTGTCATAAACCTAATGCATCTAGCACACTTTTTGGCTTCCTAACTGTTCCTGAGAAATTCCATTCTTTTTTTTTTTTTTTGGCTGAATACTGTGGAAAGAACAAAAAAACAAAAAAGGACATTTAGAAATTGTACTTTAGATTGCCAATTCAGATAGCTAGACTGGGTCACACATGTAGAAGAAAGGGAAAGATGAATCAACAATTCGACTTTTAAAACAATATCCTACTTCATTTATGTGACTATTTTAGCTAAAGAGTTATTTTGAGCTAACATGTAGATAACAAGTCCACATTTTCCTGGTTCTGGGAACCTGGCAGTTGCTGACCAGGCATCCACTCATGCACACATGGCATTGCTTCTCGAGCCATGGAAGGAGTGAGAAGAAATTGACAGGGAAGCAGGTACATTCCAGCACCCCTCTTAGTGAGTCACTCTTCAAAGTGGACATCCTCTCTAGAAAGGCAGGGTTATAAGAATGTCCCTTTCCTTTGGCACCCAAGAGCCTCAGATGGCTTCCTTTGTACTTCATCCAAATCCAGTCCCTGCTCCCACCAGTGGGTCAGAAAATTAGGCTCATATTTTAGGGGACCAGTTGTTCTCACTGAGCTGACATATGCTTTTTGCATTTTATAGTATGGTTTATTTTACAACATGATATTTCTGAAGAGCAATGCTTTTTCATACATTTATCTTTGTTGGAAAAGTAAAATGGTGCATCTTATTCATGGAAATTGTTGCAGAGAGGGATAAAATCACGTAATTAGCCTTAGTCGATGCAAAAATCTTTGGCTAGGAATGCAATGTTTTTGTTTTTTATTTTTATTGTTTTGCATTTTCTGATTGGGACCAAGCAAGGAGGTTTTTAAATCAAGTGGGAACAAAAGAGGGAGGAGGGACTTCCAAATACATCAGGAGCGGAAGTAGATTTGTTTTACACAATCAGAATGCAAGGAGAACCTCCCAAAACAGACATGATCATCTCCAGAGAGTAACTTTGAAGTTACTCTCAGCCAAATGGAAAACAAGAGATTCTTCTTTGGGAAATTCTCTTAAACACATTCTAATGTAATAAACAGACAGCGATATCTTAGCTTTTTACCAAAGAAAAGTAAGTAAACATAGCTGTACCTAACTTTCTGTAGCCTGACCTGATTTTCAGTCTAAAGTGTACCATATGATTATTACATTGGAAGTGGAATTAACAAATGGGTCCCTGCAAAATGTGGGTAGTAAGAGTAAAATCTGATGGAATGGCATGTCTGGGAAAACAAACACAAGCTGAAATATTTAGTGTGTGGTAAATGCCCAGGCATATCCTTCGCAAAGTTAGAATTGCATTCTAAAATTAGAGCTGAGTGAAGGCAAACCAAATGCTTTATAAACTTTTGGATATTATATCTAATTTCATGTGTCAATTTGGCTAGGTTATAGTGTCTAGGTGTGGTCAGGCAAGCGCTGACCTGATTGTTGCCATGAGAGTATTACATGTGTTTAAATCATCAGCTGATTGCATCCATGGCTAATTGCATCTATAATCAACAAAGAATGTTGCCTTCAGCAATGAGCGAAGTCTTTTCATCCATTCAGTTGAAGGCCTTAAAGGGAGAACTGATGATTTCAGCAGGCAGAAGGAGGAATTTCTACTCCAGAAAGCTACCTTCTTCTGGAGAATTAATTGCCTCCTGCATCAGAGTTTCCAATTTGTGACCTGCTCTATGCATTTGAACTTGCTGTTCTAGTTTCCTAGGTTACACAAACAGCATGAAATGGATTTGATTAAGCAATAGGAATTTATTCACTCATGGTGTTGAGGCTGGGAAAATGTCTAAATCAAGGCATCATCAAGGCAATGCTTTTTCCCCAAAGACTGTGATGCCCAGGGGCTGGCTACTAGTAACCCTTGGTTCCTCTGTTACATGGCAAGGCACAAAATGGTATCTCCTGATTTCTTCCTTTTCTTGCAGGTTCTGTTTCAGTTTCCTGCTTTTTACTGTGGTTTTCTCTCTCTCTGTCTGAATTTCATTCTCTTATAAAGGACTCTAGTAATAGGATTAGGACACATCCTGATTGAGATGGGAGATACTTTAACTGAAGTGTCCATCAAAAAGGCCTACTTAGAATGGGCTTCCACTCACAGGAATAGACTAAATAGAAGAACATGATTTTCTGGGGTACGTGCAGCTTCAAGCCATACTTGCCAATCCCATGGTTCCAAGAGCCAATTCCTATCATAAATATCTCAATACTTGCATATGTATGTGTTGTGTGTATGTACACGTATATGTGTACATATATATACTGTCAGTTCAATTTCTCTGGAGGATCATGACTAATACAATGGGTAATTTTAAAAAATCTCTCCAGGTGCTTCTGATAAGCAGTAAAGGTTAGGAACCAGTGCTGAAAAATTTTGAGCTTCTGTTTGGTAGGTTCAGGTGAACCCAGGGGAGTCCCGGAGTGATCATGAAACAGCGTATGGATTTCTTAGAGGAAAACAAGAGATTCTCATTTGGGAAATTCTCAAACTTGGATATATACATATCCAAAATTAATCTTATTTGACTAATTTCCACAATGTGTAATCTCAATTTCAACGCCATCGTCTCAAATTAAGGCTCTACCTGGCTGTACTTTTCCCATCTACTACCCAAGGGACTAATTTAGAATTTGCAACTTTTCTAGTCTGTGAAGTGTAACATAATTGAAGTTTGACTTGATTATTTTTTTTCTTTTGTCTCTATCACTCACTATTGCTATTAAACTTTTCCTTGAAACTTTCTGGACAAAATGTTAACGAAAACTCATGAATTCTATAAATGTTCTCAGCACTCACCAATAATGTTCTGCTGTTCCAATTACAGGTATGATTTAGTTTCTCTTATTATTACTAGTCTATCTTGCACCTGGATAAGATTTGGTTGGGGATGGCGGAAGATTATTCTAAGTCTTCCTCCGGGGTTGATTTGTATCCCATGTGATTTTCTGTACAAATAATTCACCAACATGAAATACCAGGTAATGAAACAGCACTTTTGGAGCTCAGGAAAGGGACTTGATGCCGACCAGCAGTTAGGAACTGAGGAAAATCATGAAGATTTATTTTTTAGGGCAGGATGTGGTTGCCCCATTCTGCTGCTGAATGTACTCTGAAAGATACCCTCTAGGTGATAGTTTCTTCACAGAGGTATGATTAACCAAACAAGTTTTTTCTCCATTGCGGTCTTGGAAGAAAAACTGTAAGATTGCAGCTTAAAGAAGACATTTGGTTACTCTAAATACCAGTGTTTGCCCATAACCACACTCACAGTTTAGATCACTATTACGTTTAATTTCTGACTTAAACTTGTGTTTGAGTTTGAAAGAAAACTATTCCTGGGGAGAAGAATATTACCAGAGCATCCAATAGCTTCAAAATGCCTTTAGGCAATAAAGGACTTCTACTGGTTTAGCACATGACTTTGGAGAAACCACAAAGTTTGGAAATACTAATTTTTTCATTAAAGTGCCAGCAAATTCAACCCAACAGTTTTAAACAGTGGCTTTTATATACTATTAAAAGCTCCATAATAAGCAACTTTTGGAATTGGCACAAAAGCTAATTATAGAACTTCTTTGCTATAGCTGTTTCTATTTACAGCTTCAAAACCACAGAAGCAAATAATGTAGATTTTCCTGAAACATCAGCATCTTGCTGTCCTTCTTTTAAGTTTCTGAGTTCTTTGAAGCTGCTTTTAAATCTTTCCCTTGAAGACATGTGGTAGAATAGTCCCAATTCAAGGACAATTTCAGTTTATAATTTTTAGTCCAAGTGAAGCATTCTCTTCTTTAAATATTGACTCTCAAGACATTTACAGAGTAGACAAAAGATCACAGTTATGTACAAGGCGCATATTATCCAGTCTGTTTGTAGATATTTCATATTTTGTGATTTTCTTCATCAACAGCAGAAAAACATGGAAAAAGAACTGTCAAAAACATAAAAATCTGCCATGTTGTATTTTCTACCTTCACAACTTTTGGGTTACATTTTCAGAAAAAGAAAAGTTTGAAAATGAAAGAGACTGTCTAAAGCAAAATTTTCAAGATGTTGCAAAGTCTAGCTGACTTGAATGTTTCAGTTTCAGTCTTAGTCAGGAGGCTTTGCAGCCGGTTTACATTGTCAGCTCCCAGTTGGCCTGGAGAGCTGACTGATAATGAAAGTAATTTTCTTCAGAGCTTTCGTCAGACACACCCATTTGACCTACATTATTTAGTACCCACCTACTGCACATTAGCATCACCTGGGGAGCTTTTCACACTCTCTTTGCTAGACAATTAAATCAGGCCAATTAAATCACAGTCTCTTGGGGTGTGACCCAGTCATCAGTGCCTTTTAACATTTCCCAGGTGATTGCAATGGGCAGCCAAGGTTGTAAAACCACAAGCTCTCCATCTAGAGCACATCAGTGAGGTTCCGATTACACTGGTATTTCCAGTCTTCATTTTCCCAGCATGGGGTAAGAGGCTGCCTTGGACTTCCTACAAACTTTCCATTAAAAAAAAAAAATCCCTGAACTAGACAATAATCCTAACTGAAAATGAGCAAAAGATAAATCATATGTTTATCAAACATCTGAATAAATGTTCAATTTCATAAGTAATTGAAGTGCAGGTTTTTAAAAGAAAATCTTTATGTATCTATTTTATTATAGCAATAATTGTAAGGAATTTAATTACCAACATCTTTAGATTTGTGGGAAAATAAATATGTATTGCTGCAAGAGAGGAAATAGGAAAACTTTAGAGTAACAAAAACAACTACTATCAATGAAAAGAGCAAATATTTTTAAATTAATGGTAAAAATTAGTTAGGAATTTTTCTAAATACTCCCTATGCATCAACTCACAATATCCAAGTGATTAAATATTATGATAATGCACATTTTCAGCAAGAGTTTGAGGCATAGAGATTTTGAGTAACATTCTCAAGGCCACACATTCAATCAGATGATGGAGCAAATATTCAAAAATAGACCATCTGAGTTTAGACCTGCATTTCTAGCTGCTTTTAGAAAGGTAAAGAAATGTCATCCTCTATACTCACAGCGTTAAATAGGCCTGTATATAACAAAATACCACTTTTGGAAATTTGTCATAAGAAAGTAACCAAAAGAATGAACAAAGATATAGGTATAAGTACGTCCATCAGAAATAAATCATTGCAGAAAAAGGGGGAAAAACCACAAATGCAGGGTTGGTTAAGAAAAGGATTATATGAATTTGGAGAATTTCAGTTAAAAATAGAGACCATCAGGAGATAGAACTAGGGTAGATATTGGATAATTGGAGCAGAAGGGATACAGATTGTGCAACAGGACTGAATGTAAAAATTCGGAATGGATAGCGCAATACTACCTAACTGTAGCACAATAATGTTAGCACACTGAATGAAGTTGAATGTAAGAATGACAGAGGGAGGAGGGCTGGAGACACAAATGAAATCAGAAGGAAAGATAGACGATAAAGACTGAGGTGGTCTAATCTAGGAATGCCTAGAGTGTACAATGATAGTGACCAAATGTACAAATTAAACAATTTCTTTGCATGAAGAAGAAGAAAGGAATGTCAGTATTGCAAGCTGTTGAAAATTGATGGCCATTCATATTTTAAAACTTTATCTTATGTGTGAGACTAAAGCAAAAACATTTATTTGGTACAAAATTTGTATTTTGACTAGTGCATCTCCTAATATAACTTATACAGTTTAACTGAACACCATAAGTATGGAACCTTGAGTAGGACATGAGGTTTTGTAGATTTATCCAGAGTGATGCCAAAAAAAAATCCCAGAGTGATTTGAACAGTGAAAAAAAAAGTATTTGCAAAGTCTCCTTGGGGGAACAACAAGAAAGGGGGAAAATTCAACTTCCCTATTTGGAGAAGGCCTGACATTCTCCCAAGCAGTGAGGACAACAAAATCAATAGGCCAAATCCTCAATCTTGGGGTTTGTCCATACGAAACTTATCCCCACAAAGTGTAGGTTAAGCCTACTTAAAATTAGGTCTAAGAGTCACCCCAGAAAACCTCTTTTGTTGCTCAGATGTGGCCTCTCTCTCTCTCAGCCAACATGGCAGGCAAACTCATTGCCCTCCCCCTCTCTACGTGGGACCTGATTTCCAGGGGTGTAAACCTCCCTGGTAATGTGGGGCAGAAATCTTAGAATGAGCTTGGACTCAGCATCAAGGGATTAAGAAAAACTTCTTGATTGAAAGGGGAAAAGGGAAATGAGACAAAATAAAGTGTCATTGGCTGAGAGATTTCAAGTAGAGTCGAAAGGTTATCCTGGAGGTTATTCTTATGCATTATATAGATATCTCCTTTTTAGTTTAAGGCGTATAAGAAAGGTTAGAGGGAAGTGCTTGAAACTGTAGAGCTGTATTCCAGTAGCCATGTTTCTTTAAGATGATTGTATAATGATATAGCTTTTGCAAAGTGATTGTGTAATTTTGAAAACCTTGCTCTGATGCTCATTTTATCTACAGTATGGACAGATGAGTAAAATCGATTAAATATAAACAAATAATAGGGGGAACAAATGTTAAAATAAAATGGGTAGAGGGAAATACTAGTAGTGGTTGATGAAAGGGAGGGGTAAGGGGTATGGTACGCGTGAGTTTTTTCTTTTTTCTTTTTATGTCTTTTTCTGGAGTGATGTAAATGTTCTGAGAAATGATGATAGTGATGAATATACAAGTATGTTATGATATTGTGAGCCATTGATTGCACACCAAGTAATGAATATTCATACTTTGAGATTGTTCATGTTTGATTTTGATTGGTTTTATTAATAAAAATTAAAAAAAAGAAAAGCATTATATAATCACATAATGGAACTATATATTCCTACTAGAACTTGTATTGTACAATGGCTCTTCCCAACCTTTTACACATCATGGCGCGTGAAGTGAATGACAGTACTTTTATGGCTCACTGGGGTAAGTGGTAAAATTGGCCAGAGGTGACGGGTCCTAGAAGCTGGTCACACAGGCCCCACCTCACCATTGCGAGAGCCAAGGGGATTGACATTCTGAACTGCCTACAACTCATCAACAGAGGCCCGTTAGAAAGTTCTCATATGTAGGAATATGTTTAGATATAAGAAACTATTCACTAGATTTTACTAAGTGAGGAAAATGCAAACTATAAGGAAGCACCATACTATCTCCCAGTCTGATAACTCCATCAGTCCATATTGGTACAGACAACCATACTGGTTGTTAAAATCTTAAAGCACCTCTATATCAGTTGGTAAATAGCCACTGAACAAAGAACCCCACCAAGAACCCACCTCTACATCCACCACCTTCCTGGGCTTCCCCACAATCTGGCAATCCTGGACCTCCTCAAGATAAAGCAGCCATGATATAAAGCCTGGCACTGGGAGAGCTGATGCGGTGGTGGGGGTGGAACTGGGGTCTCAAGATCCTAATCCACCAACAGACATCTTTTGTTCTGACTGGTCGGTGCCAAAGCTGTACAAGTTGTTAAATGTTCTGAGTGTCACCTCTGTAGCAAAACAAACACGCAAAAACAAACAAAACAAGAACTAGGTGGAAAAGAGTCTCTAGAAGGTTCCATACCACAGTGTTAACAATGCTTACTCTCTGGGCATTTTTTGGTGGGGGGAGGGTGCCCTACACTCATCAGCTTTGATAAGTATATTTAAGTAGGAAAAATCAAGATCAATAACTGATTTTTTAGAACTAATTTGGCAATTGTGGTTAAATTTGAATGTGTTAAATCCCGACATTAATTTATAGACGTGGCTTTGGCCTTTTTAACTAACAGAAGTCTCCTAAGTCAAATGCATGAAAGGTCCCCTGCTTGGGCCTAAAAGAATCCTGGTAGTCACCATGATTACCTAAAGATGAGAGAGTCCTTTCCCCATTTTCTAGATACCACACGAGCTTCTCATTTGCTTGTAGAACCATAGAGAAGGGGAGAGACCCCAGTGCTAATAACTGAAAGGGAGTTTCAAAAACAGATTTATCTTAAGTTAAAAACAATAAAGGAATATCCTCTATCTTCTATTCCTGGGTCTGTCTGTTCCAAGATCTCTGTTATAACTTTGACATGACTAAAAAGAGTAGTTTTTAATGTTGTTATCAGCCTTTAATGCCAAATTCATAAAAAAAAAAAAAAAGTAAACTTTTCCTCATCTTTTAAATAACATGTGCAAACATCTGTTCCACTGTCTGGCTCAGTAGACACTAAAAATTGTTTCCATCTAGGGTAGATATTTATGTAATTATCTGCTGAGACACTCTTCTTCCTTCTAGAAAATGCTTCCATGCATCTACCTGTCTATAGTGGGAGATTTCAATCACCCTAACCAATGCGATCCAAGCTAGGAAAATCATATTTCTTTTTCCTCCTGGTCACAATTAAGTAGTTTATGAGTGGATACATGATCCAAGCTGGGCCACCTAGAATCTACCTGTTTTGTTTGTTATTTTTTCAACTGGAGCTAAAAGATCTATTCTCCTTCTAGAATTTTTAGGAATTTAGAACATGTACAACTTGGGAGCTGCTAGCAGCCTTTTCTAACCATAAGGAAAAAGCTGGGGCTGAAGCAGAGGCAAAAGATGGGGAGATGTTCCAGTTGTCCCCAAGCCTAACTTCTTTTCTCCCCATCTTCTAATTTGTAATCAACCATTCCTTGGATTCTATTAGTCAATGAAGAACTTCAATTGAGATTTCTGGCATTGGAGACCTTTGCTATTTTCCTTCTCAGTTTCCTTCCTGTCCTTGGCTAAAGCCCTGAAGGAATTAGACTCAGCAAAGGCAGTTGTTCTGAGAAATGAGGAGCAGAGAGACTTCAGGGGTTGAGGGACAGGATGATAAGAAAAGGGGTCTGAGAGAAGTATCCAGGGCAGAGAAAATCGAGTCAAGCTATTTCAGAATTCTGTTTGAGGCAGGGCTGCTGTGTTATAGGAAAGCCATTTAGTGTTGTTTTCATTTGCACTTGTTGCTTCAAAGATCAGGAAATGCTCAAACAGTTTTGATGAATTTGAGTTGAAGGCTGATCAAAAGATTAAAAGCTTCCCTCTTTAGTCTCATCAAAGTTGGAGCAGAGACATTGGAAGATACAAAGGACGGGGTAATATTATCATTATGCCAGGCAGAGAAGGTCGTAATTGCATAGTTGGGGCCACATGATAACCCTTACACTGCATCACACAAGTGGGCCATTGCCTTCTTTGACCACGAATAAGGTTCAAAGCTGCCCTAGCTACACCAGAGGTCAGAGGAACCCTTTGCATTGAATTTGTGGAAAGAATTCTTGCTAATGATGTATTTGTATGACACTTTGGCCCACAAATCCAGGGACAGAAGATACAGTATATTCCTTTATTGTTTTTAACTCAAAGCAAATCTGCCTTTGAACCTCCCTCTCGGTTATCACCGGGACACTCTACCCTTCTCTAGGGTTCTACAAGTCTATGAGAAGCTCATATGGTATGTAGAAAATGGGGAATTGTCCCTCTCATCATTAGGTCATCATGGTGACTTCCAGTATGCTCTTAGTCCCAAACAGGGCACCTTTTGTACACTGGCTTGGGAGGTTTCTTGATGCTGGGAGAAATTGTGCCTCAAGCTCTCTTCCATAGCTGCATCCAGGCAGCTGTTGCCCTTTTGTGGTCTTGCCACTTCCTCTCTGCAGGAACTCCCTAAGACGGAGCACAAGCCATTGCAGGTTAGTGACCCAGCAACTTCTGTGCCTTCCCATGAGGGAATCATCCCCTTTTCTCCTTAGCTGCTCCTAGCTTTGTCCTTCACTGGTTTCCCCTAACAAAGCACTCTAAAGGAGTTCAAGATTTTGAAACCCAAAATCCAAACGAAGTGTCTTCCCCCAGCTTCTGCTTTCCACCCTGAATCCAGGCCTCCCTTATCACAACAGAGGTCAAGAAGAGCTATTTGCTAGACACAGGGAAAGGAATATGGAAAGAGAACTAAAATAAATATGCATCTCAGTAAAGATCCTTTCACATTCTTTCAGCTGTGAGCTCATTTTGAAGAACACTGGGGAGAAAAAATTTAGTGTCCCATTGTCCTTAATTTTATACCTCCAAACCTTATATAAGCCAGAGTTTCCTCTTTGCTATGGTGAGATTGACAGATTTTGCCTAAAACCAAATCTCAGGGTAAATATGCCTTGGTTTTTGACTTTGCTTCTTCCTCTTTTTATTCAAATATTTGGTATTGTGGAAACACAATCTTGTATAGTGCATATATAGCCAATTAAGTAGTTTCATATTAGGTAATTTTTGAAAACTCCAAAAATAAGTTATCTCATCTGCCTCTTTGGGTGCCTGTTTTCTAGTGAACATGCCTCTCAATAATGATTCCATTTCTCCTGTGTGTTTCAGATAGGCATAATTATGTACAGGGACCTGCCTTGTTCAGGACACTTGAAAGCAGAGTGAAAGTCAGATGTATCCAGGAGTTTAACCTAAAACCTACATCAAGAGAGAGACTGGAGGAATGGAAACAGAGGCAAACTGAAATGCTCTAGTCTACAGCCTCCAAGGGTAGGAAAACAGAAAGAAAAGGAAATTCTGAACATGTTTCAAGAATCCATACATATATATAAAACACATATATATAAATAAAACACATAAATAATAAAACATACATATATGTGAATAATGTTGTAATATTATTGATATATATAACACCGTAATCCATAATCCCATAGTCAGTATTTACTTAGTATTGGATCTACTCTAATAAATATACATAAAATATGATCATAAAATATACATATTTTCTCAATATTTATATATGAATGAATGCATTTGGACAAGGAAAGTGTTTACTGCGGATTTGAAAGTTATTTGTTAGAGCCGAATTATCTGGAACCCAGCTAAGAACTGAGAAGAAAGCAAAACAGACATCTCAGAACACTTCAACACTGGCGCTTTGTTAACAAAAGCATCATTTTGGTCTGTTTACCCTTACTTTACACACACTTCGAGTTAGCTGGGTATTTTAGTTTCCATAAGGAAAGGTCTTGAATTTTTGGAACCTCAAGGGCTTGGGCTTGAATTCGTGTAAATAATTCCTTCTGCAGCTCCTTTTCTTAATCTGTAAAGAAGAGATAATTGCACCTAAACATAAATGGATATTATGAGGATTAAAGAAGATACACGCGGCAAGAATCTAACGGATCCAAATACGAAGAAGGTGGTATTCAACAGTAACGTCTTTCTCCTTGTCTTAATACACACAGATTGGAAGCAGAAGAAGAGAAAAGAGATTTTAAAGATGGACAGATTAATAATAGCAAGAAATAACAAACCAGGGCTGACCATAAGAGATACAAAGAACTATGGAAAAGGAGACAAAAACTCAAAATCACTGTGCTCCGTACTGCCGTACTGGGCATGGCTCGCTGTGCCTCTGAGGCTGGTGCAAAAAAAAAAGATAAAATTATATGCGGTTTATTTTCTCAGACATTGGTGGGATATGCTAGAGACTTTAGAACTACTGCCAAAAATAAATGACTGAGAAAGAAAGTGTTGGAGTGACGGGTAAAACTTTGCTCAGGATCGAGGAAAGTCGAGGCATTCATGTTACAAGAAACAGATATTTTTGAAGGGTTATGGTTAAACAATTTCATTGTGCAGAAGTCAGTAAACATGTTCAGTAAATTATCAGACAAAAATATTTTAGGCTTTGTGGGCCACATAAGTTCTTTAGCACATATTCTTCTGAGTGTGTGTGTGTGTGTGTGTGTGTGTGTGTTGCTGCTGTTGATTTTTACAACTCTTAAAAAAAATCATTCTAAGATCACAGGTTATGCAAAAGCAGGACAGAGAACAGATTTGACCCAGGGGCATAGTTTGCGAACCCCTGATTTAGAACTATAGTTTACTATACAAGATCACAGAGTTAAATGGTTTTTTAAATGCATTACACAAGTTTTCAGGTAATGTGTGCACGTCTGCATTTGAATGTTTACATTTGAAAAAAAAAGCAAAGACCCATTGTAGTTGTTAATAAATGTATTCATTGAGGTTTACTCATGTATATTTGCCTCTGTTTTATAAACTGGAATTTCAACCAACCAAAATGGTAAATGTTGGAACCAGAACTCATAAAAAAAAATCACATAACGAGAGCAAATACTTATTATGAAGTTACTATGTGCCAGGCACTGTATATAACTATTTAAGCTAATTCCTACAATATCCTTTTAAGGAAGGTGGTGTTGTTACCCTCAGATGGAAAGAATATTGCCTGAGAAAGGTTAAGTTACACACCCAATTTTGTCTTGTTAGTAAGTGGCAGGGCTAGGATTTGAACCCAGTCATCCTGACCTAGAGCTTTGATTCTTCGGCTACGGTACACTGTCTTCCAACCAAAGTGAGGAGGCTATGTTGATTTTTCCCTTCCTTTGTATTAAGGATGGCTTCTTGCTTGATTAAACAGAATCCATGGGAATAGCTGATGCTTAATAGTGGTTCTTAAAGTACTCTAGCACACGATCATCTAAGGACCCCTATAAATCTCATTCATACCAATTTCAATACTTCAAAAAATAGAAGGAAAGAAACAAAGCAGAGTTCAAATGGTCTATTGCTAGGCGGAGAGGATTTGGAATGTATCCAAGGGAAGAAATAGAAACTATATTTTATTTCCCTCCTTATGCCTTATATAACATGTATGCCTTTCTAATATACACCTTAGAAATTTTTGTTTAGACATTTTCATATAAACCATTTTTGCAAAATGTGATGTGTATTGAAGGGAAGATTAATTTTCCAAAATAAACTGTTATTCCAGAATTTTATACATGTGAAGGGAATAAAGCAGACATATCCATGGCAGCCAACCTTTCTTTTGGCAGTCCTTTCTTATCCTCTTTTCTCCTTCCACTCTTGTTCCTGACCTTGAACTTAGAATCCAGCTTTGGCTAATCCTCAGCAGTGTTATACTACAAAATGCTTGGGATCAGACTTCAGGATTAACCCTGAACTGAATCAAATTCTAACAGAATTTGAAGATTGTTACAATAATGGGGAAACCATGGCTCAGGTGGGCACAGATTGACACTAATGGCAACACATCGTCAATTCTGGGGCTTTTTTGGTTGGTTGTTTAATAATCAGAAACACAACCAGTGGTCTCTAATGGGTTCATCTGAATGTTCTGATTAAAAACTGAAGAACACCTGTTGTAAATATGTAGTTGGAATACGGGAGAAATAAAGAACTTGAGTCATAGATTAGACTTAATCATTTATTAGAAAGTGATAATTTTTTGAAATATTTATTACATAAATGATTACCCTTATTGACAAACCCATTACAAACGCAATAAGCTTTGTCAGTTTTCTTTTTTCTCCCACTTTTACCTTATAAAGTTGATATTCAAAAGTTTTAATTCTACAACTGGTATACTTTGTATGATGTTGAAAAGACATGAAACTGTGAATGATGGGGTTCATATGGGTAGAGGCATGAAAAGCTTGTGTGATTGTTAATATTAAAATGAATATTAACATTGAATTCATTTATTGATAATATTAAACTATTCAATCAACAATGTGGATGCAGTGTTGAAAATAGGACAAGGACTGTTGTAGCTTCTCAGGATATACCAGCAAACAAAACGAAGACCTCTGTCCTTATGGAGCCTACACTCTGAGGTGAAAACAAGCAGTAAGCAATGAGCAGGACAAATAAGTAAAGTGTATTCTATGGGAAGCTTTGGAAGCAGATTCAAGGTAATCAAAAATGCCAATGACTGAGTCTTGGGGTTTTGAGTAAAAATAGCATGGCGGACCTGCCGGAGGCACCGTGAGCAGCTGGGTGTAGGAAATGAGGGATGATGAGATCAAAGAGGCGAACGGGACTGCTGAGGTAGAGTGTTGTACAGTGAGATATGGCAACAGGAAGTGTGATACAGGAAGGAAGCTATTGGAGGTTGTGGAGTTTTCACCAGCGATGAACTCTAACTTAAATTTTAACAAGATCACTCTGGCTTCTGTGTAAGGACATGACTGTGAAGGGGATGTGGTGAAAGAGGAGCACATTTAGGGGTCTCTGCTATGGCTCAGGGGACAAATTGCTAGAGCTTTGGACTGGAATGCAGAGGTAGAGATTGTTAGAGGTGTTCATTCGGAATATAATTTGTGTCAAAGCCAACAGAATTTTTGAATATGTGAGGAGTGAAAGGAAGAAAGAAGTCTGAGTTGATTCAAGTACACCAATAGTGCCAAGACAAATGCTAGAACCAGGATCTTTTCATACGTACCCGGTGAACCAGACAGAGAAGCTGCAGTCAGGCTACTCTTTAGGAAGATTCAGTACTGGTCATTTGGAGGCATGGGTCTTAAAGTATAGTGAAGAGTTTACAAGCAGCATTTTTTAAAAAAAAGAATAGAGGAGAAACCACACTATGAAATAGACAACTTCACACTTAGTAAGGGAAATATACATATGTACTTGTATATATATTTGTTGCATATATATTTGTATGTTGTTAAATATGTAGACATATATACAAAGAAAACAACATGTTTCTTATGTGTGGGTCAGGATATAAAATTTTTCTTACCAATGATCAAAAAGTTCTCAAAGTCTGACCCAGAATATGTCCAGTGTACAGCACATTATAGATTATAAAATGTTTTTATTGACTTGATGTGAAAGCAAAAGGAAAAATCTGTAATAAAAATCACCTTCCCTTTGGCTTAGGGAAGTAGAATGGAGAGGCGAAATCTAAGAATCCTTTTCATTCATAGTAAACCATGATCACAGACCCAGGGGGATATACATACACAAAACTTTTGGATAGTGCTTTACTATTAAGCAATTTTCTGGGACAGCATTGTCTCTCTGACTTCTTATAAAACAGATGGAAAGTACAGTAAGTGATGGCATTCAGTTTTGCTTTCACTTGAAGTTAACGAAGTTAGAATGCTAAGCCAAGACTTTCTATCAGGGAGGCAGGAGTTCATATTCATAATTACATGTCCATATTTGTTCAACAGCTACACCATCCTAAAAGTATATCTACTTGAACACACAACTTTGGAGAATGGAAAATAGTTTGTTGTACTGTAATTGAAGGTTATAGTGTAGTAGGAAGAATGACATAATCTGAAACTAGAAAGGTCAGTTGGAAATTGTGAAGCTCTAAGGCATATGGACTTAACACCATGGGTGTCAAGAGGTTACTGGATAGATATAGGCAGGGGATAGCATGATCTGCTATGGATTAATCTCTGCTGAAATAATGGATTTAATTTGTATAGCTGTGCTTTTCTTCTCTAAACCTTTTTGTAAGTGATCTACTATCTCCCGGACGAAGAAGTAGCTACCTTGCCTACTAGAGGACAGCGAGAATTGCTACACTAGAAACGCAAAGAGAAAAATCAAAATCGGTGTTTATTTTTTTCCAAAACAGGTTTCTGAAGCTTACTCCCTCAAATCAATACTTCTGGAAGATAAAAGAATTGCTTTGTGAAAGATTTATGTTATCAAAGGAAGATAGGAGTCTTCAGAATCAAGATAAGATCCTGAAGAAAACAAGAAATAAAGTTTATATAAACTGGAAAAAGAAAGAGAGGCTCATTGTAGGAGTTACTTCAGCTGGGACGAGGTGACATGGGAGAGGAAACTTGGATGGATTGTTATTTTGGAGAGGAGAGGGCTAAACGTGTGCCCAAGAGTGGGGATGGAGTGGTACTAGGAGTGGGGACAGGGAATAGAAATGATGATGGCAATTATCCGGAATATCAAGCACAACTAGTCTCCGGCTCCAGAAAGTTCTTCAGTACATCAGTCTGTGTTGATTAAGTACCACAAATCACTCCTGTTAAGAAGTTCTATTGATTGTTCTCCTCATTGTCTGGGAGGACCATTCAATGGCATGACAATTACATGGATATTGTCTGTAGATCAACAGAGCAAACATTTCCCATTCATGTTGCACTATCTAAACTTGTTCTTTCAATGGTTTAAAATACTTGTAAGTTTTTTCATATTGAGTATAGAATCCTTGAGAGATTATTGGTGATGTAGAAGAGAACACTCCCATACTCCAAAGTATCTGAATTATGGATGGCTCAGGACAAAGATGGAAACTCAGCACCACCTCCTTCCACTAATACCGTACACCCTCTTGGCCACAGGGTCAAAGAAGATGAGGAGCATAATGGAGAGTTCAGTGAAGAAGCAATGCAAATTTGAACCGAGTCAATTAGAACACCAGGAGAGGGCACATTTTCAGAAAAATATGTTTCAGTTTGTAGTTTTACCAATTTCAATGAATTTTATCTTGAAGTTTTTAAAACTTAGGCTGTTTTCCCCCCTGCAATTTGTGTGGTATGAAATACCTTTTTCACTGGCATGGGAGCTAAAAGGGAATTAAAAACATAATTAGAAAGATAAATATACTTCCTCCCTAATCACGTGATGCATACTAAAGCCTAATAGAAAATATTTTGCACTCTTAGCTCTTCAGTGTTATCTGTTTAGAAGCCACCCATTCCAACCCCTCCCTGTGAGTCCCATTAAGGTAGATAATTATAAGTTAACTAGATGCAGGGAAGAGTCAGAATAAGCAGTGACGTAACTAGTGAAAGACACACTAATTCTGTCCTTCCCACACAACAGTTGATTCTCTGATACACTCTTTATTAGTACAATTAGTACAAAACTTGGTTGGGCAAGTTTTGGAAACACATTCACAATTAATTTCTGTGCTTGAATCAACTACCTAGCCTAAGAAGCGTTCCTCCTTCTCCTTGTGTTCCTTATCCTCTTGCTTTTCTCTTCTTCCCCTCTGTCTTTCTGTCTCAAGAGTCTAGCACCAGCATCAGGATGCTTGGCTTTCCAAGTAGAGGTTTAGTTTCTGAAATACTTCAAACAGCCCATCATTGTCCACTAACTGGGCATCTCCTGGTGTCTGGAGGATCTGAGAAGCTTCAGGCAGGACATGAGCCTACTATTTCTGATCAGTGGGGTAGACGTGTCACATTCAGAATAGCAGCCTTCCCATTTGGGTAAGAATGGAGAAAGTGCTCTGAGATATTTTGTTTTCTAGCCCAAAAGTTAAGAGATTGCATTAGTAAATCTCCTAGAGATGTACCTAAGTTTTTCATAATGAGTTATTTCATTTTTTTAATAATGATTTTAAGCACATTCATACCAACTTAAATTACATTTTCCCCAAGCAGATACATATCCAAAACTCATTTTGCAGCCCATCCACAAAACGATTTTACTGAGGCACTGCCAATAAGGCCTACTTTTGAAATTATTTTCCAGGATAAGGGATGAATGCCCGCTGGTTCCTCCAATGTGTCCTGTCAGATCCCACTTGCCCCAAAGATTCCATTCCCTAAGTCTGCTGGTTGACAGCAGAGTTACAGTTGCAGGAGATGATAATACAGAGAAACTTAAATGTTTTCAGTATTTTCCATGCAGTTGATACAATAGGGTCTTAGAAGAGAAAAATGTGTTTTTGATTCATTTGAAAAAAACCTGTGAAACATTTAAAACAATGTGAATACTCTATAATGTAAAAACTGGTTTAATACCATAGTACATCAGCTTTCTTGAATATTAGGCAATTATTAAATGGCAGGCAATGAGGGAGCTTTGCAGCAACATAAAAATGCTATAATGTAGATAAAAGAAGCAGAATAAAAACTGTATCATGAGATGATTACAAGTATTATAAAGTTATGAAAATCATGTTCATGAACAAAAATGATTTATTCAATAAAGTGGCAGAATTGTTGTTCAAGTTTTTCTTTAAAACGTTTCCATTTGTGTGCCTCCCGATTTGGTTGGAGCACTGGAGAAGTACAGTATCACCACTTGAGCACTCCGGCTGAAAATGCATGAATTGAATCTAAAAACAAGGAAACATTAGACACACCCAAGATGAGAGCCATTCTACCAAATAATTGACTTGTAATTTTCACAATTGTCAATGCTTTTAAAGGCAGTGAAAGACTAATGCACCATCCCAGATTAAAGGGAGACTAAAGAGACATTAAAAGCGAAAAGTAATATGTGATCTCAGACCAGGAAAAAAATTATAATGGACACTATTGAAAAAACTGACAAAATTTGAATAAAGTGTTTAACCAGATGACATCATTGTGTCAACTTAAATTCCCTATTTTTGATACTTATACTCCAATTATTCAACTGGATATCATTTCTCTTAAGAAATATACACTGAAGTGGTTAGGTGTAAAGGGCTATGATATCCCCAATTTACTCCCAAAGGGTCTAAAAAATGATGTGTATATGCATGTGTGTGTGTGTGTGTGTGTGTGCGGAGAATGAGATCAAGAGTGGGAGAGAGAGATGGAGAATTGAAAAGCAATGGCAAAATGTGAAGAATCGGTAAACATGAATGAGATGAAGTGTATATGGGAGTTACATAGTCTATCCTTGTAGCTTTTCTTTTTAAATTTGAAATTATACTCCAAATAAAAGGTTTAAAAACTCTTTCTTTTATATAATGTCATGTTGCATTAAATAAAATTTTGAATTATGTGATATTTCAAAACAGTTTTTACATATTGCTTTCCCTTCAGGACTAGTATACATTTATTACTTCAAATAAAAGTTTTTTCTTGACAGAAACTATGGAAACCCTAGGCTGTATTTACTTACAACAAATTGTTCATGTAGAAAATTATTTATTATATTTGTCAGAAAGTTTTAATAAATGTTAATGTCTCTATCAATATTCCAGAAAAAGATAGAGTAATGGTCTAATAATGACAAATAATTGGTCCGACTTTTGTTTTTTATTAGATTAGTGATACCAAATTTGTAATAAGCTTAAAATGGCAAGAAGAGATATTTTGCCTTCTTACAAAACAATCAGAATTTAACATTTTCAGATTGCTTGATGAGACAAATCCATTTGCCCTTGAGCTCAGACCAAACCTAACCAAACCAACCAACTGACCAGCCAAACAGAAAATAAAGGAAACACACTCCATATTTATTATGATATTACGTGGAGGAAAAGAAGAACCAGATGGATGAATTAAACTGTTCCTCTCTTCCTGAATTGAAATTTTCTGTATGAATTGTGCCAGGAGTCTATTTTAGTCTCCTAGGCTGCTCAAGCAAATACTAGAAAGCAGGTTGGCTTATACAAAGGGAATTTATTAACTTATGCTATTGGGCTTAAAAGAAAGTCCAAATCAAGGCTCCATCAAGATGATGCCTTCCTCACAAAGGCCTGCATTCTGGGGCTGGCTGCCAGCAATCCTTGGCTCCTCTGTCACATGGCAAGGCACACTGTGGCTTCTTCCGGCCTTTCCCTTCTCTTCCAAGTGCAGCTGGTTTCTGCATCTTGCTTCCTAAGGCTTTGTCTGTCTCTGTTCAAATTTCACTACATTTGTAAAGTACTCCAGTAATAGGATTAAGACCCGTCCTGATTAAGGTGGGCCACAGCTTTTTAGCTAAATTAATCTTATCAAAAGATTCCACATACAATGAGTTCCCACCCATAGGAATGGATTTAAATAAGAACATAGTTTTTCTGGGGTACATACAGCTACAAATTACCTCAGAATCCAACTCTGTTATTCTTTACTTTGTGTTATAATCAAGAGCATACTTGTCATTTCTTTCTGTCTTGCATATGACAAATGAACCTTAAACTATTTTTGCTTATCCTAACAGCAAATCTTTTTTTTGCACTCAGCACTTTATTAATGAACTTTTTATTTCAAAATAATTTCAAATGTATAGTACAGTTTCAAAAATAATACAAAACCTGTACACAGAACTCCAACATACACTAACCCCAACCAGATTCCCAGATCCATCAACTTTTAACATTTGCCACAGTTGCCATATCAATCTACCTATATCTATCTATCTACCTATCTATCTATCTATCTATCTCTATTTTTCTAATCATCTATCTAATCATCTATCTACCTGTCTATCTAATCATGTGTCTATCTATTTATCTTTCATAAATCTACCTGCCTATTTTCTTAATATTCAGGAATAATTTATAAATATCATCAGCACTTTATTTTTTTAAACTTTTTTTAATTGGAAAAGTTGCAGCTTTACAGAAAAATCATGCCGAAAACAAAAAGTTCCCATATATCCCCCCATGATCAATTCCTTGCATCACTATGGTACATTTGCTACAATTGATGAAAAAATATTATTATAATTGTACATTATGATCCAGTGTTTGCATTAAGACTCCCTGCTTGTGTTGCAGACAGCCCTATGGCTTTTTTCTTCAAGTGTTTATTTTAGTAACATATAGACAACCTGAAATTTCCCCTTTATTTTTATCACCTCTCCACATGGCCACGTGCGTATGTAGTCCATCATCCCTGGCTGCTGCACAGCACTCTGTTGATTTTAGTAAAGATGTTACTTTTCTTTGGTAGATATATTTCCAGTTGAAGTTAAACACAAAAATTCCAGCCTAGCTCCTTACTTAAATGATTATTTTGTGTTTTGTTTTGCTTTTTGGTCTGGTTGGTTGTTTGGTTTTGATTCGCTATAGTTGCTGAAAAGAAGTCTTCATAGCCTGTGGTGACGATAGTTACAGTTGTGATGGTTTCTCCTGGTATAATGACAGGTTGAATTTAAAACTGCAAACTCTTCTCACTCAGGTTCTCTTGAGACCAATGACTCAGAATTGCTGTTTGGAGTTAGTAGCTGGCCATGGGAGAGAGAGAAACTAATCTGGTCTCCACAGGAACTCAGATTCTGATTTGGGCCTTGCTGAGTTCTAATCAATGGAGCTAATAAACTACAGGTACCTTATGTTCGCCTACTAAGAAGCTTTGGATTGTTCCCAGAGCTGGAAGCCAAATATTTGAAGTGCTAATCAAGTTTGTCTTGTCATTGCTCATACTTGATCATTATAAAATCATGTCTATTCATGCCCATATTTTTTTTCTAAAAAAAGTCTTTGATTCTGCATGTATGTCAGTCACTTGCCTGGCTAAATGCAAATGGCCCCAGAGAGTTTTGTCAATTTTGACTTCCTTCAACACAAAGTGTGAAGCTCGAAACTTCCCCTGGAAACTTTCCCTTCATGAAATTTTTTGAGCCAAAATTTGCATTTTTTCAAGGTGGCAAGGAAAAATTCACTACTACTAGCTTGTACATGTATTTCTTAACTTGAGAGTTAAAGAAATATTATGTCGATTGCTTGGGAAATTTTGACTATTCTATTCAGCAACTACTAATTAAGACACTGTTTTGTGCTAGACCCTGTGCCAGATACCCAGAAGCTGTGAATGTAGAAATGGAACAAAGAGGAAGTTTGTAGAAAAGAAATGAAGAACATCACATGCAACTATATAATATACTGATTTATCTTGATAAAGTTATAGATATGAAAAACCTGAATTATAAATAGGAGACAACAAATACATACATAATTTGCTAGTTTTATAAGTTTAACACTTGAAAATAAAGTATTGGAAATTTTTACTCTCTCTTGGTTCATAGAGGTCACTTTGGAGATGGGTGGAAGTCGTAAGATATGACGTCATCCCTCCCACCCATGAGAACCCCTAAAGGAGGATCTAGTTCATGAGTATTTTTCCTGAGACCCCAGAATTATCCTGTTAAAGAGTAAGAGGAGTGGAAATTTTAGTTAATTGGGAATAAAAATAGAAAGTAAAGCAACATTTCAAAATAGAAAATGAAGTTTGTACATTAAAGGCTTGGAAGAGATTGTTATAGAAAAAAGTAGACAAAACTCCTGCTCGTTTAGATTTCACATTCAAGGTTTAATATTAGAATCTGTCTCTGCCAAAATGGAGTAATTCTACAAACTGTTGGATATTCAACTATGCAATGGAAAAACAATACAAAACTTTTACAAAGTGAGAAGGGGAATATTGTAATAGTTTCAATATTTCATGAAATCAATAAAACTGAAATGAAAATTCAGATCACAACAAATTCAGTGACCAATGAAAATCTATCAATCTAAATCAGCTAATAACTGAAGAAAAAGGAAATGATGATTAATAATAGTTAAGTAAAATGTAATGACTTGACCACTGAATGATTAAGAAAGATCATGTGGAAAAAAATTGATGGAACGTCAGAATGCTTTACAAAAAATCACAAATGTCCTAATTTTCCTTTCAAATCAAATATAAAGTAAGCAAGTTCTATACCTCTAGATACCTCTATAATTTATTATGAGAAAACTCAAATACTCAATCCATCCATTTACATTTGATAATTGTGTTCTTAAGACAAGCTCACAATTACAACCTTCTTTTTGTTAAAAATAAAATTAACATACTTTATAATTTATATTTTACTGAGAAAGTCTTAGTAAAGCCTTTCTCCCCAAATATTTACTAATTTATCTTAGTTTCTGTTTTGCGGATTTATTTTAGGTAGTTTTTAAAGAACTAGCCGAGGGCCTTCTTTATCTATGTGTGAACATCTTTTCCTGCCTTGCAAGTCTGAGGTCCTCTGAAGACAAACAACTCACTTTCATTGTAGAGCAGTAATTTGTATAATTGTCTCCATTTCCTATCATTTATTTTCAACCCATTGAGTCATGGCAATATTTTCATGTTATCATTCTCTAGGCTTAACTAAAAATTTAAATCTCTGAAACTTCAATCTCCTCTGTGTATCACATCTCTGTATTAGTATTCTACCATGGCATAAGAGATTGTCACATCCTTAGCAATGTAAAACCACACACAATTATTATTTCACAGTTTTTGTGGGTCAAAATTCTGGGCCTGAATTAACTGGGTTTTTGCTCATAGTTTCAAGGAGTCCATTGGGCTGTGTTGCCATCTGGAGGCTCAACTATGGAAGGATCTAATTCCAAGCTACTTGAGGTTGTCGGCAGAATTCATTTCCTGGAGACTGTGAGAGCCTTCGTTTTTCACTGGTTGTCTGCTAGAAGCTGCCTGCTCCCACTTCCTATAGGTTGCCTGCAGGTCCTTGCCAGATGGACTTCTCCAACATGGCGACTTATTGTATCAAGCTTCCAAGGACAGACACATAACATAATCATGTAAGCAGCATCCATCATCTGTGCCACATCCAGTTGGTGAGAGGCAAGTCACAGGACTTACCCACATGCAATGAGAGGGTATGAACACTAGGGGGTGGACATTCTGCCTTCTGACCACTACAATCTCCTACCATCCAAAACAGATATATAGGAATCTGGAAATTGAAGTCCAAGGTTATGCAAAATGGACTAGTTCCTTCTTTTATCATTTCTAGATTTTCATAACAACTATATGAAGTTTATTAAAAATAAGAATTAGGTCTCATTTAGATTTAAAAACTCTTCCTCTTCTATAAACTTACTTTAATTTCTTGAATGCTTTGAATATACTTAGCAGTGATCTTCAACTGAAAGTGAAGAAAGTTACTACTTAAATCTCCAAATAATCCTAAACCAAGGGGAATATAGAAAAATAATTTGCATATTTTATAGAAATCTCTGGAGTAGCTATTTCAATTCTGTAGCTGTTGATAACATAATTCAACTATAACATTTACGTTTACAACCCAGGTTTTTGTAAATAGCGAATGCATCAATAACAGTGAAGAAATGACTTACCCTGGGATTAAAACTTGATTCAGAATATTTTGAATTGTCTCAGAGCAAAGCAAGAACACTTAATTAAATGTCACCATGCATTAGGAGAATAATCCAATTGGCTAACATGGACACTGGTTCTAACATTTAATGATGGATTTCACAGTTAAGTCAGACACATCCAATGTAGCCATTTTGATGAATTCCTGTGGAAAAAGGAACATAATAAGAAATAAAACTCAAGTTTGAAGTGGAAAGCACAGTATAAATACTTGCTTGTCGGTACTAATTATAAGGCAATATTATAAGGATTTGCTTTATTTTCTTTTTCTTGTTTATTAATATTTAAATATATTATTACACTATATATACTTATGTACATTATATAATATATGCAGAAAGTCATTGAATAAAATTGAATCTTTATTTGCTATAAATATACTAGGATACTAAAACTAAAAGAGAAACTCTTTAATTTTATCAAATCTGTATTTACTAAAAGCCGTCATGTTTTAGATACAGTTCCATTAGTCTTAGAAATAAGAAAAGAATGCTTCCTACCACTTCATCCGTCCAAGAAATATTTGTTCCTCACCTTCCACATGGAATTACAGCAGTGAGGAACACAGACAAAAAAATTCTACCCTCATGAAGCTTATATTTTAATCGAAGAAGTAGACAATAAACAAAACAAATTATATACTATGTACATAGGTAATAAGTACTTTGGAGAAATATAGAGCAAGGATTTGAATAAGGAGTAATTGGTGGGAATCAAAATTTTAAATACATTTTTCAGAAGGTCATATTTGAATTACAAGTTGAAAAAGTTAAAATAATACTAGAAATAAAAAGATGAAGAGATATGAGGATAGAAGTGAAGAGATTAAAACATTATTTTTAGTTGTATAGAAAATCTGCACAAAAAATACACTAATAAGAATTCAGCAAGTGTGCAAGATGTAAATCTACACCAAAATCCATAGCATACCTTTACATCCATAAAAAACAATTAAAATGTAAAAGAAAATAGAACACCATTTATCCCAGTATCTCAGATTTGACTTAACAGAGAATGTATATGACATTAATATAGATGTTTCAAACACTCTATTAAAGAACGCCAAGGAAGACAAAACCAGGTGCAAAGAAACACCACTTATGACAATTTTCTTCAAATTAATATAGACATTCCCTATTCAATATTTCCAATAAGAATTCAAGAAGGATTTTATTGGGGAATTTGAAAAATGGATTCTAAAGGATATTTTGAAGACTAAGGGTCCACAATTAGCTTATACAATTTTGAAAAATGAAGACATAATCTATTGTTTTAAGACATATTGCAAAAGAATATTGATTAAAAGGGCATGACACTAGCAGAGAAACAGATACAGACCAATTGCATAGAAGTGTGTGTTCAGCAGATGGTTCCATAGATGAGAATTTGGTATATAGTGGAAGAGTATGCATAAAAATGACTTTGAGCCCTACCTCACGCCATACTACAAAATAAATTTCAGATGGATGGTTTATCTAAATCTGAAAGGCAAATGCTATATTGCTAATGAGAGAAAATGTTGAAAAATGTCCTTGTGATTCAGTGTGAAGGGATTGAGAAATGTTTGCAACATAATCCAAAAGCATGTTTGTTTCATTACATATAACTTTTCTTATAAATAAAAGAATTGTCGAACACTGTAAAGGGTCTGAGACTTTGCCCTACTTGCAAGCTAAGTTTAGCATTGCACTATTTCTTGGATGCCAGCAGAAGACAAGAGGCTCCTGTGTTAGAGACAAAAGACTGTTACTCATGGCACAGCTGGCAGCATGCACTTATAGCTTGAGTTGGTCCCCGAGTCTCCCAAGGCCCTGGGGCAATCTAGCTAGATGGTGCTCCATATATAGTGGGCTTGGGTCACAGTCAAGAAAACTTCAAGTTTACAAAAACTGATGTTTAGAAAAAGGCTTCAAGCAAACCTGCCCAACTTTTTCACAGAAGGATACATTATCTTTATTATACTGAGCAAAACGATGGTCCAGTTCAGTGCCTCTGCTTGTAGAAATATAGCAATGCACGACCTATGCGGAATTGTCTTCTGAGAACCCTTAGGCAAAATGAACACATAGATTACAGACTTGGAGATTTTGTTTTCAGTTTTGAAGAAAAGGCAAGAAATCAACTAAAAATGAGCAGAATTCACGAATAGGCTACTCATATAAAGTGAAACTCAAAATGTATAAAGAGATGCTTGTCTAAATTAGGAATCAGAGATATAAAAAGTAAAACATACATAAGATATTACTATATATCCATCAGATAGGTTAAAATTAAAAGTTGTTTAACATGAAGCTCTAGCAAGGATACATGGAAGTAATTTTCATATCTTGCAAGTAAAAGTGTATCAAAGAAAACCATTTTAGAGAACAAATTTGTCTTTATTGGTGAAAATATTATGCATATATATTATGATCCAGCAATTCCATTCCTGAAAATAAATCCCAGAAAGATGTTGCCCAAGTAAATATGCCTGAAGATATTCATCACAGGAAGAGGCTGGAGGTAGTCTAGCTATTGAAAGTGGACATGGCTAAGTAAATGGATGTAGCTGCATGATGGAAAGCCATTCGGTAAACAAAAAGAATACAAAAACATAGAAATAGTAAAATATGACCTTGTCAGAAATATGATATTGAGTAACAATGCAGAAATGACCAATATTTATAGTATACAGACATTTATGCAGATTTTAAAGTCGTACACCACATAACCCAATAGTATAAAGAGCCACAATCGACCCAGTCTCATTCTCTATTTCCTTTATCCCCTTGGTTTTTCTTTGTAGCAACGGATCACTGCCTGAAATTACATTAGATGTTCATCTATTATTCCCTCCACCACTAGAGCGAAGCTGCCAGAGCAGCTGTGACTGTCCTTCCTGCCACTGCAACGCCACTCCTATAACCCTTTCTGGCACACAGTATGAGCTCAGAAAGTAGTTTTAACAAATTGTATATTGTATACTTATATACTTATATTACAGTATATATTTATATAATTTTATACTCATATATTTATATTATGCACCCTTATCTGTATTTAAATTAATGGAAATAAAATATATGTAACCTGAATGGCTTCAGGCCTCAACTGCCTGTGAAAGTGCATAAAGTTACATAATAGCATTAACCATGATTTTTTATTTTGCCTCCACAGAAAATATAGAACCCCTAATTTCTGTAAGCTGGTGTATCCCTCTGTCCTCAATCTCCAGGCAGCTTTTACCTTGTTCTTTTCTTAATATAGTGCCTCCTCCTTGCTGTCCTTTGCTCATGAAACTGCCTAGAAGGTGACAGTTGTGCCGCTTTCAAGTACATGAGAATGGCAAAGTACGTCTCATATTCCAAAAACTTGGACTCCTTGACATGCCAGAAAAGTGTGGTTCTCCTCACAGAAGGTTGGAGAACACCCTGTGCAGTGATTTGTGACTGAGGGTTGGATTTGAGAGCCCTTTCTTTATGGGCTCTCAACAAGGACCAGCCACATGACACAACATAGCATCCTAATTAGGCAGCCAGGTAAACAAACATGCAACTCCATTTTTTTTTCTTTATCCGAACAGCAAAATGTTTTCCTATTTATCAGTGTCTTCAAATAAATTTCCAGAAATGTCATTGGCCAATTAATTCCACAAACACCTTTTGTGGTGAGGCACAAAAGGCACTGAATATCAGCTTTGCCTTATTCTAGCTTTTCTTGCCATCTTTACATCCAAAAGGAGGAAGGGATATCAAAGAGAGAGTGACCAACACTGTATGAACAAAAAGAACAGATTTAAGAAGAGGCCAGTAGGTTTGGCATCTAGTCACTCACTTATAACCTTAGAGAAAAGTTTTAATAGTCAGCTGGGGGCACAGTTTCAACCACTTAAAGCATTTTGGTGGTTGCTGTAGGTGGACTGGTCTCCACCAAACACTTAGCAAAAATGCTGAGAAATACAAACCTTCTATGTTTATCTTAAATTTTATTTAGACATGTACACATGCTTCTGTAGCCAAAGCAAAGCTTGGGACTATTTTGGATTCTGGTCTCTTGGCTCAGGTTTACTCTTTTGTTTAATGACAGAGTGAATAGTACTTTCGATAATCAGCAGTTTTCTCCAGTGTCCTATCTAACATTATCTCTCTTCACAAAACAGTCTGGCAGCCCAGACTGTGGTGAGTAATTCCTGGAAATGTTATAACTGCTGCCACTCTTGCCTCTTCAATTGCCACATTGCCATCTTCCAAGCTCACGTTGGAAACATTCTGGAATGAAGGCTCGATAAACTCAAGCTCTTTGGTTCTATAGGGTAACAGGTTGTAAAGAAAAGAGGTTTACAAAAGCATCCTTTTATTTTCTCTTCTGCCAAGACCATTCAATGTGCTCTTTTCTCAACATTCATTCTTAATGTTAAAAATTTATTTTTAGAGAGTATTTTTGAGGTCTTTGGAATTTAGTTGTAAAAATGTAAAATAGTCCATTCAATATTCTAAATCATGGGTCAGAGAGTAGAAAAGATTATGTTTGATTAGGTCTCTACTGATAGAGAGACGTCTGTGGCCAATGGATGTGAGGGGAAATAAAGTTTGTCTCTGTAACTGAAGAGGATTAACACACTGCCTGACTATTCTTGAGTGCAGTCCTCTTGGAGAAAAGTGTAGGAAAATGTTTTCTGTCACTGAGAAAAATGAATTTCTAATCATGAAGGCTGTCAAGAAGAAGAACAGATTGTCTCTAGGAGGAGTGAGTTCTCTGAGACTGATGGTATCTAAGCAGGGTTGGGTAGTTGTGGAAAAACTGTACATGCATCCAGTGGAATCTGAGTTCCTTGCCAAGGCCAAGAATCTATGTTTCTGAAAATTCACCTGGGAGCTACAGCTTCATACATCCTCAAGATCTGTGTGTCTAATTCTTGGGCCTTGAAAATCAATGGCTTGATCCTACACTTCAGTATAAACTGACAACTTCAGAGGATGACAAATGGAAGCTTTTACGTTTTCTTCAGCTCCAGAGAGCACTGCCAAATTTTCAGGACCAGAATTAGACTGCACAATATAAGAAATGAAATGCATAGACCTTATGGTGAACATTACAGGAATGGGAAATCTTTGCAGTCTCACAACTTACTGACACAAAATGTACAGCACAAGTAAACAGAACCCCTGTCGGTCCCTGCCAGACGCTGTGTTTATACCATTTTTTCTTCTTGGAATATTTTCCCTTTTCCTCCCACCCCATCCTCTACTATGAAAATCTGACCAATTTTCCAGTCCCAAATCAATTGTTACTTTCCTGAGAAAATAATTCCTTGGTTCATAAAATATATATAATAATGCCCTGATTCATGCTTCCCATAAGCCTTTAAACCTATTCTGTTTTAGCACTTAGCAAGTCCTTCACTTGTGGCCCTTGGCTTATCCTATTACGACCTTTATTCTACCAATATCTTTTCTTCTCCACTAGAGTCTAGATTACCGAGGACAGAGATTGTATCTAATTGATCTTTCTGTCACTTGTGATGACAAATGTTGTACCTTAAGCTAGTGTATCTCAGTAAATATATATTAAATGAAAGAGTGAACGAATAAAACATTCTAAGTAGAGGGAAAGAATAGCAAAGTCATCTTGCTGTTGTAGGAATCATCCTTCCCTTCTCTTCAGGTCTAATTTATATATTCTTTAATTTCAGATTTTGGGCTGGAAAGTGACAAGATTGAGAAGATATGAGAGGTAGAAATGTGGGGAGTTTGTTAGTACCAGAACTATTATGGGTCAAAGATCAAGTTACATTTTTTCCCTTTCAGGAAAAGAAAACAGTCTGAGTGTAAGTGGGATTTTAAGGAAGGGGAAAGACCAAGTCAAGTGTAAGCACTCATCATGAAAGGCATTAAAATCATAGGAGCTTATGGAGAAGATGACTTTCCTTCAGAGAGGTGACCCCTGCCATCAGCATGGACTTAATTTCAACCACTGACTCTGCATGTGGGGAAGGTAAGAAGGCTTCAAGAAATGTAAATAAAAAGAAAATGATTTTTAAAAACATTAGCGACTCGCGTCCATATTTCCAGTTATGCTCTACCCATAAGGAAAATCTGTCCCTGTATTCTACAGTAATATATCTAATTTTTAAAAAATATATAGCCACAGGAAGCCCACCAGAAGCAGAGTGGGGATACTGTACAGATACATTGGCCCTCTGTTCTTAATATATGTTTAGAGGGTTGATTCTCAGTAAAGCAAAAAGAGTGATGGCCAAATAAAACAGTCCCAGACCTCAAGGTGGAAAATAATGTTGCCAGGCAAGCCAAAATGTAATTTCTCCGTCAACTTCTCTCCTCAGGAAGTACTTCTGAAAAACACCTCTCCAGCACAATAGTCATAGAATCCAATTATATATTTTTAGACATCACTAAAAGCTCTTCTTTTTTTTTTTGGTTTTCCTTCCGTTTCAAAAAATTCTGCACATCTGGAAAGAACAGCAATGAAGAACAGGAATTGCTTCATTCGTGCTCAGCTCCTACCGGGCATGTTTCATTTCATTTCCTCCACTTTTATGACACTTTCCTATGCTACTACTCCAGACGTTCAATAAAACACTTCACCATGTAGAAACTGTAAATGAAAGAAAAGCTAAAGGAAGTTGGGTTGAAGTTCTAGTGACTGAGCACGCAGGAGACCAGGAAAGGCAGTCAGGAGCACACGTCCAGGTGTCTTGTAACCTCCTCTCTGGAGTTTTCTCTTGGTCCCTGTGTCTAAACTCTCCTGCCTTTTGTACTGTGAATCATTGCCAGACAAACTTCCCTCCCTGTGGCTGCCTTCTATAACCTTGCCACCTTCACAAGGTCAGAAAGAAAGAGCTCAAGAGACCAGACCTTTGATTCGGTTTTCCGTAATCAATCAGTTTTTCCACTCGGCAAGTTCACAGTCAGTACTTTGATTAAAAGTATATATAAATATTTACAAAGAAGCAATAAGTAGTTGGGGACACTATCTAGAGCAAGATCAAAGTGTGGTCAGTGCGGGATAAACAGGTCAAGAACCGAGTCGTGACCCAGGCTGCAAGGCTGGTGGAAAAGTAAGGCAAGGTGGAATTGTCTCTGTAGGTTTACACCCCGTGTCAATGGAAGCCACTCATTTACAGAAAGATCTGAGGTAAATGGAGAATACTTTGAACCTAGTCTCTGCATATTTATTTATCTCAGGCGGAGCTGGCTTTACTAATTTATAATGTGTAAATGAGTTTCAAATACTTGCCTAATAGCTGGATGCAAGGCGGGGAGAGCCATATTCTGGTTGCTACATTGTACTTGGTTTTGAAAATATTACCACTGAAGGAAATTGGGTCATGTACACATGGGATCCCACAGTCATATTTCTTACAACTTCATATGAAGCTACAATTTTCTAAAAAAAATAAAGTGAAAAGCAAAAACAGTAAACAATGTTAGATTAAGGGAATTAGTATATACTGAGTAAAGTTTCTCATTTAATTCTTATAGCTGCTATATGACACTGGTTATATTCATTTTATAAATTATAAAAATAAACTGAGTGGGGTTCGAGGGTAGTTCGGTGGTAGAATTCTCACCTGCCATGCGGGAGACCTGGGTTCGATTCCTGGTTCATGCACTTTCCAAAAAACAAACATGCAAACAAAACAAACAAAACCCAAACAAACAAAAATTCAGCAAATGGTGCTGCGATAATGAGATGCTCACATGGAGAAAATAATGAAATGTGATCCCTACCATGCAACATACAAAAAAAAAAATCCATAAAAATAAACTAAGATAATTTAAGTAATATGCTTCAGATGCTACTGTAAACAAATAGTAGAGTTGGCACTGCATCAAAAGTGTATCTGCTTTTACAGCTGAAATAAAACATTATGAAAATAAATCTAGAAGAAAGATAGTAAATATACTCAATTACTTTTATTGATGGAAACTAATAAATGCATAAGCTTGTCAAATAAAGTAAGGAGATCTAAAATTAAAATATATATATATATATATATATATATATATATTATGTATCAGAGAACCACTCAGTTCTCTGATCAGGCCGTGGGGGCAAAGAGTTTTGATTATTGAGTCGCCCATCATTTTATGTTATAGACTTGCCAATGACTCTTCATCCAGGAGTTAAAATACCTTATAGCCCCTTTCGTCTATCTTTCATATACTTCCAATTCCTCTTATTACTCAATTAATAAGAGAGATGTAATTACTTTCTTCTTAGAAACTATCAGTGCATGGTCATAATTTACTTTCCACGCCCCAAGCTTTCCCTCTGCCCTGTTCATTTCCTTATGTTCCACCAAAATTTTGCAACTCAGCAATGAAAGGTCTGGAACAAAATGACAGTTTTTAAATTTTTCATATAAAAACTTTTTACACAGATAAGTTAATTTTTTTTCTCTGTGTCCTCTTCTGTCAGATATTTCACCAATTGTTTTTACCTTCTCCCCTTACTCGAGTCTAAAAAATTTTCAACAAATCAGAGTATGTTAAGAAACCATGAAAATCTCTTTAAAATGTTTCTGTTCAAGAAAAAGACGTGTTCCAGTTTGTAAAAGAATAAAAAAATTTAGACACACCTAAAAAAAAATTAGACTACTTGAAAGTATGCAAACATTTGGAAAATAGTTGTTAGAATGGCGGCTGTTGCCCACACTTTGCTTCCCCACAGATCTCACCTCTGGGAAGACTTGAAACCCTAAGATCACACAGCCCCATCCTTCACAATATCTCAGCCCTGCCTTGGGACAGCACCAGGTCTTCAGGCAATAATTAAACAGTTTAAAAGAAACTCTGAAATGGGCTGGCCACGGTGGCTCAGCAGGTAGAGTTCTCACCTGCCATGCCAAAGACCCGGGGTCCATTCCTGGTGCCTGCCCATGCAAAAAAACAAAATCTCTGAAATCAGACTATTTCCTTTTCCTTTGCTTTTGAGGCCTATTTCCTTATAGAGAATTTAGAAGAGTCAGGTTGGGATTACAAGTATTAAGAAGAGATGAGGCTGAATTCTTTGCTTCTGGTTTGGGGAAAAGGGCAAGTGTAATTTTTGAGACTTCTACAGTTGTCCGAAAGAAGCGACATTTGGTGATCAGAAAGGATTTGGTAGCAGAATCTCAGCCAGGAACAAAGTTGCATCTGTTGGGGCATGCCCTGAATCCCAATGTAATTATAATAGTGCTATTATTATTTTATACTAAATAATTTTTAAATTATTTTCTTTTCGTATACTCAAGAAACTGAAATTATTTTCCCAAAAATATACATGATTTTAAAAGTAATTATTTTTCTAGTCCGATTATACACAAACATTTTTTCTTCCAGAGAAAAATCCAATAATGCAGTATTATTGTACTTAGCCAGGCTGCTCTGAATAAGGGTGAACCAATTTACAGTGCGCTGTGTATTATGACATTTATTTTTGGAGTCAACTGCAGTATATAATTTTAACCAAAGTGCTTTATTTGTGTTCCTCTGCATGATTTTTCAGCCTCAGACTTGTGATTTCTATTTTATTATGGGTATGTTTTTTATTATAATGATCACTTATTCAGAAAATTATGGCTGATAGCTTTATGTGTCTGTATGTATGTGTATGTGCGTGCATTTGAGACCAAGCTTCTATCACTTATAATGTTCTATATCTTTTACATTCTGTCATTTACATGTGACATTAGTTGATTATAATTTGCAAAAATTATTTCCATTTTTGTATACTCAAGTATTCATTGACTTTGCTTCCTTTGATGATGCTTTAGCATTTTTTTAACACCACATTTATTTCCTTCCCCCCACAGCCTTTATTACCACAGAATTGCCTAAAGGCAAATTAAGAAAGCAGTCTATATAATAAAAATAAACTGAAGTTACAGATTTTTTCCACCACGGTTGCAAAAAATTCTAAAGCCTCTAACCTTAACTTGGCATTTTCTAAGTGTTTGCCTGCTAAGAATGAATTTAAATAGTCTTTAAACCTCCAAATTTATAAATAGATATACCTAACAACTTAATGCATCTCTTCATTTGTATCTATAACTGGTAATTCTTTTATTTTTGCTCCCATCATAAAATATCTTTCAAAATTTACATGAAATATTTTAATGATTCTAGTTCTACCCAGATCATTTCAATTATGCAAACCTTCAAACACACAATTTTCAAGTCTGTGTCTTTATGGTTCATAATTCTTTGGTAATTTATCTTAATACTTAAGATTCCAATTCTGAACTAAATCCGTGCAGTGACTCTCTGTTCTTCTAACTGGGTCTACTATTCACTGGGAGCTATACACTAGAATACTAATAGATCTATAATATGAAACCAAATATTTATAGTCCTGGGGTAAATTTTTAGCATCTAGATTAATTTTTCAAACTTTTGCCCCATGCATTTGCCATCTTCAGATCCTTTGAGGTGATAATTAAAAAGCAGCATCCTGAGCACCATCAAACCTATTGAATTAGTCTATTTGGTGGAGCCTAAGGTATCTGAATTCATAAAAAGTTCCCTAACGAGATTTTTACAGACACCAATATGTGAGAGCCGTAGTTCTAAAGGTTTTCCTTTTCTAATTGGAATAGTGTGTTAAGACCAAATCTAATGAATATTGTATTATGCAAATTAGAAAACATTTAAAAATAACCACTATTTAAGCAGTAATGTTAATTATTTTCTGCACCGATAATCTGGAAATTATTAAATATCCTGCCCTGAGATCTGAGATTTGCAATTAAGAAAATTAATTTCTTTACCTACTGTAATAAGCATGAGAACATTACTGGACATGTGTTACTTGAGTTTTCTTAATTCACTACTTTTTGCTAAAAATTATTGCAGGGTAACTTTAATAACACACAGAGGTGCCCAAAGCCTAAGAATACTTGATAAATTTTCACGAAGTAAGCACATCCAGCTAATAAGCATGCATAACAAGAAAGAGAGCATTATTTGAACCCTTTTGTCCCCTACCATTCCCCCAGGGGTAAGTTCTCTTCTGATTTCTAATGCCACACATTAGTTTAGGCTAATATTGAATTTTACATATATAGAATCGTACATTATCTGCCCTTTCTTCTTTGGCTTTATTTTCCTCCATGTTATGTTTGTAAGATTCATCAATGTTATTGCCTATTGTCACTTTATTCCCATTGTTGTAAAATGTTCAATTTTATGAATTTTCTACACTTCAGAATATATAAAAACACCTGGGTCCTGGATGACCCAATAAAGAGCATAGGTATGTCCAATTTTAGTTTAATAACCAACCCTCGGGTGGAAAAAACATTCTGATTTGTAGCATTTGCCACCTTCTGCAGTGTAAATATTCCCATGTTAGCCAATTTTATTTCAAGCAACCAATAATTGATCTCTCAAGCCAGTTGAGCCAGCTCAAGCCCCCACATCTTTAGTAGATACTGCCATGCAGTTTCCAAAGACATTTATAGCCCCACCAGAGTGTGGGAGAATTGTAGTTGTTACACATTCTTGCCAGAGATTTTTGTTGTTGTTTGTTTTCAGCTTTTCTGGTGAGTATGCAGTATATCGACTGCAGTTTTAATTTGCATTTCCTTGATGACTAATGATGTTAAGCATCTTTACATATATTTATTGGCCATTTGGATAGCCACTTACATGAAATGCCTGTTCAAGTCTGCTACCCTTTTTTCTTTTCCTATTATCTGCTTTTTTTCTAATTGATTCATATGAATGATGAGGGGTTTCTCTCTTATTCACCATAACTCCCCTGTATAGCTGGATACCCATTAAGGAATCTCATGGTATCAGGAATAGAATTTGTGTTGTGATTTGATAGGGCCCAATGACTCTTTCCAACAGCAACTTCCTTGATCCTTAAAAAAAATAAAATTCACAGCCAAAGCTCTTTACTTAAAACATTCTGATAACTTATTTTTGAGGTCTGAGTAAACATATTCTTTACTAGGACCTAAAAGTCCCTCCATAATCTGTCAGGCCTTTGCCTATTTGGATACTGTTACCTCCTCCCACCACTTCATTAACTGACCCCTACCTACCTCTAGGACATGCTGAGCTCATTCCTGCTCCAGGACCTTTGAACTTGCTCTTTTCTCAGCCTAGAACAGTTCTTCCCTCAGGTTTGCACATGGCTCTTTTCTTCTCATTATTCAATTCTCTGCCAAAATGTCATGTTCTCACAGAGGCCTTTCCTCACCACCCTAGCGAGAGCAACCAACCATCTCTCTTAGAAATGCCATCCAATTACCCAGTTTTAATCACGCTATAGCAATTTCTAACATAAGCCATAGACTTAATTATTCATCTGTTTGCCTGTTTTCTGTTTTCTGCCTTTAAGTATATGGTGCATGAAAGATATCTAATATCTTTCACTTTTTACCCCTGAGTCCAATGTTTAGATCCTGGCCAGGTGCCCATTAGAATTGTCAAATGAGTAAATGAACTGTTCCTTCTGAAAAAAGCAAATTGGTTTTTTCATGAACTTCAGCCCCTGAAACTATGAAAACATCATTTGGACTTTAACCATTTTTCTTAACAAAGGGTTTATTTTTACTATTTCTATATTTAATTTGACCATAATGCACACAGTTTTTTCTTTGATTATTAAAGTTGATCAGGATCTTTATGCTACATTAGGAGTCAGAGCTAGAGCTGTTAAAATTAGACAGGTGAAAATAAGACAAGCGGATATTTGCAAGGTCATATGGTGTGTCTACTATGTACCAAACACTGTTCTAGGTGCTGAGGATGCAGCAGGTAACAGAACAGGTAGAATTAGAGAAGACATAAATGTAGGGACCAGGACAATCTTCATAAGGCAAGACATGCCAAGTCATATAAGGACAAACAGGGGAATATATGTCTGAGGGTTATAATTGACAAAAGTAGCAAAGAAAATGAGAGGCAGATGGAGATAAGCAGTATGACCTTTTGAGGTTAGCATTCTATTATGGTGAGGTTTCTTTTGAAGTGATGTATAAGACCTTGCTGAACCATTGTAGCATTTGGACATAATGTCCTATATTATGTTCCTATTGTTCCCCTTTCCCTTTTCTACTAATATGAGATCTAGTCCTCTTGGGGAGGGATTTATAGTTGGATAATGATTATCTAGGATTCCTCTTCGTAACCATGCCGTTTTCAAAGTACTGCAACCAGCTGTGTTTATGGCAAGATTTCAACATTGCTCAAGTGAAATGCTGGGTGTGATGTGGTGAGGTTGAAAGTGGTTACAGAAAAATACGAGATAGGCAACTTGGAGAGCTGAGAGGACTTTGAGATGGGATGTGGTTAGGTTGCTAATAATCATTGCACACATTTTAATTAGGTAGATGAACCAAAAATTATTCAGTGGGAACCAGACTAGCCGCCTGGTATTAGAAGGTCCCCTGGGAGCTCGCCATCAGTTGGTGGATGGTTTTGCTTTGATTTCACCTGTGGGGAAGTTGTCAGGATAATTTATGCAGCTCTTGGCCAGGTGATCATATATAACTTAAATATAAGCTTCATTCTCACATGACCTGTCTGCAGAGTCAAATAAAAAGATCTGACTCCAGCTTTAGCAGCTGTGAATGCCTATAGATTAATAATTTTGTTTTCTTGTTACATTTTCATTGTGAGGGTAACATGGTATTAATAGCTTTGGGAATTAGGGGCAGAAGCCATAAGGAGGGGGAAATACTATGTATTCAAAGGTATGAAAAGTAGAAAATGTTATCATTAAAGTTTTTGTATCATAAAATTTTTCAGTGAGCAATGGAATAGCCTAGTAGTTAGAAATTATTGAAGTAACATCCCGAAAGTAGGGGATTAACTGAGAGTTGCAGTTAGATATTATATGGTCCAAAAAGCCATCCAAATAGAATATTTTTGAAGGCTTGGTATGCAGAGGCCCATATTTCAAAAGGTATCTACATTCTCAGGAGGAATCTCATAGTGCTGTGAAAGAGAATGATCCACGATAAAATGGAAGGATAAAGATAATGAGGGAGGGAGAGAGATAAAGAGAGAGAAGGAAAGAAAGCAGAATTAAGCATTGGTCAAGCATAGCCTACAGAGCCCTAGTTCTCTACTTGAAAAATTTATGTAATTTGACTAGTTAAAAAAAAACAAAGAAAAAACTTGGAAAAAACAAAAAAGCAATTTGGACAAATGAAAATTTATAGAACATAATTTTGTCGAAAGCAAGTTGGTCACCAGATCATTTTGACTGAAATGAAGGTAGGTTTCCAATGAGAATTCCTAGACTCTGGTTTTTCTAGTAGTTGTTGTCTTTGGCACACTGTGGAACACTTTGCAGATGTTTATATATCATTGTGTTCTTTTTCAATTTTTTGATATTTTTCTATTTTTTGCCTCTTAAGGTTTAATATGGTGTCAGTGATGCTCTTTCATGTTTAACCAATTATTTCTTCTTTTTCTTTACCTTTTGGCACTTGCATTTCTAATTCATATTAAAATTGTTTCTATCCTACTCTGCTTAAGATAAGAAATGTTGGAATAATATAAATATCCAACATTTGGTAAATTGCCTAAATAAATTATGTTAGGTTACAAAATGATGCTGTGATTCCATTTCTACTGACAAATTAGACACAAATATCCATATAGTATATAATAAGTGTACTCTACTTTTAACAAGGGAACTTCACAGTTACTTAAAATGTTAATAGGTGATTTTAATGGGTAAAATTCTAGGTATTTTTGTGATTCCCTATTTCCTAATTATATTTTTCTATTTTTTAAGCAGGTCATTTGTTTTTCTTATAATATGAAAAAGTGGAAAGATAAGCATATCATGAATTGAACGATTAATAAAAAGAATCTGAAATTTTGAAGAAGGGGATTTTTCGGTTGTAAAAATATCCATTTGAACGCAATTATGCCTATTCTGCTCAACTGTCTGAAAGTTTCATTTTTTTGTAAGGGGAAATTGAAATTGTTTTAACTATGCACTTGTTTGAAATCTAGGTTATTTTAACATTTCCAATAAAAATGCGAATACATGGGCATAACTGAATCACAAATACAGGTTAACAACAGGGAAATACATTAGTGTGGTAGTTTGAAACTCTATGCATTCCAGAAAATCCTGTTCTTACATCTAGCCCATTCCTGTGATGTGATCCACTGTAAGTAGAACTATGATGAGGTTACTTCAGCGAAGGTGTGATCCACCTGTGTCAGGAGGGGTCTCATTCCTACTATCGGAGCACTTTGCAAGAAAATAAAATGCAGAAAAAGGGATAAAAAGTCACAGAAACAAGAAGCTGAAATCAAAAGACCCTGAAGAGACAGGAGAGAACAGCGGATGCCACTACGTGGCGTTGCCCTGTGAAAGAGAAGAGAAAGATCAGCAGCAGCTTGTCTTCTGGAAGAAAGCATCACCTTGATGAGGCCTTGATTTGGACTTTTTTTCCAGCTTCAAAACCATAAGCCAGTAAATTCTCATTGTTATGACCCATTTTGTGGTATTTTCCTTGGGCAGCCTAAGAAACTAAGATGGTAGGTAATATAGGAATAATTGACTACAATTAATCAGCATTGAGAAGGTAGAGGAAGATACAAAGTTCTGATATATGGAATGCGATAGTGGAGTTCACGTGTCAACTTGACTAGGTTATGGTGTCAAGTTGTTTAGTCATGGAAGCGCTGACCTAATTGTTAATCTTGAGGATATTCCATGTATTTAAACCATTAGTTAGTCGATTGCTTCTATAACTGATTACATCTACAATCAACAAAGATTGCCTTCAGCAATGAGAGAAGGCTTCTCTAATCAGTTAAAGGCCTTAAGGGGAAAATTGGTGGTTTCAGTAGTCAAAGATATGAATTTCTATCGCTACTTCAGCTAGCCATTTACTCCTGGGGAATTCATATTGTAGGAAACCAATTCCTACAATAAACCTCATAATATTTACATATATAAATAATCTATTGATAGATAAATAGGTAGATAGATTAATAGATCTTGTTGGTTTCATTTCCCTAAAGAACAAAAATTTAAGCAGTCCACAATATGTGACAAAATAGACAAAATTTATTTATGATAAAAAGAATAATCATTATTATTATTACAAAATAATGTTATAGTCCTATTTCTACTGACAACTAAGATATAACTATTTAGATCTATAATAAACATGTTACATTTTAGAAAATGGTCTGAATGAATATTAGAAAGGTTAATGGGTGGTTGCACAATATGTGACAAAATATTAATTCTTAAAAAGTCAGTTTATATTGATATTCATTTTAACACAATTCTTGTACATATTAATTTTTACACAAATTTTCAACTTGAATAGATGGGTTTCACCTAACCTTTATTCAGACAAATGGTGTTTACGTGAATTTTTCTACCATACATATATCCATGAATTGTATCACATAATTGATGACCTAGGGCCTTGAGAAATCATGGCTAAACTCGGAAGGGAATCTTGTAGAGTCTGACAGATGTACTTGAATATGGTACACTGAAAAAAGACAGAATTCACTAGGAGGACATATTGAGGACAGCATAAGTGATTTTAAAGGAATCTTCTAAATGGTGTTGTACATTGAGGAATGAGGTGAGCAATTTCTGGGAGCATGTGTCTTCCCACTTCTGCTAACACATCAGTGTATAGATGGAAGGTCTCAGTAGGAAATTTTTTCCCTTTGTGAAAATAAGTATTTTCTGTAGTCCTTGTTCACTCATGCAAAAGAAGGAATGTATAGGATAAACAATCCGGCTGGTCCTATACACACAAACACACATATACATGCATGCGTACAGTTGTATACATAAGTTTACACATATATGCAAATGTCAGAAGTTTTTATTGATAAACTAATGGATAAATAAGATGCCAAATCATTAAATGAACTACTATGCAATAGTTAAATAAAAAATATATGACTATACAAAAATGCAAAAATATTTAAGACCTATTATTATGAGAAAATAATTTTCCAAAAGCATTTATAGGATATGATTGTATTGATAGTAAAACAATCAAAGCTATATATTTTATATGTTCTAATCTTTTATGTCTATATTCATCTATATAAAGACATATATAAGTTTTGTAAAGGATGCAAGGCAATTGCTTTCATTCCCTCTCAAGAGGGAAATGTGATCGGGTTAGTAGCAGTGAGGGATCTTCACTATTACCCATGTACTTCAGTATTGCTTGCACTTATTATATATGAAAAATATCTATTCTTTATGAGTAGGTGTGCTCGTTTAAAGTTATTATGCACCCTAGAAAAGCCATGTCTTTTAATTTTCATTCAATATTGTTGGCTAGAATCTTTTTTATTGTTTCCAGGGAGATATGAGCCACTTAATTGTGGGTGGTAACTTTTGATTAGATGGTTTCCATGGAGATGTGTCCCTACCCATTCAAGATGGCGTTGCTTACTGGAGGCCTTTAAGAGGGAACCATTCTAGAGAAACTTTAGAGTCACAAGAGCCACAGAACTGACAGAGCCAGCAGAATAGACAGAGCCCTGGGGAAGCCATTGAAGAAAAGCTAGCAGGTCTCACTATGTGCCTTTCCAGCTGACAGAGACACCCAGAACATCACCGGCCTTCTTGAACCAAGATATCTTTTCCTGGATGCATTAGACTGAATATTTTAATAGCCTTGCTTTAATTTGGACATTTTCAGGCCTTAGAACTGTAAACTTGCAACTTAATAAATTCCCCTTTATAAAACCTGTTCCATTTCTGGTATATTGCATTCCAGTAGTTTGCAAATGAGAACAGCAGGTATAGCAATTATGAGGTTAAGTAAAATAAATAAATAAATAAAAAGAAGGGTATTTAATATTTTAAATTTTCCAAGAGCTAACATTTAAATGTGTTTGTTACTTTACCTCCTATAAGATATTCTGCCTTTCCCTTAACCCTCAAGATAAGAAAGAGAGGGAATGTAAGAAAATAAGAATTATTGAAAACCTACCCTTGTGCAGGGTCTACATAAACTTACAATATTTGCTTCTCATAAGAGGTAGAGCCTGGAATTATATCCTTAGAACTAATTAATAAGTTTGGCTAAATATTACCATAGCATTTTCACATTTTAGACATGGGTTGAAAACTACTAGCATTTTCAATGCATAAGAAAAAGAAATGTTTCCTTCATAAGATGTTTTATACCAAACGAAGTAGAGCATTTTGGTCAGGTAACTGAAGTTTTCTTTTGAAGATGAATAAATTTAGGTATCTCAGGTTGACAAAGTCTTGTCTACCTATGCAGGATGAATTAGGCAATTATCTAATTAATCAGGACGTGCCAGTTTGAAACTGTTATGTACCCCCAAACAGCCATATTCTATAATCCTGATTCAGTATTGTTGGATGGGATCCTTTTGATTAAGTTATTCCCATGAAGACGTGATTGGGTGGTTTTCCTGTAGATGTGTCTCTACGCATTCAAGGTGGGTCACTTACTAGAGCCCTTTAAGAAGGTACCATTTTAGAAAAAGCTTCAGCGCTGAAACAGACAGAGATATTTGGGATGCAGAAAGAAAATGCCCCTGGGAGGTCGGTTTGAAAGGAGAAGCCAGAAGAGAAAGCTAGCAGACGTCTCCATGTGCCTTCCCAACTGACAGAGAAACCCCAAATGTCATTGGCCCTTTCTTGATTCAAGGTATCTTTCTCTGAATGCCTTTAGTTTGGACATTTTTATAACCTTAGAACTGTGAACTTGTGACTTAATGAATTCCCTTTATAAAATTCCACTCATTTCCAGTATATTGCATTTCTGGCTACATTAACAAAGCAAAACACAGGATGAAAACCTATTACAAAGCAAAGATAAGGGTGAGAGCTGTTTCTATTTCTGAGATTGATGGCTTAAATTGGTTAAATTTACTGTCTTCTTAACTTTGATAGCATAGAGATGACCAAATACTTTCCTTAATAGGTCAATATTTTGCATATAAAATGTCCTAAATGAATATTTGTTGCCAAAAAATTGAATTTAAACATAGGGATGCTTTCAAAACATATTTTTCCTTATATAAGACCTATCATTTTACCTCTTTTGTAATGTTTTGGTTTTAGTTTAATGCTCTATTATAATTCTTTTACTCTTTAAAAACTAAAAAAGATGTTTTTAAATGAGATGTTCAATTCGTTCATTTTTGAACTAGAAGATTGCAGAGATCAATGAACCTATAATTTAGATCAAACTTGAGTGATAAATGAATAACAGAAAAGAAATTCAACCTAACACATGGCCCTTAGAGACGGCCCAGTTTGATATGCCTGGGTAATTTATGCATTGTGCCCATTTGTCTCTGCATCAGTTTTACACAATTTATTACAGATATCTCAGATACAAAGTGCATGTGCAAATTTCCCAACACTTTCCAGTGTGCATCTGGTATGCTTTCTTTATGTCAATACCAAAAGAAAACTTAAAATAATGTACCAATTATTAGGATTAATAATATGGCTGGAAAATTTCTTGGATAAAAGACACTATATTCTAAAGTCCATTTTATCTTTACACAATAACAAATAAAACTGAGAAATGCAAATACAAGAAAGATTTACAATGGCAACAAAAATATATGGTCTAGGATTAAACATACAATCGATGTACAAATCTCTCATGAAGACTATTATTAAACACTACTGAAAGATATCAAAGAAGACCTACATAAATAGAAAGTTATTCCATGTATATTAATAGTAAGAATTTAGTATTATAAATTCACCAGTTTTTCCCCAAATTGACCCGTAAGTCCTTAGTAATTCCAATAAAACTTCTAAAATAGTTTTTATTGGAATTAGATAAGCAGATTAAAAACTCTATATAGAAGAGCAAAGGGCCATAAATGGCCAGTCACATCTGAAGATTAGGTCATGAAGAATTTCCTTACTAAGTCTAATTCTTGTGAAAAATTTATAGTTATTAAGATAGGGGATATTGATACAGGGAAAGCCAAATGTATGATGCAAATCCAGAAACAAAGCCTCATGTACATGAAAACGTGGAAATAAAATTTTAGATCAGTGATGAGTTTTGAGACTGTTAGCTATCAATCAAAAAACTAACTTAAAATAAAATAAATTCTAGATTGACCAAAAACTAGATGACATGCAGAATTTTTAAACTCTAGAAGGCAATATATAATAATATGTTTATTACCATTGGGAATGTAATTGTTAAATAAATGCACTATCCATGTAAGGAAAAAGGGATAAAATATACTACATTAAAATTTAAAACTGTGCATCCTAAAGTGCTAGAATGAAAATGGGAAAACAAGCTACAAACTGGAAGATATAAGATACACTTATAACTGATAAAATTTAGTGTGCAGAATATATGAAGTTGAACATATATAGAAATTAGCAAACAACCTAATAGAACTATGTGCAAAAATGTAAACAGGCAATAAAGAAAGGAAGCATGAATGCCTAATGCATATATGAAAAAATGCTAAAACAATATGCTATCAATATGTTTGATATTCCATTATGTTGAATTGACTTGTAGTTATGTAAAACTACATGACTGTGGTTATGTAAAAAAAAAGGTAATCACATCTACCTAAGAGTTATGGCATGATCCCGTTATTATAAAAGTCAAAATCAGCAAACTAAATACATTGTTTAGGAATATTAATAGTTTTAAATAACTATAAATCAATTCAACATAGTGGAGTATCAAAAGTATTAATAATGCACTTTGGTAGCTAAATAGCTATTTGTCATATTATTCTTGAAACATTATTTGGCATACATTTTAAATCATAGGAAATAAAAGATCACAGCATTAATGAAGCTACAATATGTTTCCTTTTATTTCAAGTTATAAAGTTGGAAGAATTTCTCCATATGTAAAACTGCTTTCTCAGATTTTAAATGTAAGATCATGCAGTTTGGGTTAAATTATTTTAAATTTTTCCTTTTTGACAAAATTTATACTTCTTTAGTTGTATATTTGTTTTTTAAAAAAATCCTTAAACTTCTATTTTCTGTTATGTCCTATTTCAATTTCTAGAACTGTTTTATTTCAAAACAGCAAGTGACTCTAGGATTTGCCTTTGATGTTCCTTTTAAAAATATTTTTTAATTTAAAAAATACATAAATTACATATAAAGAGATTGAACTAGTCATCAAAAACTTCCTAACAAAGAAAACTGCAGGATCAAATAACTTCACAGGGAAATGCTACCAATCATTCCAAGAAGAATTAATACCAATACTGTTCAAACTCTTCCAAAAAACTGAAGAAGAGGGAACATTAACACATTCTATGAAGTCAATATCAATCTAATACCAAAGCTATATAAATTATAAAAAGAAAATTACAGACTAATTTCTCTAAAGCACATAAGTGGAAAAATCCTCAACAAAATATGTGCTAATTGCATCTAACAGCACACTCAAAGAATAATACACCATGATTGAATGAATTTTATTCCAGGTATGCAAGGGTGGCTCAACATAAGAAAATCAATAAATGTGAGATATAGCATTAACAAATTGAAGGGGGGAAATGTGATAATCTCAATTGATGCAGAAAGGTATTTGACAAAATTCAGCAACCTTTCTTGATAAAGGCATTTAGAAAAATAGGAACTGTAGGAAACTTCCACAACATGATAAAGGGCATATTTGATAGCCCCACATCTATCATTATACTCAAAGGTAAAAGATTGAAAAATTTCTCTCTAAGATTGAGAATAGGACGAATATGCCCACTGTCACCACTGTTACTCAAACTTGTACTAGATGCTCTGGCCAGAGCAATTAGGCAAGAGAAAGAAATAAAAGGCATCTACATTGGAAAGGAAGAAGTAAACCTTTCACTATTTGCAGATGACATGATTCAATATATAGAAATCCCATTAAAATTGACAACAAAGCTACTATAGTAAAACAAACAAATTAAGCAAATTGATGAGGTACAAGATCAACACAAAAATCAGTAGTGTTTCTGTACACTAGTTAAGCTCATGAGGAAATCAAGAAAATGATTTCCTTTACAGTAGCAATAAAAAGAGTCAAATATCTAGGAATAAATTTAAACAAAAATGTAAAGGATTTGTACACAGAAAACTATAAAACGTTGCTAAATGAAATCAAAGAAGATCTAAATAAATGGAAGGAGATTCTTATTCATGAGTTAGAAGACTAAATTTTGTTAAGATGTTCTTCTACCTAAATTGATGAGCAGATTCAATGCAATCCCAGTTCAAATTCCAACAACCTAATTTTCAGAAGTGGAAAATTCAATAATCAAATTTATTTGGAAAGGTAAGAGGCCCTGTATAGCATAAATATCTTGAAAAAGAAAAACAAAATTGGAGGACTCACTCTGCCTGACTTTAAAGCATACTACAAAATTGCAGTGGTCAAATCAGCATGGTACTGGCACAAAGATAGATATATTAAACAATGGAATCAAACCGCGGTTTCAGAATTAGACTCACACTATGGTCCGCTGATTTTTGACAAGACTGCCAAGTCTACTCAATTGGGAAAGAACAGTCTCTTCAAATGGTGCTGAGAGAACTGGATACCCATATGTGAAAGAATGAAAGAGAATCCCTATCTATACTTTATGTAAAAACTAACTTAAAATGGATCAAATTCCAAAATGTAAGAACCAGGGCCATAACTCATTAAGAAAATGTAGGGAGATTTCTTCAAGATCTTGTGGTAGACAATTGTTTCTTAGATTTTAGAACCAAAGCACAAACAACAAAAGAAAAAATAGATAAATGGTACCACCTCAAAATCAAAAACCTTTTTTGCACCAAAGGACTTTGATGTGAAAGTGAAAAGACAACTTACTCAATGGGAGAAAATACCTGGAAACGAAATATCTGATAAGGGTTTAATTCCTGAACATATAAAGAAATTCTACAATTCAACAATAAAAAGACAAACAACCCAATCTAAAAATGGGCAAAAGACATGAATAGACATTTCTCCAAAGAAATCTATTACAAATGGCTAAAAAAAAAAAAAAACATGAAAAATATTAAACATCACTAAATATTAGGGACATGTAAATTAAAACCCAAATGGGATATCATTTCAAACCTACTAGAAAGGATGCTATTAAAAAAAACTAAACAAACAAACCAAACAGGAAATAGATGTTGGAGAGGATGTGAAGAAACAGGAACATTCATTCATTGTTGGTGGGAATATAAAATGGTGCTACCACTATGGAAGACAGTTTGGCAGCTCCTCAGGAAGCTAAGTAGAGAATTACTATGTGACAGCCACATCCTCTCCTGCCACTGGGCACCTACACTCACAGGCACCAGTGTAGTATCCCCAACCCATGCCTATAACTGTGTTGCAATGCATCACCACACTTTTGTGCTGTGCAACCTGCATCCTGCTCCACATCCACCCTACAGATACAAGGCTTTAGACTGCTGAAGAACAACTTCCAAAGTAAACCAATCAAGATATTTACATGCCATGAAGACAGCAGAAGATCACTGAATATATCATGATATAGCCCAGCTTAATGACCAAATTAAAACACCAGAGGAGACACAGACATTGGAACAACTAACTCTACTAAATAAAATAAATGGGATGGCTAATGACTTAAAGGCAATCAAGAAGAAATTGAAGAGCATAAAAAGGAATTTGAAAGAATAAATAGAAAAATAGCAGATATCACAGAGATTAAAGATGCTGTAGATGAAATAAAAAACATACTAGAGACACACGACTGCAGATTTGAAGAGGCAGAAGAAAGAATAAGAAAACTAGAGGACAAGACTACTGATTTTGAATATTCAAAACAGCAAATGGCAAAAAAGATGGACAAATTTGAATTGGCTCTCAGGGAAATGGTGGACAAAACAGAGCACACAAATGCAAGAATCATTGCTGTAAAAAGTAAAGGGCGGGCGGGCCGCGGTGGCTCAGCGGGCAAAGTGCTTGCCTGCTATGCCGGAGGACCTCGGTTCGATTCCCGGCCCCAGCCCATGTAACAAAAAACGGAGAAACAGAATACAATAAAAACAAGAAAATGTTTAAAAATGTTTCCCTTTCTTCCTTCCTTCCTTCCTTCTATCCTTCCTTCTCTCTGTCTTTCCTTTAAAAAAAAAAAAAAAAAAAAAAAAAAAAAAAAAAAAAGTAAAGGGCTAGGAAGATTAGTTGAGGATATAATGGGGAAAAACTTTCCAACCCTTATAAAGGACATAAATATTCAAGTCAAAGAAGCTTAATGACTCCAGTTAGAATAAATCCAAATAGGCCTGCCCCAAGACACATACTCACCAGTGTATCAAATGTTAAAGAGAAGCAGAAAATCCTGAAAGCAGCAAGAGAAAAATAATCTACTACATACAAGAGAAACCACATAAGTCTGAGTTCATACTACTCAACTGGCACTATGGAGGCAAGAAAGCAGTGATATGATATATGTAAAATCCCAAAAGAGAAAGACGTCCAGCTGAGAATTCTGTACCCAGCCAGATTGCCCTTCAAAAGTGAGGGAGAGGGTGGGCTTCGCTTCCTGGTCCCTGTCCATGAGAAAAAGCAAAAAAAAAGAAAGTGAGGAAGAGATACAAATTTTCACAGACAAACAAATCCTGAAAGAATTTGTCAGCAAGAGAATTACCATATGATCCAGCAATCCCTCTACTAGTTATATATTCAAAAGAATTGAAAGCAGAGACTCAAACAGATATTTGCACAATAATGTTCATAGCATCATTATTCACAATTGCCAGAAGATGGAAACAAGCCAAGTGTTCATAAACCAATGAATGTAGGTTAAAATTTTAGTCTATACATACAATGGAATACTATTCAGCTATAAAAAGAAATGAAGTCCTGATGCATGTGACAACATGGATTAACCCTGAGGATGTTATGTTGAGTGAAATAAGCCAGACATAAAAGAATAAAAATCGTATGATCTCATAGATATGAACTAATTATAATAAGCAAACTCATAAAATTATAATCTAGAATATATAGGTTACCATGGGATCACTTGGGGATAGAGAATTTGTAAAGAGAATTGTGTAGAATTTGTATAGAATTTCTATTTAAGTTGATGGTCAAGGTTTGGAAATGGTTGGTGGTGATGGTGGCACAGTAATGTGAGTATAATTAACAGTGCTGAATTGTGCATGTGAATGTGGTTGAAAGGGAAATACTGGGTCATGTATGTTACCAGAATGAAAGTTAGAATATAAAACATGGGAGTGTAATTTAGTAAATCTTGTTGCAGACATTGGACTGGGATTTATAGTACAGTTATAAGAATGTTCATGAATTTTGACACATATATGACACTATTACAAGGTATTAATAATAGGGTGATACATGGGAAAATACACTTAATGTAAACTAAGACAAAATGAAAAACTTTTAAAAATAAAATAAAAACCACAGTGCAATATCAGTCATTAAGTGCAGGTAAGGAGTGGGTGGGGAGGGGAGTGGGTGGTTTCCCTTAGGTATAAGCAGCTCTGGAGTGTACTAGATGGAGACGATCATCCTAAGCAAAGGAAGTCTGTGAAGTGTATTTCCTCTCCATTTGCCTTGAAGCAGAGGGAAAGACCAGCTGAGGGAGGTCCATAGGGGTGGGGCAGAACGATAAGCAGACTGTCAGCCAGATGGACGCCGTGCAATACGAAGTTAGCCATCATCTCAGGGCACAACTCTGGACAATCCATTTGACTGCCTGTGTTTCAATTAACCCAACCCAAGGAGAGGGGAAAAAGCACAATCAAAGTGAGAGGCAGCCATCATATCTAAATTGAGATTTCTGAGAGTAAGTGCTTGTTAATGATGAGAATTAATGGCTGCGTAGAGCCGCTTCTCCAAAGTGGGGTCTCCGAGCATCCACAAGTTTATTTTTAAATCATTATTTTCTTTACTTTGACACTTCAGACTGGAAATCATTGACTTGGCAGAATGGCAAGTCGTACTTTGAGTTCCAACCGAAATATGCTAATCATATCTTTACTGTTATTTACTGAATTTCACAGCGGAAAGAGTGAAGATGACTGATTTGGAAGAAGTGTGCTAGCGAAAACACATATGTTGTGGGTTTACTAATTTTGCCAGCTCTTTTAAAGGCAGACAGAGGGCATAATTGCTGAGACTGTCCAAAGACTTGCTTATTATTTAAAGAAAGCATGCAAACATCAAAAAGTGGCTGGGCCAAGGCTTGGGAGAACCAAGGAACGGTGAGAATTAAAAAGGAAAAGCAGGTAAAACTTCTCTCCTGTTTGGTTTGAGAAGATCTGAATGAAAAACTCTTCTACATAATGGGGAAGAGCAGTTTGATACAGACAGAAAATGGTACTAAGTACTCATTAGTTTTAACTGTGCAATTTAAATACTCAAGTGCATCAGGAAAAAAAAATTAAACAGCAAGCTTCATTGCTATTTGCTCCTAAAAGAAAACGATCCCTCCAGATTACCATATTTTGTTAGTCAATACGGGGATGAATAGCAATTTTGCAGTTCCAGAAGAAGAGAGGCATGAGGGAAAACTGAAATGTGAACAAAACAACAGTTGGGCTTTCTCCCATTGTTTATCGTTGCTTTGGGAATTCTCTGTAGCTTTGTCTTTCATGGTTGCTTAATACATAAAAAATACAGCACACAGCTTACACTTTCGGGGTGTGATTCACAGAATGTTACTAATTCACCTTAAGGTCCTCTGCCTCGCTTAGTCCAGGGTGCACATCTTCTAAGCATCTGGAACCACATGGCATTTTTCCCAGAGGCCAAGCACTTTAGTTATTTTGCCAATCATTTACATAGACCAGCTTAAATTATGCAGCCATCTGTATTCTTACTCACCTAGATTGAGTAAAATGAATGTACAATCTTGAAAGCATTCATCCTTGGTATCCCCTTCAGGCTGATTTTTATTCTTTTCAGACAACTGTGAACTCTAGGATGTACTGAATGCTGTTCATTCAGAATGCCCATCCAACCCCATTTGCCTTGACACCCACGACTCTGCCTTCTCAGTGTCACCCACCCCCAAAGTACCACAAGCACTCACAATTTTGTAAAAAATTGTGGGATCTGCAGTAGGGGTGTCTGGGTTAAAAATCTACTCTTTGCTGCTTGCTAATATGTAACCTTGGGGAAATGATTTAGCATCTCTGTGCTTTACTTTCCTTTTTCCTGAAGTTTTTTTAAAGATAATAATACATATACTCATAAGGTTACTGAGTTTATCACACTGTTGGTTTGAAGTAAGTTCTCAATAATTGATAGGTATAATTATCAACATCACACATCATCATCATTATTCTCTTCCATCCTTGATAGAAACACTTTTTCTTCTGCCAGTCTGCCTCCCTCAGTTTTGTTTAGGATCAGCTACAAGGGACGAAGGGAACTGGCAAGAGAAGGTCATAGAGTTTTCCAGAGAGGGGTGCTAATCCATAGGGGAGTTTCAAAATATGGAAACTCTTAAGATAGCATTTATGATATTGTGACCTTGCTAATGTCATACAAATGCTGGGTGATATTGTACTGAAAGGAGTGGGAGAAGGGCAAAAGGGGGAAATTAAAGACAGATGACTCAGCAGTGTGCATTACCTCAAAGGGCAACTTCAGGTAGCTGTCCCACTGATGTCTCAGGAGCCTGGGGAATTTGGTAACAAGGAGCAGGTGGCAGTGTATCACAGGATAAAAGGACTTCTGATTTCATGGAGAGGTAAGGCTTTATGAAGAAAGAGTCAAGGCTTGAGATTATTTTAGGTCATGAGGGAAAATGACTCAGAAGAAATCGGTATTGCAAATAAAGTTTAGAAAGTCTAAAGAAGTCAATTTTTTTGTGGACAAGGCAAGACAGCTTGATTTTGTGATCATGATCTGAAGAAAATTGCTTATTTTTAATTCCTGGAAATGATATTTGTTAGTAGGAGATATTGTCAGGCATTAAACATATATGCTATTCTCTCTATGTATTTTTTTAAATATTTGAGTTGGCTCTTCTGTATTAATAGGAATTTTAAATAAAAATATTTTTCCAAGCATTGTGTGGAAAGTATTTTATATTCATCTTGTTGTCTATCATTGTCATTGTCATCTTATGAGGATATTTATTTTTGTGCTAGTCACAGTCCAGAGGTAGGAGGGAATCCACAGGGAAGCAGGCTGTTCCTTCTACACTGGTAGAGTTAGAAATTATCTACATAATGGGATAGGAGAGATGATCTGTTCCCCAGTATTTCACCTACCCAAACACCATCCAACCCTCAATTAATCCAAATACAAAATTATTTGTTAAAACTAAGCCTTGCCCTTTTAGATATTTAGATAGCTTATTTTAAAGTACAATTCACTAGGCAGGCAATAGAAATGGGTCAAAATATTCAGGCTCTGATACCATGGTGAGTATTGGTTTAAGAGAACACTTTCCTTAAGACAGGTGGACTGGAGATGCATTGAGAAGGAGAGACCACTGCCACAGAGAAAAGGAACAGTGGTTTTGAGCATGGACTCAGAATTAGGTAAAATACTCATTCTAATTTCACTTTGATACTTTTAATGTGTATAAATGACCTTGGTATTGTTCTAGCTAAGTCTCATATTTTCCCAGCAGAAAAAAAGGAGACTTCAACTTTTTTGTGTGAGCATTATAAAATAAATATTGTAGTTAAATAATCTATTAATCAAACTGCTAGTAAAAAGGCTGACTTTGGACGAGTATGGACTGTAAAAGGCTGGTAGTGTGTAGGATTGATAGAATATAGATAAAAATTCACATGTAATGTGAAGAGAGAAGAACATCTAAAGCTCAAATTTCATGGCAGTCAAATAATACCTAAGCGAAGCATCAGAGGTCCCTATCCGGACCTGTAGATCCCTGAAGGCCTACTGTTTTCCGGTGGTTGACCTTGATCGAGTAGAAGTTCCCTGGTTAGCACGTGCTCAGCTGGCTCAAGCTTGGCTGCAGCTTCGCAGATCTCAGGCCGTGCGTGCCATATTAGTGTTACACTCATTTTGGTTTTCTCCTAAATGTTGCTTCTGAATTGATAATTTGGTGTTAGAAATTAAAAATCAATTGGATTTCTGTTTTAAACTAGATGTCTTTAGTTGATTTTTTTTTCATGTATTTGTCTTGGGTAAGTTTATGAACAAACACATTTTCAGGTTTTTTGGTTGGATATAATGAGGTAAAGAAAACATAGAAAGAGATTAACCGTTTACTTTAGTTTTCTTCTAATCTTTTTTCTCTCCTTTCCTTTTTTTTTTTTGTAAAGTGGGTAAATCACATCATCAATTTAGTTCTGAAAATCTTGAAATCTTGAATACTTTCAATGAACATACTTTTGAGTCACAATACTTGTATAACCAAATGTCCTTTTATATTTCACTTTAGTCATACCTCCGTATTTAATTATACTGGAAAATTCTATCCCACCAAATTAAATCTCACACTTCAAAATCAACCCTGCACTGAAAGTTCTGATATTGAATTGGTGTAATTTTAACCTTCCCAGGGAGTTGGTTAGTGTGGAGTTTCTGTCCAGCCAGTACATGCTTTGACTTCAAGAAACCTTCTTTTAAGGGTATTTGCTTACTTTCAGGGGTTATGTCTATCCTTTTGTCCTGACTAAGCTCACTTTTCCATTCTTGCTGCCAGCATTTTTGCTGCTGTGGGATTTTACAGACTATTGCTTAGAAGTCAAATTAAAGGTCTAAGGCAATTTCAGTTGTAAAATGCCATCTGACAAATGGAATGGAAATTGAGACTGAATTCTACCAGTGAGCAAGTTAGGTCAGGTCTACTCAGGTGTGGGTGAATATGGGCAAAACCAAAACATTTAGACTATTTACTTTGCTATTACCTTCTAAGACAGTCTGCAAAAAAGCACAATTTATCTCCCTATTACTTGAAAAATATTTGAGAGATTTTTTTTTTTAAATAAACTCACAGGTCCTCAGAAATTTTAAGAAATACAATGGATGTTTAATTAGGCTGTGAATTTCAACTTTGAACCACATTACTTCCTTTATATGTTAAATAGAAGCAACTTTTCTGTAGGACCAGTTTTGCATTCTTCTCTACTTCTTGCTCCCTCAATGTCTATTCTCATTATATCTTTTTAAAAAAGCCATTAATTATTTTCTTGAGATATATTCACATGCCATACAATCTATCCAAACTAAGCAATCTCTTCATAGAGCTGTGGATTCTTAACCACAATCAATATTAGAATATTTTCATTACTCCAAAAAGAAAAAAATCCCAGACCCTATATCCTTTATTATTGATACTAAGCCTTGGTGTGATGCCTTTGTTACAACAGATGAAAGAATATTAAAATATTAGTATTAATTATAGTCCGTAGTTGGCATTGCATGAATTTTTCCCACATATCACCCCATTGTTAACACCTTTTAATAATGATGTTCTCGCTCATGGAAGAACATTCTTATTTTTGTACTAGTAACTATAATCATCATCCTCAACAAGGTTTACTATATTATACAATTCCATGTTTCATTCTCTAGCTTTCTTTCTAGTGACATACATGACTTTAAACTACCACCTCCAAACATTTACAACTAACCTAATTTAAAATTTTGCATAAATTGTCAGCTCCCCATTCCCCACCCCCATTCTATCTCCTGGTAAACCATATTCTATATTTTAACTCTATCTGTATGCTTATTATAATTAGATTATATTAATGAGATCATACAATATTTATCCTTTTGTGTCTGGCTTATTTCATACAACATAATGCACTCAAGGTTCACCTATGTTGGAGCATGCATCAGGACTTCATTACTTCTTAAAGCTTAATAATATTGCATCATATGTATATACCACATTTTGTTTATCCATTCATTAGTTAGATAGAATTATCCAATAATGAATTCATTGCATAGAATGAATTCATTGGATAGAATGATTTAGTTGGATTGGTTTTATTTTTTGGCAATTGTAAATAATTCCTCTATGAACATCAGTGTGCAAATGTCTGTTTGTGTTTCTGCTTTCAGTTCTCTGGGTATATACGTAGCAGCAGGATGGCTGGATCATATGGCAATTCTATACTTAACTTGCTGAGAAACTACCAAACTGTCTTTCACAGTGGCTGCACCATTTTACATTCCCATCAGCAGGAATGAGTTTACCTATTTCCCCATATCCTCTTCAAAACTTGTATATTTCTGTGTGTGTGTGTGTGTTTTATGTTGGCCATTCTAGTAAGTGTGAAATGACAACTCATCTGGTTTTAAGTTGCATTTCCTTAATAGCTAGTGATGTTGAGCATCTTTTCATATGCTTTTTAGCCAACTGTATATCCTCTTTAGAGAAATGTTTACTCAAGTATTTTGTCCATTTTTAATTGGGTTGTCTTTTTATTGTTGAGTTGTAGAATTTCTTTTTATATTCTGGATGTTAAACCCTTTTCAGATGTGTAGTTTCCAAATATTTTCTCCCATTAAGCAGGTTGCCTTTTCACTTTCTTGGCAAATTCCTTTGAAGTACAGAAGAATTTTATTTTGAGAAATTCACATTTATATAGTTTTTCTTTTTTGCTTTGCTTTGTGTATAAAGTCTAAGAAACCACTGCCTGCCAAAAGACCTTGAAGAAGTTTCCTTACATTTTCTTCATAGGAATTTTATGGTCCAGCTCTTATATTTAAATTTTTGATCCATTTCAGGTTAATTTAATATAAGGTATGAAATAGGGGTCCTATTTCTTTCTTTTTTTTTTTTTTTTGCATATGGATGTCCAACCACCATTCATTGAAGAGACTGTTCTTTCCTAATTGAATGGACTTGACAGCCTTGTTAAAATTCTGTGTGATGAATCATTTTTCTCTTGCTGTTTTCAGAATTTTCTCCTTATCTTTGGTATTTGACATTCTGGGAACATGGGAAAAGAAGCTTTCTCCAAGGTGTGAAACAATTGCACAAATAGCACAATCACAAAATTTGTACCATAAATCCAGGGCAAGAATCAAATGAATAAGAACTGAAAAAATCTGATCTCTTAAGGATGAGCTACTATAAAGATCTATAATAAGTTGAATAAAGTGTCAACGAAGTGCCATCACACAAAGCCAATCAAAAAGAAACTACTGGCAAGAGAGAAACTGATCTCTAAAGTAAACTCATCAAATTAATCAGATGTCTAAACATCAGCAAACAGTTACAAGCCATAATATGAAACAGGAAGATATGGCCCAGTCAGAGGAACAAATTAAAACCTCAGAAGGAGACACAGAATTTGAAACAATTAATCAAAGATATTCAAACATATCTCCTAAATCAATTCAAGGAGATGAAGAAAAATATGACTAAAGTGATAAAAGATATTATGAAGACACTGTGTGAGTACAAAGAAGACTCTGAAAGCATAAAAGAAAATATAACAACAATGATGGAATAAAAAATAGAATAGAAAAGATTAAAATACACTAGAGGTATAAAATACACTAGAGGCACTGCTAAGTATGAAGATCTGTTGTATGTCTCATGAGTTAGAGTTGAGTATAAATCAAGCTAAGGCTAACAGTGGATTTGAACAGGCAGAAGAAAGAATCAGGGATCTAGAAGATCAGATAGTTGAAATAATATGGACAAAAGAATAGAGAAAAGAATGGGGAAAAAATTGCAGAATCTCAGGGATTTGAATAATCACACAAAGTGCATGAACATATGTGGATGTCCCAGCAGAAAAGAAGAGAAAAGAGGCAGAAAAAATATTTGATGAAAATCTCCCAGCTCTTATGAAGGACATAAATATGCATGATTAAGAAGCTCAATGTACTCCAAACAGAATAAATCCCAATAGGTCTACTTTTTTCCCCATTCTTTTCTCTATTCTTTTGTCCATATTATTTCAACTATCTGATCTTCTAGATCCCTGATTCTTTCTTCTGCCTGTTCAAATCCACTGTTAGCCTTAGCTTGATTTATACTCAACTCTAACTCATGAGACATACAACAGATCTTCATACTTAGCAGTGCCTCTAGTGTATTTTATACCTCTAGTGTATTTTAATCTTTTCTATTCTATTTTTTATTCCATCATTGTTGTTATATTTTCTTTTATGCTTTCAGAGTCTTCTTTGTACTCACACAGTGTCTTCATAATATCTTTTATCACTTTAGTCATATTTTTCTTCATCTCCTTGAATTGATTTAGGAGATATGTTTGAATATCTTTGATTAATTGTTTCAAATTCTGTGTCTCCTTCTGAGGTTTTAATTTGTTCCTCTGACTGGGCCATATCTTCCTGTTTCATATTATGGCTTGTAACTGTTTGCTGATGTTTAGACATCTGATTAATTTGATGAGTTTATTTTAGAGATCAGTTTCTCTCTTGCCGGTAGTTTCTTTTTGATTGGCTTTGTGTGATGGCACTTCGTTGACACTTTATTCAACTTATTATAGATCTTTATAGTAGCTCATCCTTAAGAGATCAGATTTTTTCAGTTCTTATTCATTTGATTCTTGCCCTGGATTTATGGTACAAATTTTGTGATTGTGCTATTTGTGCAATTGTTTCACACCTTGGAGAAAGCTTCTTTTCCCATGTTCTTTCTCTGGAAATGTTGATCTGTTCTATTTGTTTATGATTTTCCTCTATAATTTCTTTAACACTCCCTTCTTTTTCCCCAGCTGCTTTTTCCTAAAGAGCAAATTCTGAGGAGGGTCACCCCAGGACTTTCCATGTCAGTATTTCCTGGTCAAAACAAAGCCAGGGAACCACAGAAAAGGGATATAGATTGGTTCCAAAGTGTCCTGGGGAGGAATTCCAGAAGGAAAATGAACTTCTCTTTGACAGCTCCATGAGTCTGTGCCTTCCTGGTCTGACCAGCAGATGGCATTGTTCCCCACAGTCTTAAGGAGGCACTGCATTTTTAAATCTGAAGCAACTCTGCCACTATTGGGTGTACAGTTGAAACAGAGATTGCCAGCAACTTTTGTCTGGAACATGTTGAAACCTTAGCACAGAGCCTGGACCCAGCGATTTGAATTTGCTAATCAAAAGCTACAAAAAAGTGTTGGGCTGTGCCCTTTCTCTTTTCTTGGGGAACAGCGGCCCTTCAGCCAACTATTCCCCACAGCCCCAAGAAGGCACTAACTTTAAATACCCCCTGCTTCCACCTCTATGTGGGCAAGGTTGAAACACAGGCTGCCAGCTACATCTGTTCCAGACTAGTTGAAACTGTCCCCTCAGGGCTTGGACCCAACATTCCAAATTTGCTAATTAAAAGTTGTGAATTGTTCTCAGCCATGCACACTCCTGTTCTTGGGGAACAACCATTCTTCGGCAAACTGCTTCCCATAACCCAAAGAAAGACCCCACTTGCACCCCTGTAAAGGTTGTGGTTGAAACAGAAACTGCTGGCTGCTTTTCGTCCTGGGTTGGATAACCTATGTTTCCCTCAGAGCCAGGACCCAGTGCTCTGAATTCACTAATCAAAAGCCACAATTTGTCCTTGTCTGTGCCCCTCCTTCCTTCTTGGGGAAGAGGATTTTTTTTTTCTATTCAGTGACTGGATCGTGTGTGTGTGTTGGGGGGCAGGGGGGCTACAAGAGTTGGGTATGGGCACCAGGCTCCACAGCAGGGAGAATTTTACTACTCATCTTCACTGCAGCATATCCTACCTTCTGCTCTTTCTTGCATGGGATGCAATGTTCTGCTGGTGTCTGGAGCCCCCAGACAGTCGTTTCAGACACTTCCTGGCTGTTTACTAGTTGTCCTGGAGGACGAGTTGAGTCTTGAAGCTCTCTACTCCACCATCTTACACAGCAACTCTTCCCCAGCACGCCTTTTTAAAATTCCACTGCCCCTACCCAAAGGTGGGGGAAACTGGTGATATTGTGAAAGGTAAGTTTATATATTTATATAAGAATATAGTTATGATATTTCCATTTATTTTGTTTTGTGGCTGCTGTACATAAGGAATAAGTGGACAGAATAGAAAAGAACATAAGATGGAAACTACAAGGCAAAGATCCCTGCTGATGAACTGAGGGAGGGGAAGAAAATAAAGAAAGAAGGCTTCAGAAAATACAGCAGTATGTATATAGGAAAGAGTTCAATTAAAAAATTGAAACATATTTACAACTGTAGTTGTCCATAAGGATTTCTCTCTTCCTTCTTTTTACCCCCATCCTTCTTGTCTCCAAATTGGAAAAGTAGAAGTGGCAGTTAAGGAGAAAGGATGCGAGAACAGGAGAAAGAGAGAGTTGATAATTTCCCTTTTCTTAGCTGTGTGAGAGAAGAATTATCTTTGAATGAATATAGAAGGGTTGAATATTACATGGAATGAATCATTCAATTTATCTTTTTATTTTAGTGTGCATTTTGTGTTTAAAAAGTCACTGTGGTGACTAGAAAATAGCAGGACTACCTATTGCTAAAACCCAAGAGTAAGGTTAAATGGGCCACTGAGAAACTCAACAAAAATAGAATTCAAATTAGGTTTGTTCACTGTACTAGTTATAAAAGGCAGCATAGACTATTGATTGACACATCCAGAACCCTAGAAGTCCAAGCTCTTCATGAAACCCTTTAAAAGTATAGAAAATCCAAACTATCTGGAATAGCTCATGTTCAGGGAAAAATATTTGAACACCTGTAATAGTCTGGTCAAAAATCAGCGGCTGATGATTAAGTCTTAGAAAAAAAAAAACTTGAAAAAAGTATATTATGAATGTCACAAATTTTGGGTTTGTTTCAAACAGTGTTGTGGCATATTGAATCATGTTCCCAAGAAAACATGTGTTCTTAATCTTAATCTGTGTTTCTGTGAGTGTGAACTCATTTCTAAATAAGAACCTTTGAAGATACATTATCAGTTAAGGTGTGAACTCATTTGTGAATTGGTTCTTCTTTGAAGATTCTATTGAGGTGTGGCCAAACTGAATCAGGGTAGGTCACACTTAAATAGGATCTTAGAAGATTCATAATCTATTTGACCGGGGGGCTTTAAAAAGAGAATCCAGAAGCCATAGAAAGTCACAGGAGGAATCCAAGAGCATGACCATGTGATGGAGGCAGAGATGGAAGTCAAGGAACTTCAAGGACTAATGGTAAACGAGCACCAAAATCCTGTAGACTTTGGGGAGAAAGCACAACCTTGCTAAAACTTTGATGGTGAACATCTAGCCTCCAAAACCATGATATAATAAATGTTTGTTGTTTAAGACAACCCATTGTGTGGTCTTTTGTCATAGCAATCCTGGCAAATTAAGGTAGCTTTCAAGTTTCATCTTTTGTCATGAACATTTATAAATCCTGATGATAATACAAAAGGACTTGTGTTAGCTGTCTTGTTGCTCACTCTTGAATAGAATGTGTTACAACTTCTGGATGTTGTATTTACATGAACGATCAAGATTACTCAATATAAAAGGTCACAGGGCTAGTGCTTGAGCTTTGTTTTTAAATGATATACTCCTTGCTGAGGTTACATCTAACATCTTTGAAATAGCAGGCAATGCATGGGTGAATATTTCCATTCCTTGAGACATCACAGTCTTGTCGGTCTGTGATTCCAAATCATTCAAAGAAAATTCAAATGCCAGCAGAACTTAGGGAACAAAGAGTTTGTCACTATGCAGGAAGGGAGAGGGACAAGGGTTAATTCAGGAATGGATGACGGGGGGCATCGATAGCTACTTATCCAAACAGGGAGAGTAAGGAAGAAAAAAATATAGAGGAGTTTGAGTTTAATTTTGAGTGAGAATGACATTATTTTTGAGTTGTAATATTCATTAGGCAATTGGAGATATTTGGAACTTGGGGGAGATGATGGTGTTTGCGATTAAGATTTAGAAATGATCAACATAAATGTATTTTGAGTTGAAATTATGAGAAATGATGTTTGTTCTGAGTTTAATTACAAGATTCCATTCCAAAGCTGGAGTTAAGAGAGAAGGATGGGAAACCTCAAAGATAAAAAAAGAAAACATTTCTTCTTTTGATGACTTGAAATGTTAGAATTCAAAAAAAAGAATCTTCTTCTGAAAATTCAACATTACTAAATGTCACTTATCAGTAATCACTTCTTTTTAGGTCAAAACTGAGGAAACTTATTTGAAAATAGAAGTGGAAGATTTTCATATTTGAGTAAAATATGGTTTAATTATATTGTTTATAAATTATAAGGATCTCTAAATATTTATGATTTAGAGTATGTCAAATCACTTTGTAAATATTAGAAAGTTAAAACTAGAAAATATTTCCATTAACTTAACCATTTAATTCCTAGGATTAAAATATTTACTTTCATAGTTCCAACTTCATCCCAAAATATATTATACACAAAATTGTTGAAATAAATGTTATGCTCTCAGTACAAAAATCAAAGTGTTGTGTTTGATTGGAATATTTTCATGGTAGTCTTGCCAAGTTACAATTAAACTTAAATTTAACTTATGAAAATGTTTAAAATAATAGAAAAATTCATAATCCCTTCTTCCTTCCCTCCTTCCCTTCCTTCCTTTCTTCCTTCTTTTCATCATTTCCTCCTTCCTTTCTTCCCTCTTCACTTCCTTCATCAAATATATATATATATATATATATACATCCATACTCAATGTACTCTACTAGGTGCTTTGGCTGATGATAATAAGGTAGACTCTGGAAAGCAATATTAAATATGTACAAAATAATTACATTACATGTTAGAATATTTTCTGGTTTATTAGATATGAGATATTGAATGGTGGTTATAAATGTTGAATGACCAAATTCTCCATTCATTCCTGATTGATTATGGTTAGGTAGCAGTGAAAGGCAAATTAGGATGGAATAATAGCTAACTTCAAAATGAACAGTGTCATTTTTTAAAAAAGTAAATAAATATATTATGAAACAAGACTGCTGTGCACTTCTGAATTTCACATTGATTAAGCTTTCTGGAGAAATTTCATAGTAATGTAATTAATTTTGAATGCTCAGATAATGTTATTGTCAGGCTATACAGATTTAATTTATAGCAAGCTCTTAGGAGCAATAAGTACATAAAATCCAAGCTGTTGACTATTCAATAAATGCATTGAGGCAATTTTTAACAAGCTCTATTTAGGTAATTCAGATTTTCTGAACTGATCGTGAACCTTTCTAGGGCACTTCTATGTCAGCTAAAATTTAAATATAAACAGAAAAATTTGTAGGCCAATATGTCAAGAAAGTCTAATTTGGCACGATAAGGAAAAAAATAAACATCTGCTGAGATTTTAGAAGTTAAAATATTATTCATTATGTGCTGGTGATAGTTGAAAAGAATTTCCTAAAGATTTTGAATTCACTTAGCAGTGCACATGCATCTTAATTACAGAATTACTTGAAGCAACCATTCTAATCCATCTTGTTCATTTTGTACTTTATAAAAGAAACAAACTAATTATGGCTTTACGCTGAAGTAAAATAAAAATCAGTACCATACTTCCTGGGTTCACTTAGTTTGTGCATTCTGATACTCAGACAGACATAAAGTAGAGACAAAAAAAAGAAGTGGTCATCTCACTGCATTCTGTAACAAACATTTTCTGAAAATATTAAAGATATCATTGAACCAATACTCGCTAAATGAAGAGACAGTGTGCTGGTTTTCTTCCATGCTGGAAACTGGTAGCAGTTTGACATACTTGAGGAGAATAACTGGAAGTGGGCTAGTTTGAAAACAGTGAAGATTTATGTGCAGTGATTGAAGAATGAGGGAGTTGTTGGAACAAGGCAAAAGTCAGTCTGGTAACCAGGGAAGCATTAATGTGAGCTAAAATTAAAGTGTGCAGCACAATATACACAGAGAGCATGTCAGTCAGGAAATACTTAAATATCTTGTATAGATTCACTCTAAAGGAGAATGACTTTGCCTATTCAAAGGCTCTCAGTTGAACAGTCATGAACTGGTATATGATACCTTAAACTTACATTTGGATTGGAGTAGATGATTTGGAAGCACAAGAGTCAAAGAAACACCCCCAAATGTGAAGTAATCAAAGCTTTTAAAACATGGATGCTTTCATCCGTAATGGCATGGAGCTCAGTTGGTCTGAGAGATTCAGTACAAAACTCAGCAGTGTGGTCTTGATGAAGTCAGTACTGGATAAGTGATTGATAAACGATGCAAAAAATGTACATTGATTCTCATTAGTGTCCCCAGGAGAGGCATCAACCTAGAAAAGTTACGATCCTCCAAACACCAGAGCAGGCAGGGCTCACGCTGTGCCCAAAGTGGAAAATAAGAGTCCTTCATAAACAGAAATAAGCTTGCAAGTAGAAACATTGCTGTGCCAGAACTGTGAGCAAAGCTTCTATGTAAGTCGTATGTATATGTAATGTCATTTTACAAGCCCTAAATATTACAGGCGAAATATTGGAATTACTTCAACCACTTGATTAAATATTACAGGGCAGTAGCTGTCAAATTTTATTCCTAGTAAGCAATAGTATGCTTTTAAACTTTTACAAATTTTGATTACAAAATCCACAAAGAGTTGTCATTTTTTAGTATAAATATATGGTGCTTATTTTAGTCAATTGCATATTTTATCTAAAAAAAAACCCTGGTTTTCTGGGTCACATACAATTAATTTTCATATTTTTTAAATGTGTGCCACAAAAGGAACTCAATGTCAATAGGTACTATACCATCTTTAAAGGATTAATTTTTAGCTTGATGAAGCTGCTCCTCTAATTATTAAACTCTCTTCCAATGTTTTCAATGTGCTTACCTTTCTTGGATTGAGACGGAAAAATTCGTTCTTTTCAAAATTTGATATTTTCTAAATTAATATATTGACAGTATTTCTCCCACAAGTACATGACAGTGATCAATTAATATTGTATTCAAAATCTCCATGAGATCATTTATCCTGACATCTATTGATCATTATTAATTCAGTTGGACTTATGTTGCTCTTCCTAATAGGAACAAAAGCATTTTGACTAACAAATTAGAATTTGTGGTACATATCCATTGCGAGAGAATTCCTCATAGTTCTCCTGCATTTCTCTGTGTTTTGTAGGTAAACACGCAGGTTTTTCTGTGCTATCTTTTCAAGGGTATTTTTATAGCAATCATCTTGGAAGATAGAGGTGGTGTCTCCTTCCAGAACAAAGGGCCGATTTGTTACTGCCCAGTATAATAAAAATAATATCTTCCTCTAGAACAAATGGGTAGGCAGGCTCACCACCCATTATAAAAGATCCCCATTCCCTAATACAAGTTCCTCTTATATAACACAACCCATGGCAAGTGGGTGTGTCACCTGCCTCTTTGGGTTGCCCTTTTGGGAATTATATTTGGGGAACTGACAAAAGAAAACGCTGGTATGCTGTCTACTGAAATTTTTTGAGTAATAAAGTCCTTTGTCTCTGACTCAGGAATCTTATGACTTCTGACAGAATCCAAGAAACTGCAGAAGGCTATTTATTATCTTCCAAGTAGGGTGCAGTCTTAGGCTATTCTCAATTCTTGACAACAACATGATGAGAGACAAAGACCAAAGAAACCACTTTAAGGGAAGAAAGAGAAGGATCAAGGTTTTTCCTCCATGTACAATTTCTGCCCTCGGCATAAATGTGTATATGCACATTAAATTAAATTAATAAACTAACATGATTTTATCAGTTTATCATAATCTTTTCAAAGCGTGAGGGAGATGATGGGGGAGGGTTGGGTGAGTATGTTTATAAGAGAACAGACTCTTAGCAGTTGCTGGGAGGACTCAGGGAGCTTAGATTTTAGACACAGCTGGTTGATTTTTCCCTACCCCTTCGGCTAAGAGAAATGAAAGAATATACTAGATGGATGAATTACTTTCAACTGTAGGTCTACAGAATATTGAGGGATATTGAAAGAAGGTGGGAAGGACTTCTGAGCTGATCTATAAATTGAATGGTGTGCAGCCTTTGCCTTTGGGATATTACATTCTAATGAACCAGGTCAGACTTTCAAATTCTCTTTGTTTACAGTGAGCATGGTGAGCAAAATATTGGCAAGTGTGACATTTGAAAAAGCAGATTAGCCCCAAACATATGGTAGGATTTCAGGAGTTCTTGGAAAAAGGTCCTTCTGAAATATCTCTCCCATTTGCTTTCATGCCATAGTGTCATACATGAATCAATTTCCTGAAAGCAGGCTTTTGAATTTACATTGAGAGTGGTATAATTTTATTCAGAAGAGGAAAAGAGGGGCCAGGAAGACAATGTTATTTGAGATACTTACCATTACCTTAATCCAGGACTGGTAAATAGATTTCATCTTGCATGCAAACACTACTTGATTGTCAGTGAATTCCTTGAGAGCTGTGGCAAGAAGAGTTCCAGGGTATATTCAGGTTCAGTGAAACTGTTAGCTGTCAGCCAGCCACAGCTGCCCAGAGTAATGGCGAGAGTTGTTGTGTCCATGCTAGATATTTGGTATCTCTGAACTACATTATTAGCTGCAAACAGATTTCTAAAAGAAAATTTGTGCATTTAAGATATCTCATGGCCAGGAATTGATGTCACAAATTGGTGGAGCTTTTTAATTTCTTCCCTTTTAAGGCCTTCCTTTTACAGCACACATATTATTCCTGACTTTGAGTTGAACATCCAGGTTATGGCTAAACCAGAAGGGCATGGCTGACACATGGCTGATACACTCTGGTATACCTAGCAAGTCGGCAAGGAGTTACTAATGCCTGGTGAAACTGCAGAAATATTTTATCACAAGTGACAGAAACCCAACTTTAGTATGTAAACCAAGAGCCTGGCCCCCACTCTATATTGAGAATAAGTTACTGCATGTAGCTGCCTACAGTGACCAAGACAGAAGTTAAAGATCATCAGATCTCCTCAGGGATGGGGTAGAGAATATACAGATGGTATTGTAAACAAAGCTTTAAAACTCCCCTAACTTGATCACTGTTAATAACAAACTTCCATACCCATGTGTCACAAGACCTTGCTGAAACTCTGTTCTCACTTGTCCTAAGTCCTTTTAAGCCCTTCCATTCCTCTTGCCTTTGCGGGGCATTAACTTCCATTTCCCAAATGACCACCACAAGAAAAGCATCTTCTTCTGTCTATAAGTCCAAATAAAATTCACGTCTAATGATATTTCTGATGTGTTCATTGGTCTTTGGTCTACCCTGGCCCAAGCCCTCTAAGAGCTAGGTTGGAACAATTGGTAAGCCAGTCAAGATACCAAGGATGCAATGACTGCAGTGGACATTAGTCTTGGGAAGAGGGAATCCATTGATGAAATCCCAAATTGGCCTCTATTGTCCATGTGGGGTGGGGTGACTGCCCTCCTAGATGAATGGGGACTGCAGTGAGAGTATGGGGATGCCCTGGTGATGCTTTGGGTTGGCTCTGTGGCAAAGGCAACATTTTAAACAAATGATCCTTTTAGGCACAATTAAGGAAAAAGGCAAAACTGAGAGATATAGTCCCCTGGAAAAGCAATTATGTGCTGCATACAATGTCTTATTGCAAGCAAAGATGCCCGGTCACTTTGAAAATGGCCATTCCTAATCAGGGGTGGATTACTGAAATGGCTTCTAAGCCATACTCTGGCAGTGTCCAACTGAGCACACTGACCACATGGAAAGCCTACCAGCTACAGTGTAGCATTTTCGATACCAGCCCTCTGAGTGAAGAAATGCACAAAATTCTTGTACCAGTGTCCTATATCGAATATTCAACATCTAAAGTCACTGCACCTGAAATAGCTCTTGAAATGTCTGCTAAAGAAGGCACAGGTACATTCCCAAGCAGACTTGGTATAGTGATGAATCCACTAGTGGGCAGCTTCCCGCATGGTCAGCTGTGGCAGTACAACCCAGTAATGACACCATTATGGTGGGAGACTGGTACTATGCAAAGCAGTCAATGGGTTAAATTAAAAAGCAGTATGGATAATAATAATGCATAAACCAGGAGACATGCTATCTGTGCTGACAGCTGGGCCGTTCATAAAGGCCTTATAACCTGAATGGCAGCCTGGAAGCAGGAGCAACAGACAGCCCTAGGCTGTCTGGCCCAGCAAGTCCCGCTGCCAATCATGCACTAGCAGCTAGTGGATATCACTAGAGAATGTCCTTCATGCTCCCTGCAGGGACCTGTGGGCTACCACATGAGATGGGGGCATGTTAATAGATCACAAATCCTGGTGACCCAGTGGCAAGTGGATTGCATCAGTCCCCTTCCACTCTCGGAGGGGGTGAGGTGTGCTTTTACTGCCATGGACAGGGCTACAGGGCTGTTTTTAGCTTTTCAGGTGGGGAAGATGAAACAGAGGGCCACCTCCTGATGTTCGGAGAAAGTGAGCACCCTGTGTGGAGAGCCTACACAAATGGACAATGATTGGAGAACCTCTCACACTGGGCAGATAGCCCAAACCTGGGCCAGGGATCAGGACATCATGTGGATGTTCCATTTTGCCCTAGAGTCCCACAGGTGCAGTCCTTACTGTAAGAATGAATAGCTTGGTAAAGGAACAGCTAAAAGATGGTAAGAGGTCCTTGCAGCAGTGGACTAAGAAACTCTTATCAGCCTTTAACTCACTTAAATGCTAAGCCACAGGCTGCAACCCCAGCTCCTATTGAAATGCTAATAGCAGGAATGATGCAGACTCTAAGAATACAAATTAAAGAGCCAACTGCTTTGCAGCCTAAAAAGGAAAATTCTAATAATTTGTTGTTGCCTATGCCTCAGACCATATAAACTAGGGAAAATGTGGTTCTTAGGCTTTAGTATTGGCCTATGCAGTCATGCTCGTTGGAAATCTTCAGACCATGGGGAATAAGAGTCACCCAAAATATTGTAATCTGACCCAAAAATGCTTGTTAAAATTTTATCACCAAACCAGGGCCTTCTATTCCCATAAGAACCTTATGCATGACTATGTAGACCCTTCTTATGTCCAGATTAACAATTTATGTAAAGGTAAAGGACTCTCAAGATTTATAAGGGGAGAATATCTGGTATTGAAACCTCCCCAAAGTATTTCTCTTCCTGGTACCTTATTATCAACAAATGGAACTCTTGCATGTATAGTGTTAGATCAACAGGAATTACTCCCTTATTATTCAGAAAGAAACTTCTTTCTTTTCGGTGATAGTGCCATAGCAAACCCTTCCTACAGTGAACTTCAGCAGTAACTCATGTCCACTACCGAACCCAACAATGGGTTTACACAGACTTGTCATCTTTGGGCATTACTGGCCTTCCTTGAACTGTGACCCCTGTGTATTAGACTGTGTGGATACTTTGCTGGCCTGGCAGAATTCAATACATTGGAAAATCCAGGAAAGAATCTTCTCATTTAATACTGAGATTCAACTACCATACCATAATAAAATCAGGCTTATATTTCCTCCTTTGTTTAGATGACATGTGATAGTTTAGGGTGGCTGACGGCTGAAGTTGTAACAGTAGACCATATCGCCCCTAGCTGTTTGGAATGATTTAATGGAATTCATGATGTGGGTGGCTACCTCCTGAAGTGTGTAATCTACATCATGTTCTTTTCCACTGGCAAGATATCTCTAAACAGTATGGGGCATATCCTTCCTTAAGGGCTGGTTATGGATCTACTGGCAATATGGTTGGCCCTATTTGTCCTATAACTCCTTACCCCATACTCTAAGTAATTGGGAAATGGTTAAAGCCAGATTTAGAATAAAACACGCTCCCTGGTGGTATTGTCCTTTAGCCATTTTTGCACCAGGTGGAGCTGAAGTAGTTACTTAAGAACATGTGGCAGCTTTAGCCAATCACAAGGGCCAAGCACTTAATGATTCCAACATAGCTATGTCCTTTCAAAATGCAGAAACCACGCAGCTAAGAAAAGTAGTTTTATGAAATAGGAAGTCCTTAGATATCCTCCCTGCAGCACCTGTGCCTTAATTAGTGTGCAGTGCTGTGTATACATTCCTGATCATTTACATACTTTTTCACAAGTTTTGAATTATACGCAAGAGCACATATATAACGTTGATTGATTATCAATAGACCCAATGTCTAAATGGTTTAATTCCCTTTCTTGGCCATGGCAACATCTCTTTGTGGGGTTGTTATCTCTGCAAGGTGGACTCCTAGTGTTCTCTTGTCTCTTATACTGTTGCGGAATACAGATGCAATGTCTGTCCTATGGTCAACATGGTCTGCAGTGTGGGGGTAGATTGTGGAGACCCAGGGCTGGGGCCTAACCTCCCTCCATACTGAGAAAGTTACTGCATGTAGCTTCCTACAGTGACAGGACAGAAATTAAAGAACATCAAATCTCCTCTGGTAGGAATTGGGCAGAATATACAGATGGCAATGCAAACAAAACACATTAAAACTCTCCTCCCTTTATCACTATTGCTAACAAACCTCCCATTGAAACTCTGTTCTCACACCCTTGTCCTAAACTCTTATAAGCCCTTGCACTCCCTGTCCCTTGGCAAAGCACTGACTTCCCATTTCCCAGTTGACTGCCATTGGGAAGAATCTTCTTCTGTCTGTAAGTCTCAATAAAATTCATGTCTAACTTCATGCATGACATGTTCTTTGGTCTTCAGGCTGCCCTGACACAAGCCTTCCAAAAGATGGATTGGTACAACTATCTTGAGCCAAAAGAGGAAGTTAGTGGCCTGTTTCACCAAATTACAAGAAGGGCAGGGATGTGACCTAAAAGATTGTTGGAAGCATGAACTTGAATACCATCAGAATGTCCTTCGTTTCTTATTGCAGCTAGTTTTTACTTTATGCTTAATTTTGTTAAACAAATACTCTGTGTGATGCTGGCATCAAAGACAAGAGTAGGGTCTAGTTTAACTCATCTTTTTGGTTTTACCATCAAACAGTAAGGAGCTCCTAATTCTTCCAATTAGGAAAAAAATAATGACATAGAACCAAAAACTCTGGACAGAATCATGGTATGGCATGACTGATCGTAAATGGTTCAAGGACGTCTCACCCTGGATAACCCTGTAGTGAGAGAGGTAGTATCCATAAGATGTAGTTCTCTCTCAAGCCTAAAATTTGGAGTAATCTTTCCCAGAAAGTGGAAGAATTTTGTTTATCATCATTAAGCAAACAGACAAACCAAAGGATTAATGGGCATTCAAAGCCTTCAATATATAAAGGACGCTTACATGTAAATTTCATAGACAGCTTTGATCAGGAATGTAAATCTGATCTAAAGGAGTTGGATTTGATTTCTAGAAACCAAAAATGATTAAGTGATTTTCTTTTTAAAAACTTTCAACAGCTTTCCCTCATCTATAAGGAGATGTAACATTCCTTAGCATGGCTTGACAGGGTTTTCCCATTTTTGTTTCTGTCTTTCTAGTTTTACTTACAGCATTCTCTGTTACTCCAGCTACCTTTTCTACTTCCACTTCTGGATCACTCAGAAAGTAAGTTATGGTCTTTCCTGTGTCCTTGCTTTTGTCTTTCAATCTGACAAGATATATATTCTCCACCAAGAAACTTCTACTATTCTTCAAGATCCAGCTTCAAGATCCAGCTGGGACATACTAATATCCCATCTCTCCTTCACCCTACCATACAAGGGGTTATTCATTCTATTTTCTGCTCTCCAAGAGTGCTTTGTTTTTCCTTCTTATATTATAAAACACCTCATATTTTTAACAACTTTGTGTATAATTTATATACCATAAACGTCACCCATTTAAAGAGTGCAATTCAATAGTTTTTTAGTATATTTATAGACTTTTACAAGCAAATTATCTAACTTTAGATATTTTATCACCCCAAAAACTTTGTACTAATTAGCAGTTACTCCATAACCCCCTGACTCCACCTACCATTCCCTCCCCAGGGATAGGCAACCCCTAATCTACTTTCATTCTCTCTAACTTTGTCTATTTTAGACATTTCATATAAATGGAATCATACAATATGTGGTCTTTTGCAACTGGCTTCTTTCATTTAGCATAATGCTTTCAAGGTTCATCCACGTTATAGTATGTATCAATACTTCATTCCTTTTTAAGGCCAAATAATATTCCATTATTTATCTATTGATTTGTTGGTAGATACTTTGGTTACTTGGATATTTTTTGACGATTGTGAATAAAAAAGCTGCTATGAATATTTGTGTATAAGCTTTTGCGTAGGCATATGTTTTCATTTCTGTTGGTTAAATAGCTAAGAGTAGAATTACTGGATGATGTGGTAATTCTATGTATAACATTTTGAGTAACTGCCAATTTTGCATTCTCAACAGCAACGTATGAAAGTTCCAATTCTACACATCTTAACTTGTATTTCAATTATTATTTACATTTCACTCTCCCCAAATAGACTTGAGACTTAACCATATGATGAACTGTTCTTCATTTGCCTTTATATCATCAGGAATCTCTAAAAATACATGGAATATATGTACAAAATGGAAGAAAGAAAGGAGACAGTTTGGATATAATTTGATAGATGGGAAATCAAAAACTAATCTGAAACTTTTTATTGTTTTCCTTAAACTAGTTTTTCCTGACCTTTTAAATGGGGTGGATTTTAATGTGCTGTCTATTGTGGTTTCTGCTCTTATTTTGATTGGTACTTAATATCTAAAAATAATCATTTCATCAATATTTTCTCAGGATTATGGCCAAGGTGCCGTGAGATTGTGATATTGTAGTATCATTTCTGGACTTGATTTCAGAAAAGTAAATCATATTCCTTTATTTAATACTTAGTACTTAATAGTGATACTTTATACTGCATACTTTAAAGTGCATACTTAATAGTGATTCCATTAAGGAAAGGACAATGATTGTGAGAAAGAAACACAGGAGAACTGAGTCAATATAAATAGTTTAAACTTTAAGTTATTTAAACAAAAAAATAAAACTACAAAATTAATGATATTTTCTCAACTAAAAGGCTATATTAAATCATATTCTTTGTATAATGTACATTGAATTTAACTGTGATCTTTCTTGTCTGTTTTATGTAATTTTTACAAAATTATGCATTTCCCTAATCTATGTAAATTATGTTCTTTCTACAGTTCAATACTATTCATCTTGTAAGCAGGCATGTATGATGTAGAAGTACTTGTCCAGGACAGCTGTATTTATCTGACATATCTGAGCTCAGTCACTGAATCATCAGCATTTATTGATCACTTCCCAGGTTACTAGTGGCTTTGTAAAGCTCTCAGGGTAAATAACTAAAAATGTCCTTGATTTGGTGAAAGGAGGCTCAGAAATTGTTCTGACAACTTTGGATTCTTAAATTATGTCAAAACGCTTTCTCCATTGTGCTTCCTTGATATTCATGAGGAACCCTCAGTCTGCTATACCAAACGCACACCAGCATGTACTCATGTTGTTTCATGATGAATTCTTCAAATGAGTTCAGGATTTGTCATTGATTTTAACAAATTGACCTTTATCCTCTGAACAGGTTTAATATTTTCCCAAATCTTAAACTTTGTAAGGAAACATTTTGGATAGTAAATGTTCAATATAATTGGATGGAATTCCTGCACAAAGATTTCAGATTTTCAGAATCAATTTTCCTGGAGGTCTGTCTTGAAGAATGGATCAAGCAAGAGTACTTGGAATATGGATTTGGGTTTAGCAAATCCTCACATATGTGCACCTCCCATAGTAAAACAAATCCTGAATCTGAAATTCCTTATATTTGTATCTAATTTTCATTTTTGAGTTCAAATGTTGAAATGAATCATACATCTCTTTATCACTGAGGTTTAACATAAAACAATGATTTTCCTAAATGACAAGACCAAGGAAAGATTTATACATCTAAAAACATAGTTTTTACATGCTATTCTTCTATTAACATACTGCCAAATAAATTCAGAGGGCTTTGTTTCATCTTAACTTTAGCCAGGAATGCTGTTTGTGACTCTATGACTGATTTTTATTGCCCTGCAGCTACTACAAAAAAATTTCTGCCTTACGGCAGATTTGGCATTTAAAATAGGAAGCAAAAAAGAAAGACAGTGTTTTGGAAAAGTGATCTTGCAACCACGATTTGATCAAAACTCTTTTCGTCATATGTATATATATATTTGAATTATATAATCATTTAGAACATGTTTTGTAACAGATCAATCATGAAAGGCTCTTTGTCATACAATTCACATTTTAACTTTATGGCTATGAGAATGTCACTTGTTTTTGAAGGTTTTCATTTTAATGAGAATTCAAAATCAAATCGTGTAACAAAGTTTAACAAAAATGGAACATGTACTGAAATAAACAATCCTACTGTTCTGTATTGTTGCCTGATTGGTTTTCCACAGTTGCCTTATGAGGGAATTGGAATGTTAATTTTTATTGCTGCAATTCATATTTAGTTAATTTATAATTGCTGTGTTTCATGGGTTTACAATGTAGATAGAGTTAGTGTGCTTCAATCTGCAAATTCATAAAAAGAGGGTAACTTGATTCTAATTCAATTATTTATGAATTCAGCTTTGAGCCAGTGGCCACATAGAGTTTCCCTTCATTTTAAAACTTTGTTTTCCATTATTGTGTATTATTTTTGCATATTATCCACACTTATATAGATACCTTCCCACATAAATTATCATGGAGATTAATATACTGAGGATCTGAAAATTCAAGTGCGCAGTAAATATTGTCTGATAAACTATGAGTACTTTGATGTGACATTTATCTTGGGCCTGGTTTGTAACTAATCACCGTTTAACATCTATGCAACCCTTTCCTTTAGAAAGGGAAAATGAGCATATCATGTATTCATTAATTCACTGACCAGGTATTCATTGAAAGCTTATTGAATACAAGCCTTATTCTAGGAAAATATTGCGTTGAACCAGGAAGACAAACTCTCAGCTCTCACAGAGCTTATAGGCTAATGGGAAAGGCAGCCAATTAACAAGAGAACAATAAATAAAGATCATAAGTGTTATAAAAACTAAGCAAGGTAATGGGGAAAAGGGAGTTTAGGGCACTTTATCAGATAGGAGAGTTAAAAATGGCTACTCTCAGCAGATGAATTTTGAGCTGCATCCTTAATGAGAAGGAAAAACCACTCAAAGATCTTGGAAAATTACCTTCCAGATAGAGGTAACAGCAAGGCAGAGATTCTGTTCTTCTGCTTTACCCCAATTTGCATTCAACACTTTGCTATGGGCTCTTTACATTAACATTTTACTTTATGCCAATAGGGTAAAATAGTGTCTCTTCATCCTTCTCTGCTTTTACCTTCAAGGTTAATGGGCTGTGTTTTACTAGTGCAAGTGAGAGTTACGGTTGCTGCATTTCCAAAACTAGATCATCGCATGTGATCAGGGGTGCTGGAGAGTCATAGGGAAGGAGATGAGGGTGGGGTGGAGGGAGCGGGGTTTGGATGAGAAGAGAAATCCACAGGCTTTTGGTCTAGACAAAAATACAATTCAAAACTTCTATATTAGTTTGAGTTTTGTAAGGAAAATCCATGAGTTTAGTTTATTTTCTGACATGTCCTTATTGTAATTTTTCATATCTGTCATTAGGGATGTTCAGGTGCAGGAATTTAAAAAAAGAAATAGAAATTACTGATTACTGGTCAAAGGGTTCTCAAATTGGCCTCTGTACTTGGTCAAAGTAGAAAGAAAAAATGTGCTTTATTATAAGGCCACATCTCTCTTTCTCTCTCTCTAATTCATCTGCCATCTATCTATGTTTATATATTAATATCAGAACTACTGAATTCAGCTAACACCACCAAAACCAAAATAAATCAAATTAAGGTGATATCCCAGGAAAAACAGTTGGGCTTCAGAAAGTATGCAGCTGATTAGCCCTGATTAGATGGGCACACATGTATACACACTCTAACACAACAGCTCCCATACAACCAGCCTTCCCACTGAGGAAGGAAAACTGGTGAGACGTAAAATCTTCCCTGAGGTCATTCAGAATTAGAACAGAACTTGAGATACCAGCAGGCTGTCAATTCAAATCAACACCCCCTTCTGGGGAAAATGGCAAGGCCAGCCTAGAAGGTTCCTGTGTGGACAATTGCCTTATTCTTTCTTTACTCTTCTAATTTGGTGATTTTTCTTGCCATAATAGCTAAGGAGGATATTTTGGCAGGCATTTAAAATGAGGGGTGTCCCGTGAAAGAGAATAGGTTGATGGGTGATTCTGCTGCAGGATTGGGGAGAAATTTAAAGATCTGGCTTTGACCTTCTTGCTTCTCTGATGGAGAAATTGGTCTTTAACCATTTTTGAGGGGAAAAAATATGTAGTGTTTAAATCATTGAAGGTTTTGCTTTATTTGATTTAAAACTTTTTCTTGTTGTTACCTAAGTGCTTTAGAACAAGGTTGTGTGCACTGTTATATAATGGCAGGCTTTTCTGTACATCTTCTCACCTCATAGAACTAACAATGACAACTTTCCCCAGTTGATTAGTACTCTACCACAACCTTAAACACACTGCCCCTAGATTGAAAGTATATAAAGATGAAAATTCTGCCCAAATTGATCTATGCATTGAATGTAATCCCAATCAAAATGGGGGCAGGATTTGTGAAAATTGAAAAATGATTCTAGAATTCATATGGAAGTACAAAAGGTCATACACAGCTGAAATCATCTTTATTTTAAAATTGAAATATAGCATCAAGATAGAGCTTTATAAACTTTCACACATACATACATATATATATATATATATATATATATATATATAGGATTCAAGACAAAAGACAATTCTAGATTTTTGAGGTGGCTCCCTCATATCCCTACCTCATTAATATCTCCCTCTTTCACGTACATGCACACACACACACACACACACACACACACACACACACACACATATACTAAGAGGTAATGCGTCTTCTAATTTCTATTACTGTAGCATAGGTTTGTCTGTTCTTGGACTTCATATAAATGAAATCATACAGAATACAGTATCTGGATACTTTTTCTCAGCAATATGTCTGAGATTCACGTGTTGTGGCACATAGCAATGGTTCCTTGTTTTATATTGCTAAGTAATATTCCATGGTATGAATTACTAGCTTTTATTTATCCATTCTACTTTTAATGAACACTGAACTTGTTTCCAGTGCGTACTTAGGAGTAGAACTAAAAGGTGGCAGGATAGGCATATGTTAACTTTTATCAGAACCTGTCAGTTTTCCACATGGCTGTGCCAATTTACTCTCCCACCAGAAATATAGAGGAATGCTCCAAATCCTTGCTACTGGTTGGTATTGGTCTTTAAAATTTAGTCATCTGGTGAGTGTGCATTAATATTTCATGATTCTAATTTGCTTTTCCTTGGTGACTAATGATGTCAGGCTCCTTTTCATATGCTTATGGCTCATTGGAGTATGTTCTTTTGTGAACTGCCTGTTAAGCATTTTGCTTGAAAAAAAGTTATTGATTTGAAGGAGTTCTTTTCTACTCAGGTTAAAAGTACTTTTTCAGATTTACGTGGCTCACGAAGGCAAAAATATTCACTATCTGCCCTTCAGAAAAACAGTTCGCTGACCCCTGACCTAACATGTGTACACAGTAAGAGGCTTCAGGATGTTCATTGGAGCATTATCGATAATAATAGTAGAAAATTGGAAGCAGTTTTAAATGCCCATTTACAAAAGGAATAGGTAAATAGATTGTGGAATACTCAATCACTCAGAGAAATTTTGTACAGCAGTTAAAGTGAATGACTGAGAGAGCCAATGTTTCAGCATGGACAAATTTCAGAGGCCTGATATTGAGTGAATAAAAGCAAATTTCTGAGAAATACATTAACCATACAACATTTGAAGCACATTTTTTAACACAAAGTAATATGTTATATGTTTTGGTGATACATATAGCCATGTCATTGCCTGAAGTCTCCATCTGATGTTCTTTTTAAGCACTCACTTGCATTTACGATTATAATTTCTTTACCATCAGCGGAGTTATTCTCCACTGGGATGTCATGCTATCATCTACAAAGGACATACCTGGCAATTTTATCACTCCCAGAGGCAGTGTGTGTTTCCTGTGGGCCGATAGGGGCTTGTGCTTCAGGATTGGGGAGAAATTTAAAGATCTGGTTTATAGAGAAGGAGACCGAGTGTTTCCTTTGGAAATTAGCTGTGCCACTTTCTAGTTCTGTGACATTAGGCAAGTTAATCTCTGGGCCTCCGTTTCCTAACCTGAGAGTGAGTATTATGATGTTATCTACTTCATAAGGCCACGGTGGAGATTAATTGATTAAATAGCAACTGGAATACTGCCTGTCATAAAGAAATTCTCAATAAATATCAGCTATTGTTGTGTCACCTAAGAGCCAAGCCAATCAGCCTACATCACCATCAGAGAACAGTAAACAAACATCTGGAGAAAAATGCCCAAAATATACTTTATCTGCCAAATAATTAAAAATTAAATAGTTTGGGTAAGAGACAGTTTGTGCTTTGTCAGAGACTTCTGTCTTTAAGCTCAAAGAAAGCTATCAGTAAAGGACTGGACAAGCATCATTTAGTTGAGGGTTTTTGCAGAGATATTCCTGGGAAACTAAGGATTCCTTGAGAGAAGCTCAGGGGCTCTTTATGTCTTCAGGTGAAGACGCACTAAGGAGTGGTAGGGTAGTGTGTTTCTGAGTGCCCACCTCAGTTTCCACAAGAGAAGAAACACTATCAATCACTTTATATATTGGACTTGTGCAAAAAAATTTCAATATCTTAATAAATCTCTTTGTGGTTCAGCTGTAGTTGCCCTCTCATGCCAATTCATTATTGTACCTATGCCTTCAGTTCTATTAATCTACATTTTTAATAAGCTGTAACTTGTATCAGAGCCCGATATGCATACACAAATAAGTACAAATGATAAGTTACATCTCAAAGAATTTTCATATGTTAAACATTTCCATGCAACCTTCATCCAGGTCAAGAATGCTAAAACTTTAAAATCTCTTTTGTGTTCCTTCCTTTCCCTTAGATAACCACTATTTCAACTTTTAGCATCACTGAATATTTTGGGCTGTGTCTAGCTTCACTTATATTTATATAAATAAGCATGTGCACATGTTTAATTCTATCTGTTATCTTTTACTCAATGTCATATTAAAGAGTTTCATCCATGTTATAGTGTGTGGTGCTATTTTTTTGGTTAATGATAAACACATGGCATTCCTTTTTACGAATAAACCTTAATTTATTTATCTCTCTGCTACTGTTGATGTATTTTGGGGTTGTTTACCTTTGTTTTTTAGCTACTTTAAACAATGCTACTCTGGACATATATTTTCTAAACAAATGTATGCTTTTTTTGTCAAGAATATATTAGCAGTGGAATTGGTGAGTTTTAAACTTATGTAGCTTTAATATATTCTGCCAGATACTTACCCAGAGTAATATTACCAATTTTCCCTCCTATCAGAAATGTATGGGAGTTCCAGTTGCTACACATGTTGCCAGCCCTTGGTCTTGTGATTATTTTTAAGTTTTGTCATTTCTGAAGAGCATTTAATGCCATCTCTGTTCATTTAAAACTGTGGCAAATACAAACAAAAACAAAAGCAATCTTTATACTCTGTAGCTGGCCTTTTCACGTTTATTGGTGCCATTTGATGAGCAGAATCTTTTCATTTTAATGTAGCTTCATTTTAAAATATTTTTCTTTGTCTTTAATGCTTTTGTGTTGTGTTTAAGAAGTCTTTGCCTACAACAAGGCTATGAAGATATTCTCCTACGTTAAGATCTAGAAGAATTTTTATTTTGCCATTTACATTTAGTTCTACAATTCATCTGAAATTGATTTTTGCATATAAGGTGTGGTAGGGGTAGAAATTTTTTTCTGTATAGATTTCCAGTTGCCCTTGCATTACTTCAGCAATGCCATCTTTGTTTGAAATCTAGTGACCATGTGTGCACATCTGTTTTGGACTTTAGTCTACCCCATTCGTGTATTTTTAATTTTTCTTTCTTTACACCAAAGCCCTATGGTTTTAATGGCTATAATTTATGATAAATCTTAACATTCAGAATGAACTTTTTTAACTTCATTTATTCCTTAAAGATTGCTTAATTGACATATTATCTCAGTCATGATAAAGTAGTGTATAAGAAAACAGCCAACTGCTGGCAATAATAATAGAACTTTGACAAAAGTAAATAACAACAAACAAATCTCTGAAAGCCTTGGAGTGTAACCGGAACATTCAGTACATGGGAAAAGGCAATCACACATTCATCTTTGCTTAATCCTTCTGGGCATTTCTCAATTTCTTGCCTGGGAAAATAGAGACCAAGTAAACAGCCAGAGGTTTACTGGGCAGAGGAGGCAAAGGTGTGTGACCAAGGGATACTTGACTGTTGACCCCTGAGGAATAAAGAACAGGAAGCCAGAAAAGTGAACCCCCAAACATCATATAAATTTCCCTTAAATATTTTGTATTTACCCATATATCTACATTTCAGATGTTTACAATTCCTTCTTTCCAAATTCCTCTTTGATATCATTTTTCTTCAGTCTAAAGAATTCCTTTGACATGTCTTATAGTGCAGCTTTATTGACTTTGGAATCTTTCAGGGTTTTTCTTTCTGTTTTTCTTTGAATATGAAAATGCTTTTAGTTTGCCTTCATTTTGAAAGATAGTTTTTGCTAAAAAGAGGATAAAAGTATTCTGGTTCATGGTTTTTTCCCTTAAAATAATTTACAGATGTGATTTTCTTATTCTCTGGACTTGTGTTTTGCTGATGTTGTTGCGAAGTAAAAGCCATCATTTAAATCATTGTTTCCCCTAGATACAAAGTATCTTTATCTCAGGCTATTGATCTTTGATTTCCAGCAGTTTGATTCTGATATACCTAATTGTGATTTTCTTTGCATTTTTCTTATTCTCGAATTTGGGTTGATGATTTTTACCAACTGAAAAAAATTCAGTCAGCATTTCTTCTTTCTACTATTCTCTCTGAGACAACAAATACATATATAGCAGACTGATTTCATCACATAGGTGATTGTATTTCTTTTCTTTTTTAAAATATCATATCCTTAGTACTTTAGATTGGATAATTTCTTATGTTTTTTCTTTACTTAATTTTTCTTTCTTTCTATAGATGCCAATCATCAGTAAAATTCATGTATTGAATTTTTATATTGAATATTCTACTTTTCCATTCTAGACTCTCCATTTTAGCTTAATAATTTCAATTGCTGCATTGTGATTCTTCTTCTGTTAACTTGTTATGTTACATTTTCCCTTAAATCTTTCAATTTATTTATTACAGCTGTTTTAAAATACTTGTTCATGGCAGACAAGCAGCCTCCTGAGAACTGCTGTCTGAGCTGGGTTCTCTCTGTCCCTGCCCTGTCCTGCCCATGGCAATGGAAGCAGTAAACTGGGGACTTCTCCTCCTGCTGGCAGGACTGCCTGCCTTTGGAAACCTGGTTGATTAAAGACAGTCCTTTCTACTATGACTGGGAAGATGTTCAGCTGGGTGGGATGATCTATGCAGGGATCCTTTGCCCTGAGTGACAAATGCAAATGCAAGCCCAGTGAGAAGTGCAGCCCCTTACCTGAGAGCGCAGGACCAGATTCCTGGGACCTGCACACCTACCTGTCTCTACAGATACTGGCCCTCTGCTTCTGTTCTCTATTCCTTGAGGACCTTGACCTCCAGGACAGGCCCTCAGGCTCCCTTCTGGTGGAGGGTCAGGGGGACTCTACAAATTACCTTTTTAATTTAAAGGCATCTCACCTCTACCTCCAGTGGCCTTGTGACTATTGGTCAGGACCCCAGGCAGCTGGTGAGATCGTGGGTTGCCCCAAGCTTCCAGGAGCCAGGTATCTTCCCTCTGTCACTGGGCTCACCCCCAGCATGCCTCCACTTTGAGGGGGTCCTGACCAGTCATCTCTACCCAGGGAAACCCCAGGCATCCTCATACCCTGTGAGACTGCCTGGAGACCTTAGGCGTTCCAACCAACCAGGTGTGTACCATGTACTATAACCTAGAACAATCTCCAGCGGCTCATCTCCTGACTACACAATCGCACCTTCCTCAGTGAGTGACTCCTATCACCCACCCGGCAAAATTCCTCCACTGACTCCACTCACAGGGGGACACCCACTGGAGACGCATTTTCTTCAAAAGACCCCATGGGTCTCTGTCCCTGAGGCCCCACCGTGAGCTACAAACCAGGGTGGGAAGACACATCAGGGTCAAGTTTGCAGACAATGACTGGCATTTTATTCGGACCCCAAAGTTTTGCTACAGCAGAGGAAGCCAGAGCACTTGCAAGAGCAGACGTAGCTTTGGAGGTCTAGGGATGGCAAATGATTCCTTATGGACATAAAAAAAGAGGTTAGTCTGATTCCTTTCAATTGGACAGGAGTCTGTCCCTCCCATAGGTTGGGTTTAGGGTAGGTGGGCTTTAGCTTGTATGGTAATTCAAAGGTAATGAATTAGGGCTTGATTGGCTGTTGGGGATTTCAAATTTCAAAAGATATAAGAGTAAACTCTAGAGGGCATTCAAAGAGGAAGTAAGGTAAGGTTATTTATTTATTTATTGGGATCCGAGGGGTCCCCAGGACTTTCTCTTTATTATTTGATCACCTGTAAACATCACATGGTACATTTTAGAACCCAAAATGTCCTGTGCAAATCTGGGTCACTGGATATGTCAATATCCACTCCTGAAACACACGCTGCACCACCGCATCCTTGCATCTCACGGGGTGGAGGATGGGTGGGGAATGGGTGGGAGCTCAAGAGTGTGGAGGGTGGTCCCTCTGAGTCTGCCTCTGGGTCCTGGCAATCTCCACCTTCTCACCAGCCTCCTGGGCAGCCCAGGGTGGGAGGAGCCGAGCACAGCTCACCTGGGGCCCACCAGACCCCATAGAGCAGAGCACCTGGCCAGGGCCACCAGACTTGCTGCTTTCCCGTGGGGCAGAGAACCGTCTGGCTTCTCTTATGGCACACTCTGCACCCCAACCCCTCCGGGTGGGGCCAGGTCCTCTGCCCCGAGGTCTGCCTGAGTCTGAGACTTGGGTCCCCTGACTGTGACCTGGCCCCAGTTCTGCCCCCGCCAGCCCTGAGGTCTGATATGAGGTTGATCCAATGGCCAAGGGCGCTTGCAGCAGGTGCGAAATGGAGGGGGGTGGGGAGATTGGGGGGTGGAAGTTAGAAGGTGGAGGGGAGCTGGGGGTGGAGGGGAGCTGGGGGTGGGTGGGAGGGTATGGTCCTAAGGCTGGCGCTGAGCTGCTGCAGGAACTCCCGGAGCCCTCCGCCTGGAATCAGCCACAATGTACAGTGGCCACAGTGTCCTAGATGACAAAGCAGGCCTGGGACCCTGGGGTGGTTGCTGGTGGGGTGGGTTGGGGTGGGATGGGGGAGGTGGAGAGAGTGGGGGAGCAAGGTGGTGGGGAGAGGTGAGCCAGGGTGGGGCCTCCATGGAAGGCCAGGGAGACGAGACAGGTAAGTTGGGGAGGCGGGTGCATCGCATCCTTGGACCTATCGCTAAGGTTTTCAAGGCTGGGGATGATAACTGCTATGAAGAAAATGAACCAAGGCCTTCTGGAGGACGGCCATGTGGGCAGCCCTGGAGGAGTGGTTAGGAAGGCATCTCAAAAGGGCACGGTTTCAGCCGAGCCTTCAGAGGTGAATGGTGAGAGCCACCCAGCCTGCAGAGACTCTCCTGAGGGCCCAGCATGTGCAAATGGCCTGCGACCACCAGAACAAAGTAAGACTGGAACAGGGATGAGACCAAAGAAGGAGAAGGTGCAGGACCTGTGGGGGGCACGTTTCTTTTTCACTTATCAGAGCTTGACTAGGCTACTCTGGAAACTTATTCCCTGAAGGGGTGGAGGGTGTGCAACCTCCTCCCCCTGCAGATCAGAGAGAAGGGCTGAGCAGGGATGGCCCTAATTCTCGCCGAGGAGGCAGGGAGGCTTCTGAGGGCTTTTCCTTCCTTGGGGTAGAGCGCAAAATCCCTCCCATCTTTGGACGTGGGAGGCCACGTTGAGTGGATTGAATTTAAGAGGTAAAAATTAATTCTTTGTAAGGAAAAAAAAGTATTTGCTTGCTTATTCCAATATCTGGATTATATTAGACCCTGTTTCTATTCACTACTTCCCTTTCCCAATTATGGGCCAAGTTTTTTCTTTTTTCACTGTCTACTTATCTAATAGTTCTTTGTTTCTGTATGCTAGACATTGTGGAAGATATGTATTAAGAAGTCTGATTAATGTTGTCTTCTTTAAAGGATTCTGAATTTTCTTTCTTGGATAGTTAATTACTGGTAGATTCTCTTGATACTGTCAGACTTAGCTTTAGTCCTTCTTAGAGTTGGTCTCTTTTGTCTTAAGTCATAACATGTGCGCCTTACTTAGGTAGTGGTTCTTACCACTAAGACTAGAAGTGGCTTTTCTGAGTTCTCAGTTGAAGGGCCAAGGAGGTCAGGAAGTTCTCTGTATTCTGATGGAACTTTGGCTTCAAAATCTCCCAGCATTCTTGTATCTCCATTGGACTCTTGGTTCCACAATGGCGCCTCTCCAGCAGACCTCAAAGACGTTTGCCGGCAATTTACACCCTAGTTCTCAGGCAAAGACCTATGACAACCCGTTAAGACATCCAAGATGCCCCTGTGTGCAACCAGCACCTCTCTGGATCACTTCTAGCAAATTCCAGTCATACCTGTAGCTCTGAACTCCACACTGTGCCTCCTGAGGTCAGCAAGAGCACTGTGCTCCATTTGTCTTTCTTATATTATGGCTTAGAAAGTGCCTACAGGAAGAAAACTTGAGTAAACATGTGGCTCACCTCATGGGTTTCACTTTACTCAGGGATGAATCCTGGACTGCCTGTTGTGCAATGCTTGAAAAGAATTGCCTCATGTTTATTTTCCAGTTTTACCATTGTTTATAGCAGGTGGGCAAGCACAGTGCTAGAGAGTTACAGCTAGATTTGGAAATTGCTTTTACACGATTTCAAAATTATACTATCCTAGATAGGGTTGGTGTATATTTCCTGAACCTGCTTTTAAAATTTAGAAAATGTCTGCTATTTGATGATTAATAAAAATCTTTCTGTAAGATTATCTGGACCCAGAAGTTTTTAGTTCACTTTTGACAATTTATTTAGCCCATTAAATCATTCTAGTTTACAATTGTAGGTCTCTAAGATGTCTATTTCTTCAAAAATCAATTTTGGCACTTTACATTTTTAAGAAAATTATGGATTTCATCTAAGCTCCTGAATTTGGCATGAGAATACAGTTAAAAATATTTAAAATCTTACAGAATCTATGCAAACCAAGTATGTAATTAGCAAAGAATATGGACAGGCAGTTAACAGAAAAATAAACGACTGTTAAAAATATTCTGAAAAATTGTATCCAAAATCCTAAAAAAGCAAGGACATACTTTTTTTTTTTTAACTTATCAGATTCTTAAAATTAAAATGCAGTAAAAGAGGCAATCATACCCTTTTGGTGAGAAATGCATTACCACAATATCTTTCAAGAAAATTTTGGTAAGAGTTCTCAGAATCTGATGTGGGCATACCATCTAACCCAACTGTTCCACTTTTAGGAATTGATAACATTACACACACACACACACAAGATATTTACTTAAATGTTTTTTGAAAGAGAAAAATATATTCATATGGTCAAGAATCACACAGCTTCTTAAATATGTAAGTGGGTGTATGGGGAGGTTTCCAAATACACAAAAATGAAAATAATATAAAAACGAAACACATACACAAGATGCAGAACAGCAAGTGTAGTAATTTTGATTTGAATAAAAACAGTAATTGCGTATGAGTGTGTGTATATCTGAAGAACTAGTATCAGTCACTGCCTCTGGGTGGAAATTACGCAACTGGTGGTTTGAAGTAGAAGGAAAATTTTTAAAAAACTGTAAAATTGTATGCCTTTTTACACTAATAAATTTAATATTTTTATGTTATATATGTATTACTGGAAAATAGTTGTTTAAAAATCAATGCATGAGAGTACTTTAATTATTTAGAACAATTTATTTAATGGGAGTTTTGAAGCCAAGAGATCAAGTTATTAGATTATCAATAAGCCACTTAGAAATCAAGAGGAGAAAATGCATGTTAAATACTGCTGAAATACAGCTACCAGATTCCTGTCTAGAAACATTTGTGTGAACAAATGAAAAATCCACAAAACATTTCTACAATTGTACTTATACCCTGCTCAAATTATTTCCATGGCTCCCAAATATGCTTAAATAGAATCTAAATTCTTTAGATTTGCTTATTAAGCTTGTCACAATCTTTATCCAATCTGCTTTTCAGTCTTGCCCAAATATAATTATTTGCAGTTTTGAGTATGTTCCTCACTCTTTTCCACTACCCTACTCTCATGTTAGTTTCTAACAATTTTGCAAATTATGACATTGAATCTTCTCCTCTTTGCCATGCCCCATAGATAGACATCTTAGATTATGCACAAAAATTTATCCATTTTTCCTATTAATTACTTTAATGTTTCATTTATATGACTCCTTCTACATCCAACAAAACTGAATTTAAACTTAATTTATGTATGTCCCATTTCCCTACATTATAAGTGTCCTAGAAACAGAACACTTTCCTCATTTATATTTGCATTCCCATAGAATCTTGCCCAATTCTTTACACAGAAGAGCTCTCAATGACTACACATTCAAATCTTCCATACAAGAGTTTCATCCTTCATTATCTAAATATATAATTATCACCTGCTATTAATAGGCATTGTTCTAGACAGTTGGGGAGCAATAGTAAACAAAGCAAACACATGAGCTACCTGCTTTTCTGGAGCTTATGTTCTTGTGAACGATTCAGAAAATATAAAAGATAAATAAACAAATAAGAATTTATATCACATTTGTATTGAAATATAAATGACAGAAGGAACCAGACAAGCGAAGATTAGGAAGAGAGAAATGTATATGTCTTGAGATAGTAATGATCTGTTCTTATCTGAAGGATAAAAAGAAACTCCAGTGAGACTGAAAAGTGGTAACTGAGACAAAGAGTGGAAGATGAAATTGGAGAAATTGGCAATGGCCAGATCACCATAGGGCATGCTAACCTGTTAAAGAATGTGAATTTTCATTATACGCATACCAGAAAGGAAGCAGAAAGTATTGAGCTGTCAGTGACAATCGGATTTGAATTAGTTGCTATCTGGAGAAGACATTGAAGGGTTCCAAAGCAAGGAGAGCAATAGAAGGTTGATGCATTAATAGAAATGACAGAGAATTGTGGACTGAATGATATATATATATAAACAGTAAAGAAAGAGAGAAGTGTTCAGTCTAGGTATATTTCACACATGGAGTGCAAAGGACCTGTTGGGTTGAAAGTGGATGGAGAAAGAAAGAAAGTAATCGGTGGTGATGCTAGGAATTAGATTTGAGCTAATTGTGTAGTGATGCAATTTACTGAGATGGTGGGAAAGAAAGTAAAGAACGAAGTGGCTGCAGTGGATGGATGGTCATGTTCAGTTTGAATTTAGATTTCCAGAAAAAGATGACATAATATGAATCTGGAAATCAGGGGAGAGATTAAGACTAGAGAATCATGAAAATAGATTTATCTGGCCAGGAAAAGCCAGTTATGGGTGAGATGGCTAGTCACAATTATGCCCAAGAACAAGATAGGGGAAGAAAAGAGGCACTAGGACTGAGCTCTCCTTGGAAAAGATTATTTCAGGGAATCAAGAGGAAAAAGTGTTTTAGGAAGGGAAAAATGCCAACTTGCATTAAGGGCTGGTGAGGAGTTGAAGTTATCCTTGGGCTTGGCAATATGGATATCATTGATAACCCTGGCATAGCTATTTACCTGGAGTGGAGAGGACAGATATCTGACTAGAATGGCCTAAAGAGAAATACTCAGTGGAGAGACGGCAGGTGAAGACAAGAATTTTGATAGATTTTGCTCCAAATGCAGAGAACTGAGGTAGGTGGTAACTGAAATAAGATTTAGGGTGAAGAGAATTTTTAAGGTGGAACACATATAAATGATCTAATGGTAAAGGGCTTATGACTGGAATAGGAGATCAACCAAGATGGGAAAAATTGTCCTACCATACAATTTTGATGGCTTCAGAAAGAATGGGCCTACCGAGCTTACAATATTCTGTGAAGGAAAGCAACAAAAACCACGTGATCAGTTGACTTAGTTTGCCCTTACAAGTGTAAAGTCTTTCCTTTGAATCTCATTATATTGAGACTTCTTAGTGTGTCAGCAACTGTCAGACTCTTCGATTTTTACAAACAAGCATGAGATGAAGGATTTAGAGTCTTAGGAAATGGACACAGACACAGATACTATTTAAGAAAGAATGACTGAGTGTAAGACTAAATTAAGGAGTAAAGAAGGTCAGTAAATTCTGACTAGTGCAGAAAAGAGATGCCAGTAGAAAGGTCATTGGCTTTAATCCAGGAAAGATCACAGGATGCAGTGAATTTGGGAAACTTGGGAAACAAATGGCAGAGAAAAGTGGATGGCAAGCAGGAAGAAACCCTCTCTTTTCAAAGGAATGTGGTGATTCAAGGTAGGAAAGAAATGAGATGGCAGAAGGATGGGAAAACAAATTCAACCAGTCATTATCACCAAACAAGTATATACTATTGTAATTTCGTAGTATTCTTAAGAATCCTTGCTTCTCACCAAAAGTCATCATCAAGTGAAAATGGAAAGCAGCGATCTGGAACTGGAGTTAGGTTAAGCATTTCTTAGTGTTTTTCTCTTCATAAAGAATGAAGATTTAGAGAGCGGGCATACAACATAACATCAACATACAAAAAGTAATTTGGTGTAATGAAAATAAAATTAAGTTGGGGTCAAATTTTTTTTTTTTTTTTAGCTCTTCTACAAACGAATAATAACCCTGGCAGGTACATTCATCTGCTTTGGCTTGAGTTTTCTTTTCTGAAAATTATAACATCCAAGATGTTATAATTATGTAATACCTTTTAATTCTTGAAAGTTTAACTCAATGACGAAAAATTTGAAAGAATCGCTAAAGCCGAGCATGAAGCTCCCACAATTAACTTCACAATCCAGAAGAGATGCTGCACCCCACAGACATTGTTTCTTACCTAAAAGTATGTGACATGTTGATGAATAAGAATAGAATATCTTCCTTCTTAATGGTTATTGGCTACAGGAGGTATGAGTGGCACCAGGTAGACTACAGCTGTGTCATTCCTATGTTTGCTTTATGATTACCAGCATGCGTGGACTGGTATGAAGGGATTCATTCTTTAAGAGCTTGGAGGCATTATCTGATTATTTAATGCATCTTTGATTGTTGCTATAATCACATAATGGTAACCTGGTATCTGTCACTATTCAAATCTTACTTCAAGTGCTCAGTGTAATCCTCATAATCACAGCAGAGAGTTCCAGTAAAGATCAAACTAACACCTGACAACGGTTCAGCGTTTCATTTGTTTTGTTATTTTTTTTAAACACAAAGCAAACATTCAGATAGCATTATTACTTTAATCCATGGGGATCACTTTAGTCATGGGCAAACCAGATGAAAGTCAGCAACATCCAACGGTAGCCCTAACTAGATTTTGCCAATCTAATATTTAATAATATAACATTCAGACTACACACAATCTTTCTTGCACGCGTGTTGAGAAAGCAGCTGCTAATTTGTTGATCCTTTGGACATCCCGTAGGGGTAGGAAGGAAGAATATAGCAGACAGAAATTGTTTGTCCTGGAGTCCCTCCTTGACTCAGAAGTGAAATTCCCAAGGAATTATCCTGACTCGAAGGTAGGTTTCTAGCAATTATTGCAGAGCTAGCTGCACTTAGCTCCAAATAGGCCAATTAACTGTCATGACCCAGAAGGGAGCGTGGAAAGGGGAATATTAGAAAGCAAAGTCCTTAATTTTCACATCCTAATCACAGCAGTCTGATCTCTAGAAAGACTTCTATAAAAGCAGTTTTGTATTTCTCCAGATCCTTTCAAGCAAGTTACCCCCAGGCTCTTATTTCTGTATCAACATTTCTTTGGTCTCTGTGAACTGTGCAGCCCTTTAACAAGCCCAAGTAGAGTTCCGTTGTTTTTCAGGAAACAAAGTTTCATTTGTAAAACCAACTGTAAATCCTAGAATGGTGAAGTTTGCAGGCTATCCAGATAACTGCATTCCAACTTTTTCCCCAGTAGTGGAGATTTTTCATGACTGTGTTCTGAACAAAAAGTGACATTTCACTTCACTCTGTGACACTAGCCATGGAATTAGTCTAAGGTGCTCTGAACCTTCAAGGGATGAAATGAGAGCTCTTTTTCCCATGCCCTCCTGCAGATCTGTCTCATGATGATGGTACCTGAGCCTTGAAACAGAGTTGAAACAACTTGAGGAACAGCAGATCTGTGGTTTTAAGCACTTTGAATCTAGTTCCTACACCAAAATGGCATACTCATTAGTTCTAAGTGTCAAAAGTGTACAAAGTAGAATAGGAATCAAGTATTTCCAGAGAGAATGGCCCAATTTTGTGGCTTCGCCTTATCCTCTGAGCTTATCATAAAGCCATGCTAGTTTGTGAATTTTGTCATGTAGGACATTAATTTATATAAAGAGAAATCTGTGCAATTATTTGAATCTGGTTTTAAGCTTTTCAGAGAGACTGTTCTTATGACTGTGTTTAGTCCTTGTCTTCTTTGGTTTGCCAGCACCTTTTCTAACTTTAGTTTTCCCTTGGGACCTGGATTTAGAATAATCAAATGAGAAAAAGAATTGTAGGTTTTAGTGTAATTTTTATTTGCACTACATTTAATGTGATTTTTGTTACACAACTCCACTATATAACAGAAGGTGCCCACAAATTTGTGAAGTGCAAGACTTTCAAAATTTACCACACCCGAGTAAGTCAAGCCAGCCCTGAGCATATGCTTTCCTTTCAGTTATCACCTAATAATATTTCTGGGCCTTATTTTTAAAAAGCATTGGCAAGAGAGTTTGGCACAGAAGTCGACATACTTTGTTTATTGGCAAGTTCCATCTAGCTTCTTTACTGTATTGTTGTGTTTCCTTAAACAAATCTGTCGATAGTCACAGATTTAGATAAATTAGAGCTGGAAAAAAATCCTCCTACTTGATGGAGGTTTTCCTCTAACTCAGGCCAAATCATTGTCTGCAACTTTTTTCTTATTGTTTTGCCTGGTTTTATCGCAACACTAGGAATTAAATAAGTGAGATATCATTTTTGTTTTCTAATACTTTTATTTGTCCAGCATTCCCTAGTGAACACTTGACTATTTTTAATTTCTGTATTCTGCTTTTCACCATTTTTTTTTCCCAAATTGCTTTCTGCTAAAATGACGTCTAGTAACTTTGTTTGCCTCCTGAATTCTGGGTTCACAACTGCACATACACAGACATACAAAATCTATATATGGTGGCAGTGCTGGGGAGCTCATCCAACAAATTTACTGCAATAGCCACAAAATATTTGTATTACAAAGTACGAGACAGCCAGAATTCCTTTCTGGAGCCAAGTGGAATAGAAATTCATAAACAAAGAAAGCATTGTCACCTTTGTAGTAAAACGAAGAAGTAAGATTACCTCCTCATTCTGCCATCCTTCTCTTCCTCAGTTTTCTCTCTCCCAACACTAATGATACTACACTGAAGTTTATGTTACTTGCAGGAGGCAGAATTCCTATCTGAAGCTTCCATGACTTTGTATGCTATTTTCTGTGTGCCTAAAATGATCTTACCTTTATATTCTTCAATTTCATGTGATAAGTTACCCTTGAATTATTTGCTTTCTTGCTTTTAAAAAAATCCATATTTATTTTATTTACCTGTCCTGGTATACATATGTGCCAGTTTGAAAGGATTTAAGTACTTTAGAAAAGCCATGTTTTATTTCTAATCTAATTAATGTCCCCTTTTTAAAAGCTGTTCCAATTCTGGTATATTGCATTCCAGCAGCGTGCAAACTAGAACAACATATAATCATGTATGTATGTATACACAGACACTTCATCAATGCAATAAATAAATGACATTAAAATATGCTAGACACAGTATTAAATACTGGTGAATTGCCAGTCTCCAGTTGTTTGTTGTCCATTTGAAGAAAGTTTTAGAAAGAATTGTTTCTACTAAAGTGTGAAATTGCAGTATATATTTCGAAGGGAAGTATATTTTGGCCCAGAAGTAGCACAAGAGTTGGAGTAACCATCTTTGCGTATGGACAGGGAAAATGTGATGCTGGAACACTTCATGGAAAAGATGCTGCTTCAGTCTTGAATCTTCAAGAATGAGGATGAATATTAGTGGAAATGGGATCTTCTTGGTTAACTTGGTTCTGCGATAAAGCACAATAACATTTCACTCCCTTTTGTCATCTTTCCCTTTTTTTCTCTTTTTTCTTATGCTCTATGATGCTAGCAGGTAATCTTCCTCCTGGCACTACATAGATTGATCTGGATATATTATAACAATTGCTATAAAAGTCTTGTGTGAATATTTAATTTGCAAGCAAGTAATATCTCCCTGAAACAATATGAATGAAAACAGGCTGAAATAAATTGCAAGGGTTTAGTTGCTGTAGAATAGATGTTATACTCAGGTGAAGTACATCCCAATGGGTGTTCATGCAAAAAAAAAATGTAGCTGCCCCTGTATTTTCTCCTTTTTTGATGATATATTGAAGTTTAAAGATGATACTTTTATGAATATTTGTTAGTCTTTTTCATTTTAGTTAGTGGCTCTCTCACTTTCTGCCTAAATGGCTTCTTTTCTAAGAGACTAGCTGTGTTAGTCAGGGTTCTCTAGAGAAATAGAAGCAACAGGAGAGATCTGTAATTATGAGATTTATAAAGGTGTCTCATGCAACCTTGGGAATGGAAGAGTCCAAAATCTGTAGGGCAGGCTGTGAAGCTGGCGGCTCCGATGAAGGGTCTGGATGAACTCCACAGGAGATGCTTGCCAGCTGAAGAAGCAGTGAAAAAACCTCTCTTCTTCCTTAAAAGCCTTCAACTGATTGGACTACCTCTTTGTGGGAGACATGCCTCAGTTGATCGCAAATGTAATCAGCCACAGATGCAATCAACTGACTAATGATTTAATACACCAGCCTTCTGGTTTATCAACCTATCATGAAATACCGTTGCAGCAAATGTCAGGCCAGTGCTTGCCTGACCAGACAACTGGGCACAACTTGACACCAGAACCTAACTATCACACTGCCTGTTGGTAAGTAAACTTTTAATGTAATAGCCTTAACTAGTTGAATCCTAGTTGTAGCTCTGCTAACACAAAGCATCTATTGTTCTTATAATAGAACTGGAAAAGAAAAAATACATTATGAAATCTGATAGTCTTTTGGGCTCTACTCTTTATTGTTCTTATGGCATGCACTTTTCTATAGTTCAAATGATCAGTAATCACATATTTGTCTTCCCCCATTAGATTATAAGCACCCTGTGAGCAGAGACTGTTGAATCTTTGATGTCTATCATAAAGCCTGACATGGAGCAAAGAATCAATAAACGTGTGTTGAGCTGAACTGATAGCAGGCCCAGGGAGAAAGTATAGAAATCATGCTGATGGTACAAGCTGAACGAAACTGCCCTGAGGAAAACAGAAGTGATTTTAGAATTAGAGTCACGTCCTCCCACTCTGCCTTATAGCCAGCTATATTTTAAATCAAGGGTTGTTTTGAAATAAAAAATTTAAAAAAGCATTGCAATCATCAGGTGGTGTTTATTCTGGATTCAAACCATGCTTTTCATATTTTTCCTGTGCAAATATTTCTCCTATGTAACTGGGCAGAACCCAACTAAATTCTTTGGTGATTCTAAAATTTAGTGTGTTATTGTTATTACTTAATACTGCAGTCTCATTCCTCAGTGTTATTCTTGAGCATTCTATTTGAGGCAGTGTCAAATGAATGATTTTTTTTTCATTTTCTACAATCGACATGATATTTTGGAGAAAGAATGTAAGAATGTCTGTGGTTGAATAAAACAGGCCTTTTAAGAGTAGACTTTGCAGCATCCTCAACTAATCCCATGGCTGAAGTGTTTTGCAGGGGTGAGACTCCTGATGCAAACCTGTAGAGAAGGGCTGATATTGGTTGCTTTATATACTGCTATAATTTTGGATGTTTCCTGTGGTTAAAAAGAAAATTAGTTTCAATAAACATTCTCCTTTTTTGGACCTTACCTGTGACACCACCAATTTTGCTTATATATTAGGAAAAGATTTTTGCAAAGCCTCCTTTATAGGTTATCCAGCCTCTTTCTCTGCATGCTATCCATCAGGAAGGAATGACAGAGGCAAGGACAAGTATTATCTTGTGAAGGAAGAAGATATGTGTATTACCTAGGGTTCTCTAGAGAAACAGAATTAGCAGGAGATATCCATAAATATACAATTTATAGAAGTGTCTCACATAACTGTGGGGATGTAGAATCCTAGGTCTGTAGGGCAGGCCACAAGCTGGCAGCTCTGATGAAGCTCCTCAATGAACTCTCAGGAGAGGTTGGCTGGCTGAAGCAGGAAGAGCCAGGTTAAAAACTTTCTGGTGATTAGATTAAGCATTACTCATTGCAGAAGGCACCCCCCTTAGCTGATTGCAAATGCAATCAGCTGTGGATGCCACCAATGTGGTCATGATTTAAGTTCATGAAATGTCCTCATAGCAGCAGACAGGCCAGCTCTTGCCCAACCAGACTACTGGACACCACCACCTGGCTAATTCACATATGAACCTCACAATAACAATATGCTATACAGAGAACTCCTTCTAGACCAAAAGGGGAAAAAAATAAGGGAAAAGCTGTCCTTTACACAGTGGTGGAAATGAGGAAGGAAAAAGAAAAGGGAGATTTATGCTTTTTTTTTCAGCTGGAACTTGGAGAGAAGACTGCTCACAGGAAGGCCCCACAGTGATAGAAGGAGACTGCAGGGCAGCTGCCGCCATCCTAATAAAAGGTGTGGAGCCTGTGGCTTATTGGATCCTGAGCTGTGGGGCTCTTCTGAGAAGGGGCATGATGCAGTCAGGCAGAGAGAGGATCTGAGTTATCATTGTCACTCTTCTATGGAATATGGCAAGGATCCAGAGACAGAAGTTCCTTGAGATAAGGGCCAATAAGTCAGCCATGGGACTACCACGATAACAAATCTTCTGCTCCATAGAGAGGCTATGAAGTGCCACACTGTGGACAGAATGGAGACTCAGAGATATCTGCAGCACCAGCCAACATGGAAAGATCACAGCTCTTAAATGGGTAAACTGAACAGATGATAATTTCACCAGGTACTTTGGGGCAGACAGAAATGAAGATGCAAATGAATGCTTCTTGACCTAATCCTTTCCTCCCTTTGCTAATAGGCATTTGATTTCCCCTTCTTTCACTTGGATACCAGCATGTGGAGGAGTTGCATGTATGTAAGCATATACGTTTATAGTTCATGTGCACACATGCATGTGTGTGTCATGTATATGCCTTTGGAAGGAAGGTATAAACTGCCATCCAAACAACAAAGCCTTTATCTCAAACAAGGTGAAGTTAATGGACAGTTCAAATAGTGGAAGAAGGACATACACTGTTAATGGACAGGTGAAAGTATTGTTTTCTTCTACTTTTGACTTGAATGGTATTAGGAAGATAAGACCATAGAGAAAATAAAGAAACTATGTTTTATTTGCAAATATGCATGATTGAAGTTGTCTCCTTGCCAACCTTAGGTTAAATACCCAATTTATTTTGAGAAAGGCAAAATTGCACTGAATTTTAAAATGTGACTTTTTCTAATAACAGAATCCATTAATTTTGCCACTTCCATTCATTTTCCAGGGCGATGTTCATGTTCTCTCTGTAGCAATAGTCGTGAATGTCTGAGAAGGGAAGATGAGAGGGCATTTTGCTACGATGTATTTTATTTTATGCTTGCCTTGCCTTTGTGGACCCAGTTTATCTCATCAATTTTGGTCCCCTTTAAGGTTCTTTCATACTTTGTGAGAAACAGGTTGAATAAGACAAAGTCCTTGAGCTCACAGATTCTATACCTTATTAAGGCAAACAAGATAGACACAGATAAATCTATAAAAGCAGGCCGTAAGGCAGTGTATGACACCTACCATGTGAATGGAGCAAATAAAGTATATACCTCAGACAAGTGATTCCGAGTCTTACTGAATTTATTTTCATTTAAGATACTTCCCGAGCATTATACCTGTATAGTGTAAGGGGAAAAAAAAAAAACTGATACAGGAAGTTTTCTATGGCAAGAATATTTAACAGACCCTTTAAAATAAATTATTTAAAAATTATTTCAGTTTCATGGCTGATGAGCCATAGGTATCAGGAAATTAAATTCCCCCCCATTTTTCTATATGTGATCCTATATGTTCCACCATAAATAGTTCTTTTCTCGTCTCTCATTTTGATTTCATTCTTTATTCTTTTCCATTCCTACTTCCACTCAAAGAGTCTCGGTTGTATCTGACAATGCTTTTAGGTCACCTCTGGGAAAATAAAAGTTTAAAAGTTGACACTTAGAGCTAGATCAAAGTCATTATCTTCTCTCAAAAAAACAGAGAGAGTGCAAGCAGTCAGGTGACCATGATCCCTGATGGCCACATTTTTTAGCCTGGTATCCCCTTAGTCTGAAAATTTTTATCTTTGGGCTACTACATGGTTATTTCAAGAGCAGGAGTTGGAACGCTGGCCTTACTTTTTCTGTGAGGAAGTAAGATAATCCCCTTGAGAATGCTGTGGGGATACTAACCACAAGGTTATAACTCCTGTATTTAAACACATGTTTCTTAAAAGATGCATTTTACAACTTTAAAGATGTTATTTTCACAGTTGAGACACCCTGGGTAAAGAGGGATTCATGGTATTTTTAGGAGATTATAAACTGAATTTTGTCAGAACATTTTTTTCTATGATCTATAACGTCTCCTTCGTAGAACGGAAGGAAAGAATCATCTTTCTTTTATCTTTCTTGTAGTTGGAATGGTACTCCAAGGTCTTGGGTAGGGAGAAGGGTTTAAAGATTCTCCAACCATTTGCTGATCAATAGTTAGGTATTTCTGTCATTTGGAATATGCTTGTAACTTAACTGATATCTTGGCTCAGTGCTCCATGGAAATTTCAGGAACAGGAGACATTGTGTCTCAGAACATCATTTCAAATAATAATCTGACTTCTTTAGGGAGCTCTGATAGGCATTCATATTAGGCCAAGAGGTTATTAGATATCCACATGGCTCCATCCGGCTCCATGCCATGAATATTATTCTGTCAACACAAACGTCATTAGAATTTTCTAAAATTGAATTACCCTTAGCAGCTTTACAGCTGTCTTACATTTGACACTTACCAAGAAACACATCTTGGCACCAAAGAGAATTCCTCCTGGGGCCGATTTAGACCTAAAAGTATGGGAAATGAAGTAGAATAACAGAATCACTCTTACCGTTTATTATACTTATGAAATCAATATCAAGTTTTTTCTCTTGAATGCTGGGATTGATGATTTTTTATGCCACCCACACCCTTCCCCCACTACCTCTGTAGCCCTGGTGACTATAAATAAGTTGCAGGAAAATTATTTCTCTGCTGTTTCACAATGCTTTCCTTATCTGAGTGCCACAGCTGTCACATATCCAAATGCTCTTATTTAGGATGTTTGTGGCTGGAAATATTACTGCTCATGTTTTTCAGTAGCCGAAGTGTACATTATCATATTATTTTGTGAATTTAATTTATTTCTCCTATTTGTGTCAATATATGTTTAGTTATCTCCCAAATATACTGATATACCAACATAGATGGCCTTTAGTCTCTTCGATATTGTTCCCATGTCTACTATTAATACTTACCCAAAAGGAAAGTAAATTTCAGATTATTAGGGATGAAGTTTAGCTTCACAATTTACTCAGTGTATTTCAGTATCCATAATGTGAACCCCATGAAAGAATGCTGATGATCCATTTCAATATTAGTAATAAATTCTTCAAGGTCATTGTTAGGACTCCCAAAATATTAAGCAGTAATCATTTCTATCTGATCTTCTCCATGTGATTCTGTTTATTTTCTTGAAAATTAAAAACTTTTAAAAATGTGCATAGACAATGAAGTATTGTAGCAAAGCACAATGTTGTCCCTTTGAAAACTTATGGGATTGAAGGCTTTGATGCTGTTAAATTCTGTTTATATGTATATTTGCTTTAAAAATCACTATAATTTATTTTCCCTTTAGGTAATATTATTTACTCCATCTGAGAGACTTTATTATCTGAAATCTGTATTCTGAGATTAAATAACAGAACACAGCAGTAAAATTATTACATAAGAGGGACTAAATTAATGTGGTACAATATGTCGTCAAAGGCCTGGAAGGCTATATATATAACTAGAAATATCAATAAATATTGTCCTTTAATATATGTAGTCTACTCTGTTCTCACTAAAAACAAATAAACAAACAAACAAAACCTTGACTCTTGGATATCCAACAAACTTTGATAACATTTTCAAGTAAATATAAATTATCTTGTGATATCATTTTCTCTTGTTTCTAAGTCTTAGATTGAATAAAAGTTAATTCTCATTTGTTGCAAGGATCCGGGCAGACTATTAGTGAACTTTATAAGAAAAGTGGCAGAATTCCATTTGGAGCATCACGAAGTGTTTGTTTCATAAAAATTTCCCCAAAACTATTTGTCTGAGAAACAAATTATCTATCACCTGAACACTAAGTACTAGGGAGACAAGTCAAAATCATTACATAAAGAGAAACTTGGTTCTGTGGTGAAAAACACCACTAATCTTGTAACTGGCAATAATTTATTATGGATTAGTTTCCACTACTCTCCAAAGATAACAAGGAAAATTCATGAAGTCAGGTGGAAAGAAACAGAAATCCAGCCATAATTTTAGGGATATGATCAAACTAGACAATCAGTTTGGATAATTTTAGCCAACCTCCTCACTTTTTCCATGGTAGTACTATTTTTTAGTTAATTTCTTTTTCTCCACTGAATACTCAGAATAATTGTTTCAACTCAAGGCTTTCCCTTCGCCAGCTCAACAGTGGATAGCTTCCAATATTTTATTCTACTTTCCTGTATCTTAGTGACATGTTGCTGTGGTTGGGATAAAATGACCTTTCTATTCACAGTAAATATGTTAAACAGCTTAAAAATCTAGTCAAGTAGCTTCCAAAAGATATCATTTCTGGTATTACTAGAGAAGGTCCTAATAAGGAAGATTAACTTGGATTAGTTCTTAAAAGTCAGAATGGAATTGATGGTACTGGCACCAGGATTGAGGTGTCAAGAAATGAAATTTTCCTTTATTTGGAGCTAGGGCTCTTGTTAAAAGTAATGAGCAACTATAGAAATGTAGAATAAAAGAATGGGAGAAGCAAATTCAATTTGATTTGTATTTGGAAGCTGCTGGAAGGTCAATACTAAACATTGGAAAGATAATTGAAAGAGATGATTTTTACAAGACAAATTATAAAGGAGTAGAGAGAATAAACAAAAAAATATGCAGGACTCCAGGCACAAAGTGCTAAGTGTTTGGACTAGGGTAATGGCTGTATAACTGGAGAGGAAGGGAAGATTTTGAGAGACATTTAAAATGCAAAATTCCAAAGAAGCTGGAGATGAAGACCTTTTTTATCGAAGGAGTTGGAAGCCTAGGAAGTGGTATCACTGACAGTCTCTAATTGCTATACATTATTTCATATTCCAATATCTTGATTTACGAAGCACACAATTGGAGTGCATTTGGATGCCAGGATCTTTGCATAGGAAGTGGGAGCAATTTATTTTTAAATTAATAATCCATTGTTCCTGCCTTGGGGGAGCTCAATGTAATGAGTGGAATTACAGTACCAACAAAATATAAATACATTGGAGTGACTTTAGAACACAGTATTCTCTGTTACTGGCAATATATATTCTAAGGTTGACAAAAGGCAGGAAAATCTAATAATTATCTCAGTTATTCTGTTTTAATAGTATTAACTGCTTTCATTGTTATCTTTGAAACGATTTCATTTATTGTAAATTTAAAAAATGGGTAATTATGTCAATGTCAAGAGCCAAGAGTTATAATGAAATAGAAAAGAGATACAAATAAATGTTAAAAATTTATATAAAACCCTATAATGTGAAACTGAAAGTAGCAAATGAAATTTTGATTTAAAAAAAGAAATATTCTAGCTCTCTCTATTGAAAAAGGCTTGAAGCAATAATAACCCCGTAGGAGGCTGCAACCCACAGCCCAAGATTTTGATTTCTAATGATCATTCCATATTGAAGGAACCAGGACCCTTAAGAAATGATTGCTTCTAGATGGGAAAATAAGGAGGCCGGGCTGGGGGAGAAGGCGAGCCTGATAGATCATAAGTGCTTTCTATACAGTGAGACACAAGGAATGTATTACAAAACTAATGGGATTATGTCAAAAAGACACTAGCTAGCCTGAAGAGTCTCTCTCTCGTTCAAAGTATGACAATTCAAGTATCAACAACAAAGCACACAACAACTATAGCTCAATGAAATCCATTGTATAAATCTATATCATGAGTCAATAGTAATACTAACATTAAGAAAATGTAAATCAAACAAACTCATTTGTTGCCATCAGAGACAAATAATACGGCAGTCCTTTACTTTAAAAAATTATAACTAAAAGGTGAGAATGAAATATTTATACTGCCTTTTCAATAGGAATGAAGTTTCAAGGTTAAAAAAATGACCTTGGTTTATGAAGAAAAGCCTTTATTTACAAATATTAATAAATGTGACAGGAATGGCAGAGATGGAAAATCAACGTTTTGCTCATGTTCATGTTACAATTAACCAAGGGAAGAATCATCAACGGATGCCAGTGCCTTTTGGTGAAATGTTGATGGGAAATAGAATATTCACATAATGCTGAATTACTAATTAATTGTAAAAGGTAAAATAGACATTTATGTTGAAAAGGTCTGGCTGCTACAAAACTAATATGGTAGTACCAGAGATAATGGTACAGCTAGACAGCCTGTGCCCCCTGAGGAAATGCAATAGAAATTTCAACTTTTCCAATTAAATATTTTTGCCAAAAAATGGTTACTGGTATCAAGCCATAATAACAGTTTTAACTTTCAGTTTACAGGAAATCCAGGGGTTATAGTAACAGATAAATAGCATTAAGAAACACACTCAGACAAATGCACATCTCTTTAAAAAGTGAAAGGCTTCCATCTTTTGTCAATGGTAAGTATTATCCATATGAACATCAGTGTGCAAATATCTGTTTGAGTCTCTGCTTTAGATTCTGTTGGGTGCATACCTAAATGTGGAATTGCCAGGTCTGTGGTAATTCTATACTTGGTTTTCTGAGACATTGCCAAACTGTCTTCCACAGTAGCTACACAATTTTGCATTCCCACCAGCAATGAATGAATAAGAATAAGCCCTTCGGCACTTGTTATTTTCTGTTTGTTTTTTTTTTTCTTAATAGTAGACATTCTAATGGGTACAAATTTGTTTCTCTTTGTAGTTTTGATTTGCCTATCCCTAATAGCTAATGATGTTGATCATCTTTTCATGTGCTTTTTGGACATCTGTATATTCTCTTTGAAGAAATGTATATTCAAATCTTTTGCCCATTTAAAAAAATTGGGTGGTTTACCTTTTCATTGTTGGGTTGGAGGATTTCTTTTATATTCTGAATATTAAACCATATCAGACATGTGGTTTCCAGATGTTTTCTCCCATTGGGTGGTGTTTTTAGTTTGTAAGAGCTTCCAGAATGCAATATACCAGAAATGGAATGGCTTCTAAAAGAGAGAATTTATTAAGTTGCAAGTTTACAGTTCTAAGGCCATGTAAATGTCCAAACTAAGGCATCCAGGAAAAGATACCTTGAGTCAAGAAAGGCCAAAGGGTCCAGAACACCTCTGTCAGTTGGAAAGGCACATAGCACATCTGCTAGCTTTCTCTCCCAGCTTCTTCAGTGGCTTCTCTGGGGCATTTTCTTTCATCTCCAAAGATCTCTGGTTGTGTGGGCTCTGCTGGTTGAGCTTTTCCCAAAATGGTTCCCTCTTAGAGGGCTCCAGTAAGCAACCTCACCTTGAATGGAAAGAGACACATCTCTATGGAAATCATCAAACAAAAGTTGCCACCCACAACTAGGTGGGTCACATCTTCATAGAAACAATCAAAAAGATCCCACACAGTAATACTAAATGAGGATTAAAGGACATGGATTTTCTGGGGTCCAGCACAGGTATGTTGTCCTTTTACTTTTGTGATAAAGTCCTTTAATGCAGAAAAGTTGTTAACTTCCATGAAGTCCCATTTATCTAGCATTTCCTTTGTTGTTTGAACTTTAGGTATAAAGTCTAAGAAACTATTGCCTAACATAAGTTCCTGAAGATGCTTCCCTATGTTTTCTTCTAGGAATTTTGTAGTCCTGGTTCTTATATTTAGGTCTTTATCCATTTTGAGTTAATAATAATGTATATGGTGTGAGATAGGGGTCCTCCTTCATTCCGTTTCATATGGATATCCAGTTCTTCTAGCACCAGTTGTTGAAAAGGTATCCTTAACAATTGACTGGACTTGGTAGCCTTGTCAAAAATCAGTCGGCCATAGATGTGAAGGTCTATTTCTGAATTTCCAATTCAATTCCAATAGTCTATATTTTATCTTTGTGCAGGTATCATGTTATTTGACCACTATAGCTTTGTAATAACTTTAAAAATGGGAAGTGTGAGTCCTCTAAATTTTTTCTTTTTCGAGATGGCATTGGATATTTGGGGGCCTTTAGCTCTCCATATAAATTTGATTATCGGCTTTTCCATTTCTGCAATAAAGACTTTTGGGATTGCATTGAATCTATAAATTGCTTTGGGTAAAATGACATTTTAACAATATTTAGTCTTCTGATCCATGAGCATGGAATGTCCTTCAACTTATTTAGGACTTCCTTGACTTCTTTTAGTAAAGTTTTGTGGTTTCCTGTGTATAACTCTTTTACATTTTTAGTTAAATTTATTCCTAGATATTTGATTCTTGTAGTTGGTATTGTAAATGGAAATTTTTTCTTGATTTCCTCCTAAGATTCCTCCATACTAGTGTAAATAAACACTATTGATTTTGGAATATTGATCTGGTCTTCTACCACTTTACTGAACTCTTTTATCAGCTCTAATAGCTTTGTTGTTGACTTTTCAGGACTTTCTGTATATAGGATTGTGTCATCTGCAAATAGTGAAAGTTTTACTTTTTCTTTCCAATTTGGATGTGTTATATTACTTTTTTATTGTCTAGCTGCTCTGACTAGAACTTCTGGCACAATGTGGAATAATAGCAGTGACAGTGGGCATCCTTTTCCCTTATTCTCAATCTTAGAGTGAAAGCTTTCAGTCTGTCACCATTAAGTATGTTGTTAGTAGTGGGTTTTTCGTATATGACCTTTATCATGTTGAGGAAGTTTCCTTCTATTCCTGTTTTTCTAAGTGTTTTTTTTTTTTTTTATCAAGAAAGAATACTGGATTTTGTCAAATGCCTTTTCTGCATCAACTGATATGCTCATGTGTTTTTTTCCTTTGTTCTGTTAATGTTATATTACATTTTTAAAAAAATTTATTGAACCACCCTTGCATACCTGGGATAAATCACACTTGATCATGGCATATAATTCTTCTGATGTGCTGCTGGATTCAATTTGCTAGTATTTTGTTGAAGTTTTTGCATATTCATAAGAGAAAAATTGGTCTGTACATTTCTTTTATTGTAGTATTTTTATCTTGCTTTGGTATTAGTATGATGCTGGCCTCATAGAATGAGTTAAGGAGTGTTTCATCTTTTCAACTTTTTGGAAGAGTTTGAGCAGGATTGATATTAATTATTCTTGGAATGTTTGTTGTAGAATTCACTGGTAAAGCTGTCTGGTGCTGGGCTTTTTGTTAGAGAATTTTTGATGACTGATTCATTCTGTTTACTTATAATTGGTCTGTCGAGATTTTCTGTTTCTTCTAGAGTCAGTGTATGCTGTTTGGGCATTGCTAGGAATTTTTCCATTTCATCCAAGTTACTTTGTTGGCATACATTTGTTCATAGTATCTTGTTATGATCCTTTTTATTTCTGTGGGGTCAATAGTAATGCCCCCCCATTTCTGATTTTATGTATTTGCATCTTCTCTCTCTCTCTCTTTTTTCCTGGGTGGGTTTAGCTAAGGTTTTATTGTTCTTTTCAAAGATCCAACTTTTTGTTTTGTTAATGCTCTGTATTGTTTTTAAATTCTCTATTTCATATATTTCTTCTCTAATCTTCATTTCTTTACTTCTTCTTGCTTTGGGTTTAGTTTATCGTCCTTTTTCAAGTTCCTCCAGGTGTGCAGTTATACCTTGATTTCATCTTTGCATTCCTTTTGGGGGGTGGATGGTACATGATCCAGGAATCAAATACGGGTTTCCAGCATGAAAGGCAAGCATTTTACCACTAAATTACTCATGCACCCACCTATTCTTTTTTCAATGTGAGCATTTAGGGCTATAAATTACACTCCGAGCACTGCCTTCATTGCATCCCATAAGTTTTTGATACATTGTGTTCCTTTTTTCCATCAGAAGATATTTACTAATTTTCCCTTTGATTTCTCCTTTGAATCATTCATTGATTGTTTAAAAATGTTATCACATTCTCTCTCTATATATATAGATTTTCTATGACTGTTATTAGTTCCCAGCTTCATTTCAATGTGATCAGAGAAGTTGCTTTGTACAATGTCAAACTTTTTAAATGTCTCGAAATTTGTTTTGTGTCCCAAAATGTAGCCTATCCTGGAAGATGAGCACTTGAGAAAAATGTGTATCCTGCTATTTTGAAGTACAATGTTCTGTTGGTGTCTGTTAAGTCTGTTTCAGTAACCATATTATTCAATTTCAACAGTTCTTTATTGACCTTCCATCTAGATATTCTGTCTATTGATGCATGTGGAATGTGGAACGTACAATGGAATGTAATTCAGTGATAAAAAGGACTGGCTTTCTGATGCATGTGACAACTTGGATGTACCTTAAAGACATCATGGTAAATGAAATAAGTCAGACACAAAAGGACAAATATGTATGATCTCACTGATATGAAATAATTAGAATAAGCAAATCCTTAGAGTTAGAATTTGTAATATAGGTCATCAGGGGCATGGTTTGGGTTCAGGAATGGAGATTTAATGCTTGACTTGGGCAGAGCTTCTATTTGGGTTGATTATAAAGTTTTGGTAAAGGGTGGTGTTTGTGATACCCCAACATTGTGAATGTAGTTAATAGCACTGAATTATATATGGGGATGTGGTTAAAAGAGGGGAAATTATAGGTTATATGTATGTTACTAGAATACAAACTAAAATAACAACAAAGGGCTATACAACACGAACAGTGAAATCTATTATAAATGGAGCATAGTTAATATATTTACAGTTAATAGTAAGGTATAGACATGTTCTTCATGAATTGTAACAAATATACCACTCTAATGCAAGGTATTAATAATAGGGTGGTATGTGGAAACTCTTTATTTTATGTATTTTATGCATGATGTTTCTGTAAACCTGCAACTTCTCTAATAAAAAAAAGAATAGCTTAGTTTTTTTCAAACTAAGGAAGTGGGGTCCTTACTTGATTTAAAGATTTAAGAAACATAAATAAATGTAATGAGGGCTTTTTGATTTAATCCTGATTTTGAATAACAAAAACTTTTTAGCAGTCATTTGGGGATGTTTGAATATGAGCTAGGAATTTAATGATATTAGGGAATCATGCACATTTCTTTAGGTGCAATAATGCTATAGTGGTCCTATGGGAGAACATTTCCTTTTATACTGAAGAATTTATGGAAAAAGCATTGTGAAATATGTACATCATTTTAAATGATTTAGTCAAGAATTTAGACATATATCATGAAATAAATATGAATATATAGAAAGAGCATAGATTTACATTAACAGAATAGGCAAAATATTAAAAATGTTTGGGTCTGACTGGTGAGTAAATAGGTGTTTTTATAGTATTCTTTTTACATTTTGGTGTGCTTTAGAATTGTTACAACAAAATAGTTTTCATTTTAAGAATGCAAGTACTCATAAAGCAGCAGATGGTGCTTAATTAGTGGATACTTGGGGTAACAGTAAATGGTATACTAGCTCCATTCCCTCATGGCCTTTGCATTAGAGATTTTAATAGTCTGTTTTTAATGAGGTTCAGAGAGACAGAAATTTAAACTGGGCAATTCCTTGATTCTAAGAGGATCTCCACTTGGAAATCCTGGAACGGACACCTGCAAAATGGGTAGTATGTAATTGTTTTGTTGTATCTTTAGGATTTTTGTGTGCATTCTGGAGCATTCTTTGACTCTAAAATTCTCTGTGTATGGTTTAAAAGTGTGGTGGCCCCAAATTGGATCCAGGACACTTGCCCTGAGCCTTCTTGGATGCAGAATGTTCTTGTGGAATTCCTCCAGGATGTCTTGGATCCTACCTCCCAAATCATAAGTTCCCAGGCCAGAGTAAAAACACTAACTGTCCTGGAATTTACTTCTGCTTCCAGGAGAACAGAGGAAAGTTTCTAAGTTCTCATAAGCCAAACCATACAATGCTCCCTTGTCACTATTTCCTGTCATGTCAGGTTATCTCTTAATAAATGCCTCCGTGGACTAACACTGGGGTAACCTGTAAATGCCATGTCACTCGGCAAAAAAAAGAAGGACAATAAACTTCTTATCCATATGCTTCCACCGTTAAGTCCAAGCACTATAAATCAATTGCACTTTCAACAGCCTCTTTTGAACCATTCCAGTCTTGTAACTGACTTTTTGCTTCCTACTTTTTTTAAATATGAATTTCAATAAGAATCAAGTATTTTATGGTGAAAAATGTTTTTCACTAGCCAGGAACTTATTTTCATCTCACTAAAGTTGGAATATGATAGTGAGACATCTCCATTCTCTAAGCATAAACTATCCAGTGTCTGGCTACTACCCTAATTATTAAGTCAAAGTGCTCTTCCAAAGTAGAATGCGTTAGTACTTAGAAAACTCATTTAGTCAGAAAATGCTCACTGGGGTCCCCAGGCTGAAAAGTGCAACCTGAGTCATTTAAGGAAATCATCAGTATGAGACACTCCATGTTCTCAGGGAGTTACAAATATTTATGAGAAAGAAGGTAATCAGCCTAAAATAGGCCTTTCTTGAATTTAGTCATAAAAAAATAATTTTTCTCATGTAGTTCTTGGCTTTTTTCCTTCAAAACTTAAATCCCACAAGTCAAAATAATGAATGTCATTTCTGACGATGGTATGCATACACTTGTTGGAATCTTTTCTGTTTTAAATACTGTGAATGAAATCTTACTAAGTATCATTTTTGGTCACTAAATAAAATATTAAGAAACCTTCAGAGTTTCTAGCATGTAGATGTTAGCATGAAAGAGTAAAATCTTATTCTCCTAGACCAAAGAACTTGAATTGAGGTTACAGATTCAGGAAATGGATTGCCTAGACCTTACATGTTGCATTTCAAATTACTTACCTGTCAATTTTTATTGGATTATATTTACTGGAGCACCTATACAGTCTCCATTTGATATTCAATGTAACAATTTCTTTACAAAAATGTTTATTTTTGCCACTCCCCTGTTAAAATGCTTTAACAGATTTGTATTGATATTGGGATAAAAGTAAAACTTAACATAGTCCATGCATTTGTTACTTTAGCTGCATCCCAAACCACTTTTGCTCTTTCTTCTCTCTTCGGCTACCCAAGCTGTCTTTATCCTTTGTCCTTAATGCATAATGCTCAGCCATAGAATCTTTGTACATCCCTCCCTAGCAACTTGGAAGGCATTGCCTCTTTGTCTCACCTTGTTAGTTTCTATTCATTCTTTAGTTTCTGCAGAGTTATCCCTTTCTCATGAACCTTTCCCTGCTTACTCTGACTAGATTGGTTTCCTCTAATATATGCTCTCATCGTGCCTGTTATGTCTTTGTACTACTCACCTTACTTGGAATTTTACATATGTATTGGGTGATTGATCATTTCTGCTTTCCCCACTAGATCATAAGCTGAATATGGATGAGCCCTTGATGATTTCTTCACTGTACTATCCCAGCATCAAATGCAGAGTATGGTACGCAGTAGGGATTAATAATTAATAGTGCTAATGGATGAATAAAAACATCATGCTAGGGTGCGCTCCACACTCACTCATGCCTGTTGTGTGCACTTTTCTTTTAGGCCTTCTTTCTTATTTCTATAAAGACCCACTTTGCTCTGGTGGTGGAAGTGGTTTATGGCAGTTTGGTTTGTACTCGGTGAAAAGTGACATCAGGTGAGTCTCATGGGCTAAGAAGAAGAGGTGCTCCTTCTCCAAGGAGGAAACTTCTGTCTCTGACTCTGCTTTTATCATGTTTTCTGTCAAATTCCCATTTTAACACATTCAGAACCCACTGTATCACATTCAGATTAAAGTTCAAATTCATATCTGACACAGTCTGCAATTTTCTTCAACATATGTATCGACTTATTTATTCAAGTTCTTAAGTTCAGTGGTTTTTAAGGGGAAGTTAGAAATCCTCCAAAAAGTTCTCAAATATCTTTTTGTTTATATTTCTGGTACCCAAAGTTTCTGAGAAATTACTTTTCTAAACACAACTGAAATATCTTTAATTGTTTTGTTGAAAAGGTATCAAATTCTCTTGGTTGTACTAGAATTCTGCTGTCTCAACTTTTAATTAACAACCATTTAGTGGAAATAATTTGTCATAGAGAAACTGTGTTTGTTGTTATTTGTTTTGATGCATATTTATCTGTATTTGTAGCATCTCTCAGAATTTTTTATAAAATAATTCTGACAGTGAATTGCCAGATACTTACTAATCTTGTTACAAGTGCAACACAATACAAATAAAAATGTTATCTAAGGGGTTATGTGAGACACATGCATTGGCAATACTATTTAGGAAAGCGTTCAATGGAACTCTCATACTGTGGAATATTTGAGACATAATATGCAGAGATGTCTGCTTTTTGAAGGAATAGCTCATTTAGAGAAAAATTTGTGTTGCAGTAGAAAGTAGATTCCACAAGGCACTTCAGGTACAGAAATTGATGAGCCCTCCTTTGATACTCTATCATTAGAAGGCTGTTGTACCATGCACCGTACAACTCCTAAATCCTAGCCTGGGATTGTTTCCCCGGGATATTGGAGGTGCTGTGCCTAGTAGAGATTGCAAAACAAGGTAACCCCCAGCTTCAGGCTGAGGACTTAATGCTGACTTTATAAGTCAATTTTCTTGCTTTGTAATGTTTTTGGAAGTAAAAGGTTTTTGTTTGTTTATTTGTTTTTGCCACTCATTATCTCTCAACAATGATAAAGTAGGAGATTTTAGATCCAGCATTAAATGCAATTAATGATAGGAACAACTACTCAATATTGGATACAGAATTCCTAAAGCAATCCTTTTCCCATACCAAGAAAACCTAGTAAGAAACACAATTATTCTTGATTTTAGATAAAATTAAGAGAGAGAGAGAGACACACACACACAGAAATAGAGGGAGAGAATTAGAGAAAATTTCCATTTGATCCCTGATTTTAATGACATCATTAAAATTTAATCTTAAAATCTACATGTTGTTTTTTTTTCATAAGATTAACGGGAAACTCCAGTGCCCATCAAATACATTTCTGGGAGAATTCAATGAAACTATATAAGTTGAATACTCTAGACTAATTGAGTAAAATAAAATGTATATAACAGAATACGTCCCAAGAGTCATAAAATGTATTCTGACAATTAAAAGCAAATATTAAGTGATTTGCCTGAATTTATATATCATATAAATCTTTTATTATGAAAGAATCCTTGATATCATGAGATGCTATAAATTGCAGTAGTATTTTATACTTTAAAATGTTAGCAGGATTTTGTTACAATCTTATGATTTAATCATTAAAAGTCAACTGAAACACAAATATTTCTATGATTTAACAGAACCTATTTTTTTGCTACTGTGCAGTTAAATTTAACTTTATTTCGTTCTTGTAATTTGATTGCTAGTGTACTTGTTTGTTCTCTCTTACTTTGCCATTAGATGTTGGGATCTTCCTTTAGGTCACATGATTATAAATTAGAGGAAATCCTCCCTAAAATCAAAAGGGTTCTGCTGGAAGAGTTCTAATTGTGTAATTCTGGTTCTGATATATTCATTACACAATTGTAGATTAACAGATTTAAAAGTTGTAATGCCTGTTTACATATTAGGTTCCACAAGTCAATTGGCCATTCAAGGTTTTTTGTTTTTTTTTTTAGCGCGCAAGCACCAGAAAACAAGCCCAGGTCTCCGGCACGGCTGCCTTCTGAGCCACCATAGCTCCATGCGAGCTTTTTGATTCAACAGATTCTGCTGGTTTTTGATGAATTGATAGAAAAAAATCTTTAAAAATGTCATATGGTAAAAGGTGCTTTTCGTTAGTCATATTTTCTCTCATATATTGATAATTGTTCCAATGAATTAAAAGTATCATTTGCCATGTATATGCTACCATATATTTATTTGTATGTCCCTGTTTTTCAAATGCCTATTATGTGTTGGGACCTATATTAGCTGTTTTGCATACAATAATTCTATTTAATCCACACAAGAACAAAGCATGTTAGGTATTAAAACAGAGATAAGGAAACAAAGTCTCAGAAAGGTGCTTCAACAACCTGAATCTCTGTAAACAATCAGAAGTATTTAGTAGTAGAACCAAAATTTAAACCTATGCAGTTGGACTTCAAAGCCTGCATCCTTCCAAATAAAGTAGTTAAAATTATGAAATTATACTAATAGCAGGCAAAGAAGAAAGATACTTAAATAATTATTCTCATTTAATTAAATGATATAAATCACACAAGGAACTCAGCATAATGCCTAACAAAATCATATAATCAAACAAAAAGTAGTCACGACTTTTATTTGAACAGTTATAAAGGCTGGGTTTTTCCGGGGTATTAACAAGTAAAGGTTAACTGCTAAAAAAACACCCCCAAATCTCAGTGGCTTAACAAAATAAAAGTTTGATTTTTGTACCCATCATAGGTCAAGAGGGATCAGAGGACCAATGGGGGAGGCTGCGTGCCATTATTTATTCAAAAACCTGGTTTCCTGTCATATTGTGGATAACTATGGAATGATCCACTGGAAGATTTCACCTTTGGAGAATAGACAAGGAAATAAAAATATCCCAGAGGATCTCACAGGATGTTGGCGGGTCAGGCCTGAGAGTAGCATGCATCACTTCTACACATCTTACTTTGGCCAAAATTCAGTCACACGGCTCCAGCCTAGCTGCAAGTGAGGCTAGAAAGCACAGTCTTATTGGCTTGTCTCTGCCCAAGCAACCGACATCAAAATCGTGAGTGGGTACTAGAGTTTTGGTTGTGAAATTAAAACCCCAGTGATTACAGATAATCTTGGATGTCAGAAGAAAACTCTTCTCTTTGAAAAGAAACTTAATCTTGGTTCTGAAATTATATAATGTGCTACCAAAACTATGAATTTATTTTAGCATTAAATATACGTCTTACTAGTTTGTCCTCCTTTGCAATACCAGGGTGAGCTGAGCCTGAGTGTTTTAGTTATTGCAGAGATTGTGCAGTAGATGTTAATAAACCCAGAGTGTTATATAATTGTGACTTCTTTTTAAAGGCACTATTAATTTTCTCCTTATTAATAAAGAATTATGAAATTAGACCTCATTTTTAGGAATAAAAAACTAATTTCTTGAAAACTAAATTGTGCCATTCTTGAAAGGGAAGAAAAGATTAATGATACTGTTCCATGCCCAAATATAGTACAAACAGCAGTTGAAAAATTGTCTTCCTACAACTTTGCCAAGGTACACGATTTCTGAGATAGATTACCACGCCCTATTTACTGTCCTTGGCTTAGCTTCCCCAAGAGACTGCCAATTCCTTCTGAAACAGCCAGAAACTTGTGGCAACTTTATTACAAATGCCCTGTTTTTTTCCCCATGGAAATATTTTAGCCCATATTTTTTTTTCCGTACTATAACTTTGGGAAAAATTTTGTTCCAACGTGGTAGATGTTAGACAAATTCTACTATTACACTTAGCTACTGGGCTCTCAGAAAATTATTTCTAGAAGGAAATTTGTTATTTTAATACTGTTGGCATATTTAATCCAAATTCAAAATTTCTTTCAGCCATGCATTTATCCATTCATTCAAAAGCATGTTTGTTTTCTCTTCTATGGGGCAGGTATCAAGCTACGTATTGGGACCATAACTTGAACAGATCTCTGCTCTCCTGATTCACATTCTTGGGATGAGACAAACAAGAAAATAGATAAAATAAATTCCAGACGGTGGGAGAACACAACCAGGGTTTCTGTGGTACCAAATAATAGAATCTTTAAACCAGAAAAGAATCCAGGGAGTCCACTTTAACTGAGATGGCTGGGGTGGGGAATCCTTTTTGGAGGTGAGATTCAAGCTGAGACTGAATAAGTGAAAAGGAGCCAGCCATGTGAAAGGAACACAGAAGAGAAAATACAATGATCCTGAGATGGGAAGGAGCTTGGTGTGTGACTGGTGCAGTGAGCCCAATAGCTGGAGATGTGAATGATGAGAAAGGGAACTGAGGCACAGACCAGGCAAGAGCCTCTCTCAGTTGTGGGAGACATTGAAGGATTCTAAGTATGGAAGTTTCCTGTGATATGATTTACATTTTTACAGTGATCACTTGGTGGCTTAGGAAGAATAGACTGAAAGAATAAAAGAGTATTTGGAATCTGGCTGTGAGAAACTTTAATATTTAAAGGTAAGTAGAGGAAGAGGCTGTGCATGGGAGTCGATGTTCGAATGGCAGCAACTGAAAAAATTTTGCATTAAAATTAACCAAACTTTTTCTTTAATAGGAACCGTTTAAGTGTGGGTGCTCGAAGAAACAAGGGAGATGCGATGATGTACCCAACCAGATTTTGGGGCCAGGTCCTTAACTGCAAAAGTTATATATAAAATATTATTTTAGTGTTCATAACAGATTTCCTATCTAGTGTATTTGATGATGTCCATGTGTATTAAGATTTCCATAAAACCATTACCATTTTTATTTATTTTGTCTAAACGTAAAGCAGACAGTATGTCACATTATACATATTGCTAAAATTCCTGCAACCTAATGTATATAGATTGTGAAATTTGAATGATTTTAATTTCATGAATATCTTGAGGTTGGTTTGTTTTGCCTTGTTCAACCTTGAATGTCATGTTTTTGCAATTTAATATATTTCTTGAAAGAAAATAAATGTTTAGTTTTCTAGCTGAGATGCAAAATTGTCAGAAAGTTGAACATACATAGAAATAAAGGTTGAACAGAGAGAGAAACAAAGGTAAAACATTTTCGAAAAAACCATATAATCTAAGCAGATGCATTCAAATGTTTTATTTTGAATCAAAACTCTAAGGAAAGAAAGATTAGCTTCTGGGAAAATTAATGAATATTTTGCACTTAGAATAAGTTGCTATGTGCTCCAGTTTTTAGAAAGTACATAACAAAATTTTTCATTCAGCGATACAATATAAATATCATGTTTCAATAAAAATGTATACAGATCTTTTGCTTTTGATCATTTTTTCTCCTATACCATTTTCATGACAACTTGATTGTCCACACCTGCCAAGCTGATGGGTGAGAAAGTCAACTTGCCCTTGAATGCCAAAGAATATTTTCAGACCCTTGAGCTCTCTCAGTAATCCAATCAATTTACATGCTTCTTGCACCCTTCTTAAAGTACCAATTAATTTATGTACCTCCCTCAAAACCTATTTATTAATGTCCTCATATATTAACTCGGCATTCAAGGCCTTTTATGGTCTGTCCATATCAAACTTCAAATCTATTTCTCATATCACCCACCACTCCCAATTAAATTTATGTTATAGTATGCCTGTTCTATTCATGGTCCTCATATTTCATGTATATTCCTATCTTGAAATATTTTCTGTGTATTCATACCTATATACTATGATTATCCCACTGTGTCACCCCCTTAATGACATGTATGTCCTTCTTTTATGCAAGGGAAGGGCAAGGCTGGGTCTCATGTTTCTTTGTCTTTCACCCATTATCTGGAATAGTTCTATGTTGCTGACAGTAGGTTACCAATGAATATTTCATGGTTAATTAAATGAACAATATGCAGAGTGATTTTGACAAGAGGTGTGTAAAATCAAAGATCAGAGTGGGTAATGAATAAAATTTAAACCTAAGTATACAAAAGCAATCTGCCATCTACTATAACTTACTTCCACAAAGAAAGAAAGAATAGTATCAGTGGCTATCTCCTAGATTTAACCTTTTTCTTAAATGCTTTTATGAGTAAAGATGTTCTGGTCAGTTCCTAGAATTTCACAACCAGGAAAATCTCTTAACATGTGCATCATATAAAGAGAATCTCATAAGAGGATTTAGGTGCTGGGCAAGCAAACTGGTGATAAACTTTCCAGGAGATACTATCTCTTCCTTCCTTTAGTTTTTCCAATATATATATATTTTTTAGACTGACTTCCTAGTGGTTAGGTAAAAAGGAAATACCATAATGAAAGTATGGAAAATGTAGCGGATGCTGTGGTGTGCCATCCACAACCCCAGGTATGAGGCAACTCATTACCACCAGATGTCCAGATTCCTGGGTATTGGCAGCTCACAGCTAAGTCCTTCTGAGGACATTTTCATGGTGGAAAGGTGTCATTTGGTCCAAGTTATGTCTCTTCCTTGGGGATAACCTGTACACAATGCTGGGGAATACAAAGGTTTGACCTCTTTCCTCAGTAGGGAATAGGGAATAGTTTTGTAGGGAATCTCAACTCCAGAAGAATCAGTTAAAGTCTGTTTCAACTGCATCATGGTTCAACTTTGCTCTCTTCTTAATCCTGCTTCTCTTACTTTCCTGTATGTGTTACTTCCAAAAACACTCCTCAGTAACTCTCTTGCATGCAAATCTCTGAATCAGAATGTGTTTCCAGGTAACCCAACCTAAGACAACACAACTTCATAAAAAGTAACTTCCTCCTATATGGTGAAAAATATGTATATGCAGTATTATGGTGAAAAATATGTATATGCAGTATTTTGAGCCTTTAGGAGGTTTGTTTCTTCTCTGTTTTTACTCTCTTCCTCAAAAGGGTACTGGAATCAATCTCAAGATGCAGGGCTATCTTGAATGTACCTTTAAACTTTATGGTTTTTGTGCCTTTGGAGAGGTAGCTTGGCTTAGAAGAACAAGCCTAATGCTAGGACTCAGAAATCTTGGGTTTAGATTCTGAACCTTACATATTTTAGCCTTTTAACTTTTCTATGCCTCAATTCTACATTTTGAAGTCAGTATAATGACATCTACCCCATGGAATCCTGAAAATCTTCCAAATGAGATTAGATATATAAAAATGAATTTCTGAGATACAAAGAGATTATTATTTATAAACATAGTCATATTTTGAAAAGAAAAATGCTATTATTAAGAATAATAAGTACATTTTCCACATCATGTCCTCTTTTACGATGTCTGATTTTTTCAATTTGAGTTTGTATAAGTGACATGAAAGTATATAAATTTGGAGTTCCAGTAACTCTAAATATTGTCTATTTCAATTCCCTTTCTGATGAGGAAATGGAGGCACATTAAAGAATTTACCTATAGCCATCTGATTTGTTAGGGGAAGATTCCAATTAGAAACTAGGACTGCCCAATTAGTTATTTTTAAATTAAAGAGATAAATGCAATTTTGTCTATTTTTTTCAAAACTTCTAATCCATACCTACTTATGTTTGGTCTTGTAAAAATACTTTCATTCTTTCCATTTGGTAACTATAATTCAGTTTGCTTTCTTTCTTTTTCATCTCCATTCTCCCTTTTGATTTAAGTATAGCCCATGAAAATGAGCTTACATAGGCTTATACTGAATATTGTCTCAAAAAGAGCATGCAAGTTCCCTTAGTATGAAATTGAGACACTACTAAATATAGACTTAATACAGCAAGCTGGCAATTCAACACGTGATCTTTCTACCTCTATGGACAATTTGTGTGTGTGTTGGATTTTAAAGAATGGGTCTTTTTGCATTGTCCCAAAAGCACTCTGTATGAGAAAATAATGCATATTTGCCATGTAAAAGTAGGAGCCATGAGACTAGTTATAGCTGATTTCTGTCTCTGATGTCTCCATTCCCATTATTCTACTTGACATTTCTGAGGCCAATTTTATATTTTAGTAGAGCCATAAATAATGACAGCAAGCTGGAAAGGCATATATAACTTATATATCATATATATATATATATATATAAGATATATATATCTTATGTTAAAGGCACAAGAGGGTACTAAATGTTGGGTAAACCCAATTCCAAACAGAACACCACTACTGACTGGGAAAAACACACACTTCAGCCTCTAGAACTCTAAGTCCAAGAGGAGAGTTGGTCTTTCCCAGTACTGAGACTTTGCAGGGTGTTCTCACAACGCCCTTTCATAGATTGTCATTCAGGCAAGTTTAACATGAGAACCTCTGCCCCTAAACGCCTACTCCTCTAATAGCTCTCCCTAAGCCCTGTCTATGGGTGCATGGAAAACTCTAGGAAGAACCCCTCACTCACATCGACTTCTGTTTAAATGGCACCTATGTATTATCTCATTGGAGGAACAGCTATATGAACAGTTCTACAAAAAAAAGCTTGTAGGAAAAAAAATGGCAAAGCTTTTATTTTTTCTCGATCACCCTTTCTCTTGCTTATTTTTAGCAAGAGATACTTAAAATTTAGATTTTCATTTCCCATGACTGTGAAACAAACACTATTCATTCACAATTTGTAAACCCAGCAAATGTAAGCATTCCTGGACAATGCCTTATCTTTTATTCTCAAATCAGATTAATAAAATGGCTTGATACCAGTTCCATTTGGGAGTTTAGGGCAACAGGGCCCCATTCCATTCTCAAACAACAATTTAACTCAAGGTGTTTAGAACGTTGAATACATTATCTCAAGAAGAGAGTGATTTCAGTGTAAATCGCCATTTTCTTGTGAGAAAGAATAGTAACCATAGTCACAGCTAAAGGAAGGGAAAACAGAATTTTCACTTTTCTTGAAATCTAAAAATCTCACCTGAAAATCATTTACAAAAGGGCTGGAACCAAGGATTGACCTGCTGTGATTTACGTTCTGACTTTATGGCCTGAAGAAGTAGTGCTACCGCTGTAGCAGTAGGAAAGCCCTAAGAGAATCACTGTCTGATATGGACGAAGAACTTATTGGTAAAGAATTTTCCAGGATCCGAGAGGCAATTAGAAGTAAATGATTATAGAGATTACAGCAAACACAGTGGCAATGCCTTTAAAAAAATTAACATGCTTTTCTATCTGAGTAATGATAAGAATATTAAATTGGGAGCAGTAACCCTTGAAATTCTTGTCCTGGCACTGGGGTGCAGGCAAGAGCTGGAGTTAGTGCTAAGTTATACAGTCTATTTCTCCTTTACCGAACTCATAGACCAGATAATTATATTCTGTCTTTTCTTTCAAATTTATCTTTCAACATAGAGCTGTATGACCTTTTCTATCAGTGCAACCAACAGTGATGGCTGGGTGGGAAGGCACCAGACATTACAGAACTCTCCAGACCAGGGAAATTATGTATTTCAACTACTCTTACTTACTTTTTTGATGCCAAGCTATGCAGCTCAGCTGTCAGAGCAGTGAAGTGAAAATAAAATTAGAGGCCAAATGCCAAAACCTCAAGAAATATCATAAACAAGAGAGAAAAACAGAAGGAAAAGCTTTCCCTTATTATTATTAGTTTTACTGTTTAAATGCTTGGATTTTATCAGCCCAACCGAAAATAGAATCAGTGACCCATCAGACCAAATGCTTATGTTGAAGAAATGCCTTGAACTTTAATAAACAGTATATTGCTTTCTTTTGTATTCATTTACTTGCATGTGTGTAGCATTGCTTGGGAATGTATACCCAGCTGAAAAGTACAGACAAGGGCAGGGCAGAACCTAATTTTCTTACTATTCAGACTTTATTGAACAGACAACATAGCTTTCAAAAGGAACATGAACTTCTCCTCTTACTTATTCACTTCAGGGACAGTGAGATTGAATTGAAAACAGAATTTGCAGTTTCCCCCAGTGACCACAAAATAGCATTTTAAAATCTTGTAGAGTTTTGTTTTTTGCTGCTATTTTGAATTTAATTTTTATTTAACTTTTCTTTGGCTGTCTTGTGAGTTTCTAAGTAACCGTAACCCAGTCCTGTTACCTTCTGATTTCTGAAATTATTAGCAGTGAGAATGCATTAAGCAGCTAGGCACCTACAGGAAATTCTCATCACCTCTCTGCAACTTAGCTTTTTTTTTTATTAATTAAAGAAAAAAAAGAAATTAACACAACATTTAGAAATCATTCCATTCTACACATGCAATCAGTAATTCTTAACATCATCACATAGATGCATGATCATCATTTCTTAGTACATTTGCATCGATTTAGGAAAAGAACTAGCAAAACAACAGAAAAAGATATAGAACGTTAATATAGAGAAAAAAATAAAAATAATAATAATAGTAAAAAAAAGAAAAGGAAAAAGAAAAAAAAGACACAAACAAATAGACAAACAAAAAAAAATCCTATAGCTCAGATGCAGCTTCATTCAATGTTTTAACATGATTACTTTACAATTAGGTATTATTGTGCTGTCCATTTTTGAGTTTTTGTATCTAGTCCTGTTGCACAGTCTGTATCCCTTCAGCTCCCCATTATCTTACCTTGTTTCCCCATTATCTTACCCATTATTTTACCCTGTTTCTAACTCCTGCTGGTCTCTGTTACCAATGACATATTCCAAGTTTATTCTCGAATGTCGGTTCACATCAGTGGGACCATACAGTATTTGTCCTTTAGTTTTTGGCTAGACTCACTCAGTATAATGTTCTCTAGGTCCATCCATGTTATTACATGCTTCATAAGTTTATTCTGTCTTAAAGTTGCATAATATTCCATCGTATGTATATACCACAGTTTGTTTAGCCACTCGTCTGTTGATGGACATTTTGGCTGTTTCCATCTCTTTGCAGTTGTAAATAACGCTGCTATAAACATTGGTGTGCAAATGTCCGTTTGTGTCTTTGCCCTTAAGTCCTTTGAGTAGATACCTAGCAATGGTATTGCTGGGTCGTATGGCAATTCTATATTCTATATTCTATTTTGAGGAACCGCCAAACTGCCTTCCACAGTGGTTGCACCATTTGACATTCCCACCAACAGTGGATAAGTGTGCCTCTTTCTCCGCATCCTCTCCAGCACTTGTCATTTTCTGTTTTGTTGATAATGGCCATTCTGGTGGGTGTGAGATGATATCTCATTGTGGTTTTGATTTGCATTTCTCTAATGGCCAGGGACATTGAGCATCTCTTCATGTGCCTTTTGGCCATTTGTATTTCCTCTTCTGGTAGGTGTCTGTTCAAGTCTTTTTCCCATTTTGTAATTGGGTTGGCTGTCTTTTTGTTGTTGAGTTGGACAATCTCTTTATAAATTCTGGATACTAGACCTTTATCTGATATGTCGTTTCCAAATATTGTCTCCCATTGTGTAGGCTTTCTACTTTCTTGATGAAGTTCTTTGATGCACAAAAGTGTTTAATTTTGAGGAGCTCCCATTTCTTTCTTTCTTTCTTCAGTGCTCTTGCTTTAGGTTTAAGGTCCATAAAACCGCCTCCAATTGTAAGTTTCATAAGATATCTCCCTACATTTTCCTCTAACTGTTTTATGGTCTTAGACCTAATGTTTAGATCTTTGATCCATTTTGAGTTAACTTTTGTATAGGGTGTGAGATACGGGTCCTCTTTCATTCTTTTGCATATGGATATCCAGTTCTCTAGGCACCATTTATTGAAGAGACTGTTCTGTCCCAGGTGAGTTGGCTTGACTGCCTTATCAAAGATCAAATGCTCATAGATGAGAGGGTCTATATCTGAGCACTCTATTTGATTCCATTGGTCGATATATCTATCTTTATGCCAGTACCATGCTGTTTTGACCACTGTGGCTTCATAATATGCCTTAAAGTCAGGCAGGGTGAGACCTCCAGCTTCATTTTTTTTTCCTCAAGATACTTTTAGCAATTCGGGGCACCCTGCCCTTCCAGATAAATTTGCTTATTGGTTTTTCTATTTCTGAAAAATAAGTTGTTGGGATTTTGATTGGTATTGCGTTGAATCTGTAAATCAATTTAGGTAGAATTGACATCTTAACTATACTTAGTCTTCCAGTCCATGAACACGGTATGCCCTTCCATCTATTTAGGTCTTCTGTGATTTCTTTTAACAGTTTTTTGTAGTTTTCTTTGTATAGGTCTTTTGTCTCTTTATTTAAATTTATTCCTAAGTATTTTATTCTTTTAGTTGCGATTGTAAATGGAATTCGTTTCTTGATTTCCCCCTCAGCTTGTTCATTGCTAGTGTATAGAAACACTACAGATTTTTGAATGTTGATCTTGTAACCTGCTACTTTGCTGTACTCATTTATTAGCTCTAGTAGTTTTGCTGTGGATTTTTCAGGGTTTTCGACATACAGTATCATATCATCTGCAAACAGTGATAGTTTTACTTCTTCCTTTCCAATTTTGATGCCTTGTATTTCTTTTTCTTGTGTAATTGCTCTGGTTAGAACCTCCAACACGATGTTGAATAATAGTGGTGATAATGGACATCCTTGTCTTGTTCCTGATCTTAGGGGGAAAGTTTTCAATTTTTCCCCATGAACCTTAGCTTTTTATACATAATTTGAGAGGGTTCGTTTTCTAGGTGTATGTGGGTTTACTGTTTTTTTTTTTTTTCAAATTTATGTTTATTTGTTTTATTTTATTTTTGTTTTATTGTTATTTTATTTCAATTTGTTTGTTATTGAAAATATTTTAACACACGAAATAAAACATTAACATAATCTGTAATTCACAAAATCATCATTTAGTTGTTCACTTCTTAGAACATTTGCATCCATTCAGAAAAAGAAATAAAAAGACAACAGAAAAGGAAATGAAACGAAAACAGGAAAAAAAAAACACGATTATACCTACCATACCCCTTACCCCTGGCTTTCACTGATCACTAGCAATTCAAACAAAATTTATTTTAACATTTGTTCCCCCTATTATTTATTTTTATTCCACACATTCTACTTGTTTGTTGACAAGGTAGATCAACGGAGCATCAGACACAAGGTTTTCACAATCACACAGTCACATTGTGAAAGCTCTATCATTATTCAATCATCTGCAAGAAACATGGCGGGTTTACTGTTTTGATGTCCCATTATGGGGAGGTACAATTTCTCTTTGTAGCCCCCAAACTAGAGAATCAGCTCATCAATGGGCTGCAGTCAAAGGATATTCACAATGATTATGAAAGAAATTGTGGGTGCTGAATATAGTGTCCACTCTTGAGACCCTATGTCTCTTTTTCCCTCTATCATTGGATGGGTTTTTCCTGTTTGTAGTATTCTGTAGACTTGTACTTCTGTGTGGCTTGTAGATTAAGAAGAAAGCAATCATTATTATCATGGATAATTAGAAAACAAAACTTTGAAAATTAAATTCCTGTGAGAATCTTCCCATCTTCAAATCTTGGAGAAAATTTCTTTACTGGATATTGAGCTAATGTCAAAGGGCCAAATGTAGGATTTTGGAGAGGTTAATGGTTCGGTTATTTATTTCTCCCTTATTCAGATTCAATAGGCCTAACAATAGCAATATTTTTTTGAAACCCTCTGGCTTAGTGAGGTAACTTTTGTTTATTAGTAAAACTAAATACAACTCATGCTAGTTAAAGCAGAATGAATTACAGAACATTGCAGAGGAAGGTCATGTATATCAAATGAAAAAAAGCAGCTAACCCCATAAGCCACTGGAAACTGCAACTGGGAAGCCCCTTAGAAGCTAAGCTTGTTCGCAGTCATCCACTCTCTTCGTCTAGAGCTACATGTGTTCTCATTATGCTTCTCTTTGCATGTCTGCCTCAACATTTCTTTCTGCAGCCCAGCTCTGCCTATGGCAGAAGATACCCAACCCCACCTTTTCCAAATCTTGCATTTATGTGCCTTTAGCTCAAGTGGCCAAGAAAGAATAACCAGCCTCTTTCAGTCAGAATTCTAAATTCCTAAGAAAAATAATCTCATGGGCTAGTTTAGGTTACATCTCTGTGCTTGTTTGAAAGGAAGTATGCCCCCTAAGAAAAGCCATGTTTTGATATAAATCCCTTTTCGTAAAAGTAGAATAATCTCTATTCAATACTGTATATTTGAAACTATAATGAGATCATCTCCCTGGTTGATGTGATTTAGTTAAGAATGGTTGTTAAACTGGATTAGGGGATGACATATCTCCACCCATTTGAGTGGGTCTTGATTAGTTTCTGAAGTCCTATAAAAGAGGAAACATTTTGGCTAATGAGAGATTCAGAGAGAGCAACACTATGAAGCAGAGAGTCCACCAACCAACGACCTTTGGAAATGAAGAAGGAAAACGCCCCCCGGGGAGCTTCATGAAACAGGAAGCCAGGAGACAAAGCTAGCAGATGACGCCATGTTTGCCATGTGCCCTTCCAGCCAAGAGAGAAGCCCTGACTGTTCGCCATGTGCCTTCTCACTTGAGAGAGAAACCCTGAACTTCATCAGCCTTCTTGAACCAAGGTATCTATCCATGGATGCCTTTGATTAAACATATCTATAGACTTGTTGTGATTGGGACATTTTCTCAGCCTTAGAACTGTAAACCAGCAACTTATTAAATTCCCCTTGTTAAAAGCCATTCCATTTCTGGTATATTGCATCCCAGCAGCTAGCAAACTAGGACAATCTCTATCTGGGTTCCTTCAGCTGTAGCCAGGGGAATGGTCAAATCAGTGAGGTTCTGAATGGAAAAACATTCTTATTTTGACAAAGTATTTAAAACACAGCCACAATAACCTGACAGAAATGGGAGGTTTTTATACTCTTTCCAAGTTGTTTATTGAGATGCCCCTTCCATTCATTTCCTAGGGCTGCCTTAAAAAACTATTTGGGGGCTTAAAGAAAAACAGAAATTTGTTGTCTCACCGTTCCAGAAGCTAGAAGTCTGAAATTAAGTTTCTGGTAGGGCCATCTCCCTCTGAAATCTATAGGGGAAAAAGTCCTTTCTTGTCTCTCCTAGCTTCTGGTGTTTGCTGGCAATCCTTGGCACTCCTTTACTTGTAGACGTATCGTGCCAATCTCTGCCTCTGGCTTCAGGACTTCTCTTTGTGTCTCTGCTCTGTTCCTTGTAAGGACACCAGTCATGTTGGATTTCAGCCCCATCCTAATTCAGTATGAACTATGTATTCATCTTAACTTGAATACATCCTGTATTGAGGATTTACAGAACAAACATGCATAAAATACTGCATTCCCATATACTGTCCTATTATTCAGACCTTACATTTGTGTGGGACATTTATTTCAATTGACGAAACACACTTTCATAATTGGACTATTAACTACTGTCTGTCGTCTAATTCGGCCTTCACTGTTTGTATACTGCAGTTCCATGGATTTTTAAAATACTTTTATTCTATGACCATGTATTTTATTCTGTGACCACATATATATGATCACAGTATATACAACCTAAATTTTTCCCTTTTAACCATATTTGGATATATATTTCAGTGTTATTAATTACATTCACAAGTCTTTGGATTTTCAATCAAACCCAATTCAGAATCAAACTGCCAGTACAAAGGTGGGTTCAAAGACAACAGCAAAAAACGTCCAGGGAGGGGATGGGCAGGATGCTGCCAACCTGGGGATGGATTAAGTGAGGAGCATCAGGCCCCCAGCTCTTTTTTCTCCTTCTAAAAGAGGAAACAGCCTTGTTGGTCATTGATTGCATCAAGAATCAAGACACGATTGAAGTCTGCCTGTAAGTTTGCAAACTTTTAGGATATTTTTCCTGAATGAGGATAAAAAAGTTGTGAAACATTAAGAAAATGAGCGACTCTGATCCAACAAGATCCCACATGGTGTAGATAGAGTGAACCCCTTTGGCTAAATAAGCTGAGAACTTAATCTACTTTTCTAGTGGGTGTGTGTTTAGTCGCTTCCTTCTTTAAATAATAAACTTTTTCATTTCTTTGTGCACTCTAGGTTCTGTCATGTACCAACAGAGGGTCGTTTTAAAACAGATAATGGGTGTAGTTTTCTGAAGAGAGTGCGATGTTTGCTTCAAACAAAATTCTTGAGATGCTCATTTTCAAACCCCCCTATTAGTAAACACATAGGAATAAAGTGGAGACAGCCCTGGCAGATAAAATAAGATCGGTAAGGATTGAGGCCTTGTTCTTCTTGGGAAGTTTGAGAATAAAAGACAAGTTTGCATAACCAGTTTAGAAGCTTAGCAATGTAGGAGTTTGAAAGGGGATATTTAAAATATTCAGCCACTAGGAACTGGGTGGAGCATAATAAGATGGATTGTGTTTTATGAATTTATTGAATATGCTTCTTCCATTTATGATCTGTCTACTGAAATATTTGCTAAATTCTTATCCATTACAAAGATAGAGTGGGTATGTTTTTCTTCATAGCATGTATTTTCACTTACCATCAATTGAGTCAATGCATTTATTTTAGCAAAGTTTCCTGCTGATCTTCCAAAATTTTACTGCTTACTCTAATAAAAGTAATAGGTAGGATATCTGGGGTGCTTTCTTTAGCATGCACTGATTCACTAAATCCTTACAATAATTCTAGGATAGAGTCAACATTACTATTTCACAGTTGGAGAAACTGAGGCTTAGAGAAGTTAGGAAATTTGCATATCATCACATATAACTAGTAAAAAGCTGGGTCACCTGAATCCAGTTCTCCAACTCTTGAACACTTCATCAACCTGCCTATTGATTGCGTGTTGTTTTACTGATATTTTACATGGTATCCTAGAGTTTGCAGCTTAGAATCAGGATACCATGTGCATTTTTTCTTACGTTCTGAAATTTTAGACATCTCATCCATTCCTACTGATCAATGCAAGGTCATTGTGGTAGCTAGGCATGAAAATTTAATATTTCAGCTTGAATATTTGGCCAAATTTGGGCAGGAGGTTAAAGAATAGTATGGCTCTATTCTTCTTTTCCTCACTGACACTCTATCATAGCATTCGAAGGTACAAGGGAATAGTAAGGTTGATATATCCAACTCAGATATTTTACCTTCTCTTGAATGCTCCCCAGTGCCTCAGTTTTCAGACAGAATGCATATAAACAAAGTGATACCACCCAAAAACCATGATGAGACAAGGCCTATAACTATGAGAAAGCTAATGTGTGTATAAGATGTGTATCAAAAACAAGAAGCCAGGAGTCACAAGAAACCTCAGAAGGAGGTTGCCGCAGTCATTAATATTGCAAAGAGGCGACTATTTAATTAAAGTCTGTCATGTTGGTTTATCTGAACTGCGAACACAGTTTGGAGGAGGCCTGGTCTATGAGCTGCCCTGTGAAGAAGGCCTGGTTTGTTAGCCAGCACTCTCCAGAGAGGACAATATTATCAGATCAGCATTTGCAGTAATGACAGGAGAGTTTTCTTCATTAGTCCAAATCTCATCTTAAGAGGTCTTAAGGGTATTCTACTGAGAGTTTCTGTGATACTTGTTAGAATCTGAGCTCACAGTTACAAAATGGAATGAATGATTTAGAGACTGGAATTTGGGTAGACGCAGATAGCTCTCTATCTACCATCTCATTCCCTTCCTCCAAGCAGGGTAGATTGTATCTCAAAAGAACAGTCTGTATTCAGAGCAATTCCTTTTGTGCCTGAGCATCAGATGACATATGATAGTACTTTCCTTTTGAACCATAAATAATGTTTGGCATCCGAGGTAGTGTGTACATAATATCAAAAGATATGAGGAGGAAGTCTTGACTCGAGACCATGCAATGTGGCATCATATTGTGTTTTCTTGTCTCTAGTCTTCTCAAGGTTGCTACAGAATACCTGCACAGGGAACACAGAGAGGGCATTGGGGAAGTGACAAGGATGCATCCTGATTGAACTGACACTCCAATAGGAGAAAAGATATCAGCTGCATATATTAACACATTAATAAAACAACCACTCAGGTTTTGAAAAATTCATTTCAGATAACTTAATTAAAACTCAGTTATAGAACTTTTCCAAACTAACAATGGAGCATCTATTTCATTATCATTCTATGTGTTAGAGGCCTTTAATTTTTTGAAGATGAACTAAAATGAGTACTAAAAGGAAAAACCCAGAAAATGCAACGTTGTTGTTTCAAATACAGTTTTGCCTTGATTTGAGAACGTGAATTCTGATCGTCCCTTCTAACATGAGAATGATAGAAAACATTCTAAATAGAGAATGGCTTTTAGTTTTGTCCTGTTTTAAGAAATATTAATCTTAGGCATGTGAAGCAAATAAATTACAAAATGTTAACTGCAGCCAAATTTTATTTGAAAATATACATCTCTCTTTTACATGCCTATAGGCTGTCAGCCAATTATAATTTACTCTTAAGTAGTCATTCAGAAAAAATAATTTATTAAACATTTTAGATACTCTGAGAAGTGTAATAATGTAAATGTCAAGCAAGATAAAGTCACTAACTGGTTTTGTATTTTGGGCTAGAGGACTTGTTCAGCAAATATAGAAGTAAGTCAGATCTCCCAATGTGGTGATGATCACTTTTGTCCCCGACTCATGAAGGCTTTAGTGATTCATGTTTCTCTGCTTGTCACAGTCCTGAATTGAGTCCGGCACCACACATGTGCTCTGCCCACATCCTCTGCTTGGAAGGCAAAGCCCCATCACAGCCTTGCTTGATTGGCAGGTTTTCCTGGGCTTCCTTCCAGATTCCTTTCATTGGAGGTCTCCTTTTAGATCTCTATAGATCATGTGTGTTGGGACCTCAGAAAGAGGAATGTGATTTCAGAAAGACAGGAGCACCAGTGGCTATCTTACCTGAATGCCCACAAATAGAGAAGCTGCTGTTCTGTTTACCTTTATCATTTTCTTGTTGGAAACTGTCATAGCCATTGCCAGAATCCACAAGTGACTAGAAGGATTACAAGTAAATTTTAAAGAGAATGGTCAAAATTGTTGGTGAGAACAATGAAGAGGTTATGGGTTTCTCACTTAAGAATGACAGTAACTCACTTATGCGTTCTCCTCCCCACCCTGATTTTTTAACCCTTTTAAGGTATATTTGTAGTACACGAATGCACAAATATTTTAATGTGTTAACACACTGGTCAACTGAGACTTCAGCCTTCATGTTGGCCTGTGGGTTTTCTACAGACTTTTCCCTATTCAAAGATATTCAAATGTTCTCTCTTTTCTGCAGATTTCACTGTCTGATTCTCTAATTCCTTTTCAATCACCCCCCACCTTGTCCATCCAACAATATATCCTTAGAGTCCCCAACATGCTAACATCCCCTTCACCTCTACCAACCTCACCCAAACCTTAGGCAACTCTCAAATCAGAGATGGAGCATTCTCTCAAATACTTCTGTAGTCATTTAAGGCTTTACGCTGTTATGATCTCATTCCTCAAAGAGACATTTCTTAAATGTAGCAGAATGGAATTGAGTCCAGCCTTTGTTTGCAACCCAGACTTTTAAAAAAAATAGTGAAACATTCATGAAATATAAATCTAACGTCGTTTTTTAAAAATAGTGCTTTCTTTCTGGAAATGGCAAAGCATAAGCTATAATAAAATGCTTATATAATATTAATATGTATTCAATTGTAAGTAAAATGCATACATATGAAAGGCATTTATCATAATTGGTTACATAATTCTGTAAAGCTAACCCTATATATATGTATATGCATCTCTATTTATATAGCTCTCTTTGCATTGATCTATCCAGACACTACATGTTAAACTTTTATGTATCTTAATCTCCAATGAAAAATACTGAAGTGAAATAGGTCATTTCTTTCCATGGTGGAGCTGATGGCTGATTCCAAACTGTGACCAAATGATCTCTCTTCTGAGGACAGATGAGAAATATGAACATGGGCTTATTTTTCCTTATGTTTATTCTCACGGCTTCATTAATAATGCTACTTTCAGGCTGATGAGAGTTAACTTTTAGAACCATGTATTTTATGCAAAAAAAAAAAAAAGGATTAGGAAAGGAGCTCTTTATCCCTTCATGATGAAATGACTTTTGCTGTGGGATTTCTAAAAATTTAAAGACAGTTGTGTGCTCGAGATGAAAAATGGGAATTGACTCACAATCCTGTTAACATATCTCCAGTTACCTTGTAAAGTCTGCACACTGAAAAAGAGAAATATGTTCCAACTGTTGGAAAGGTTTAGTTAAAATCAATTTGTTTGTTCTGCGAAAAGCCATTCATTCCATTTGGGACCAAAAATTCTTCCAATTCTTTCTTCTTCTTCTTCTTCTTCTTTTTTTTCTTTTGCAAAATGGGGCATAAAGATATAAAAAATCCTCTAAGAAAATTAGTGATAGATAATATTTTTATACATGGTTTCTAATATTTATTTATCTTCTAGTATATTCTGAAGTGTGCCAGATTTTTTTGTAAGTGTGATCTCACCTTCACAGCAATCCTATGAGATAAATACAGTTGTTATCATCTCCATTTTTTGAGGGAAGAACCAAAGTGTAGAGGGTTGAAATTTGCTAATTTCATAATAATGCTAGAACCAAATTCATGCCTGGACAGTCTGACCTCAAAGCCAGAAGATTCAATCACTATTCTGTTCTGCCTCCCAGACAAAACTGGCCTTATCCACAAGCTGATTCTCCCCTGGAGATGAGACACTCTCTTGAGAATGTAGATAATGATAGCTTGGAAAGAAGCTCCATATCATGTATTTGTTGTGCTCAGGAAAAGAACTCTACTGCTCAGAGTAGATGTGGGGTGTCTGGTGAATAGATTCCATGCCCCCTGTATTGGCTAGGGTTCTCTAGAGAAACAGAATCAGCAGGAAATATTCGTAGATATTAAATGTATTAAAGTGGCTTATGTAACTGTGGGAACATAGAGTCCAAAATCTGTAGGGCAGGCTGTGAAGCTGATGATTCCGATGGGTCTGGACGAACTCCACAAGAGAGGCTTGCCGGCCAAAGCAGGAAGAGAAACTATCTCTTCGGAATCCTTCTTAAAAGCCTTCCAGTGATTAGATTAAGCATCACTCATTGCAGAAGACACTCCCCTTGGCTGATTACAAATACAATCATCTGTGGATGCAACTGATGTGATCATGATTTAATTCTATAAAATGTCCTCACAACAACAGACAGGGCCAGCATTTGCCCAGCCAGACAAACAAGCACCACCACCTGGCCAAGTTGACACGTGAACCTGACCATGACACCCCCATGCAGCTCTGGCGGTCTACTGGGCTAGGGATTAGGGTATTTTTTTAAGAAATGAGTGCCTCTGGTTGAGCTAGCTGATCCTGGGAATGTCAGTGTACATATTAACCAGCTTGCTTCTCTATGTCTTTAATTTCATGAGAAGAACTCAGGCTATTTTACGAAATGTAACTTTCCAGATTCTCCGTATTCTCAAGCCCTGAATAAATAATCTCTGTGTACTTTTCAGACTTGATCTGATGATCTATATGAAAACCTTTTGAAAAAACAGAACAAAACAAAAAGCCCAAATTGCTGTACATTTTTTTCACTTATATTCAATTAAATTTGGAATCCAAAGACAAGAAGTTGCACTAGTTCACCGAATATGGCCTATGAAAAGTATTTCTTAAAATAAATAAGTACATGTCACAGATGCTTGTTTTAGTCTTTGGATGGCTTGAATATAGTTCAGGACAAGATCTTAGCATGATCACTTGCTTTCGTGTAACAGTTCCTGGATTCTTTTAAATAAAGAATTGTATTGCATTCCTGGGTAAAGTATCAGGATTTCCGAGGTTTGCCAATAGCCTCTGGAGGTGTACATATTTGTTGGTGATGGTTTGGGGTACTTTGGAACAGAAGACTGGAGAAAAGAAAGGGAGACCCAGCAACATGACAGGATGCCTGAACTTTTTGAGAGACCTGGGCAATGAAATTTCCTTTAGAAAAGAGTATTCCCCTGCCATGGTTTCTAAACATTCTCAGTAAAACTGTGAGAAACACTCTAGCCTCGTGTCGTTGGTGCTTTGGGGAATGCAGGGAGGAGGCAGGACTCCTGGAGTGCACACCTGAGCAGCAAGGGAAGTGAGGCCCAGCATGGGGCAGGCAAGTGTGGGAAAGCTGTAAGGTGAGCAGATGAGAGAAAACTACCCCATTTTCATATGCTAGAGGGAGATGATCCACCAAGGAGAAGTGGAAGAGATTCTCTTACTTGGACAGTGGTGTTTGAATCATTATATTTGGATGTTAAAGGAAAGGGGTCATTCACAGAGCAATTCCCCACATTACACTTACTTTGCTCCTTTGTCATGCTGGTGTGGTCTTTTTATCTCCCATTCACAGTGATCAAATTTTGCCCTCTAAGTGCGAACACGAACACGTTGGTAGCTATATCTCATTGCTAATTCTAGGGACTGCTGCAGACCCATCTTAGAAAGTGCTATGCTTTGTCTCAGCACACATCAGTGACTATGGGTCACAGCTGAGCTGCTGGTTACCCTGAATGTGACTTCTTGGTCTTGACTGCTGTCTTCCTATCTCTTCTCTGAGTGCCTTGGCTCTTCAGTGTCACCAGGAATGACTTTATTGACAGCCTTGCCTGTTCGGGACAGAGAAACATGATTTCCAAGCTAAGCACAACCTGAAGGAAATTACTTAACTCTGTTGCTTTCTGTGGTGCATTGGCAAAACTCTCCAATTTCATCTTTTCCCATCACAAGGGCTGACTCACACTGCTCAAGCCATGTTGGCTTCCTTTCCATCTTTTCAGTACACCCAGCTCTTACTGTCTCAGGGAGAAAGATGATCTTCCCCCATTCTTTGTGTATTTGACTCTTTGGCTCTTTCTCTTTCTGAGATATTACCTTCTCTAGTTTGTCTTTCCCTCCCACTTTATCTAAAGTTTCTTTTTCTCCTACTACTTTTTATCTCACCATCTGGTTTATTTTATTCATTAATAATTGTAATAAATTGAATATATTTTGTGAATTTATTGCCTTAAATGTTTATCGCTCATATCCCAATAAGATATAAGCTTCTTGAGTTCAGGGACCTGATATGCTAATCAGGGATATAGTGATTAGCACTGTATCGTGCTAATATAGTGGGAATATTTTACCACTATATTCCCAGACATTCAACATGCCTGGCATGGGGTAAATAGCTATTAAAGTCATGGGTGAATAAAACATACTCCCTGTCCCACCTAGTGGTTCCATTCCTGTTGTACATATGTTATGGTTAGTTCCTTATTTTGAGAAATTGCTGAAAATATAACAAATTATTATAATGAAATATTAATCACAAAAATTAAAATTATAAAGCAGAGTAAGATAGATCATGCAATGGATAACTGAAGTTTTTGAAAATATATGTTACATATAGTCCTGTTTCTTTTTCTTGAAGTGTTTATTGATCTCCAAATAAAGCAATCCTGGGATAGATAAAAATGGACTAGCAAATGCATTTTTCACAACTTTACAACATGGCATTGGAATGGGTATTATCAATAATTAATCAAAGTTCTGACATCGTTCACTAGTAGACAGAGGGAAGTTTTTGTCCTGGTCCAGAAAGTGTTTCCACATATTTTTACTCTGTTTTTAAAATTTATTTTGACTGCTATTGACAAATCAAGTGTCCCTTCCTTTTATTTTTGACCTTTCTTTTGATCAAATGCTTTTCTTTCAACCAAGTTATCGAACAATGAAAGTCAAATGGTTACACCTAAAATTTTTTTGAAAAGGCTATGGAAGAAATTGAAAAGATAGTTGGAACATTCCATGACAAGGAGCAACATGTTTAAGGGTGGTGGTAAGAATAGGCACTTTCATACTTTAGGGTATAACCTTATCAGGTAAGGGTCTCAGAGCAGCATGTGTCCTCACTTCTGTTATTACACAATGGCCATGCTATTTGTATGACAACTATTTTTTTTTTAGCTTTCTCACAAACTTCAAGCTCATAACTTTGAAACTTTGCTCATAGCTGTCAAATTGTTTTAAACTACATTAACAACTTTTATACCTTGAAATATTTAATTCATTAAACAACCTTACTAAAATTCATTTCTGAGACATTAGTGATTGTTTTTAATAAGAAAAGTGTGATTTCTTAAAAATATGAAGCGATTTCCAGTCCATATGTGGACAATGAAATGAAACTGGTTGTGAACTCTTTGGTAAAAGACACATTGAGATTTACTTGGATGACATGATATTATCTTATTTCTGAAATAAAACTTGATTTGATCTGTATAAGAAATGAAATATCATAATCCATTTTAAACTGCATGGCCCTTTACAAATATTAATTAAATTTATTAGTACTTGAAGTGCTAGGTAAGCAAAAATAAATAAGAGTGGTTGAAGGATTTGTTTTATTCTATTGTAATAGTTTAATACGAGTACTTTTGAAAAGTCATAATAATATGCAAAATTTAAATTAAAAGGCAATAACATGAGTAATAGAAAAATTGAATTTCCCTGTATCATAAGGATATCTGGAGCCCTTTCACTTCAACTAATTTTGTGAGTTAATGAGGCATGTACTTTCCTTAGAGTACAATTTTTAAAAGCAGTAAATGCATTTAGGTGATGAAATATTTTCAAGCAGTACCAAGAGTTCTAAGAGCTTAGTGGCTTTTCTTTTTTTTGGTGTTTTCTAATAAGAGAGTGGGAAAAAAATTGATACCCAGAGAATCTTCTAGTCCTAGCTTTGCAGTATGATATAATAGCTTTGCGCTGATTGAGTGTCACAAGTCAGACAAGGACCCTGCAGTTTTCAATTAGGTTAGTATTAGGGTGATCACCTGCCCTGGTTTTAGTTCTGAAAGTCTCTTAAGTGCCAGAAAAACTAAGATAATTGGTCACCCTGGACTGGCCCCAAAACATTTACCTCTATGCTTAAACTATACCGGTCTTAGTAAATTTATCTTACAGACCTCTTTTCTTCCCTTTTCTTGCCATTTCTACCTTCCTCCTGATACTCATCACCTCTAATTTATTTCAGGTACTCTCTGTATAACCATGACCTCCTCAGATACTTAGTAGTATCCCAATTTCCAACAGTCACATCAAAACTCACTCTTTGCCATAGCAGTCTGCTTTAGGACTACATATTGACAAATTAAACTGCCCTAGTTAATGACAATGCATGGTAATCATTTGCATTTCCAGAGAAACTAGCTTAGCACAAAAAAAAGTACCTACCACATAGTAGGCACTTTAAAAAAATGACCTAAAAGTGAATGTAGGAGGATGTAAATAAATAACTGAATGAATGTTGGGAATTTACAGCAACAGCCTAAAGCAGGAGATATTTTAGATATGTTCCCATCACATATGAATGATGACACCTTTCTATAGAATTTGAAGATATTTGTAAAGTGTAACATTGTCTCTCCTGAATACAAGGTTGTGAAGAAATCAGCAATTAGCTTTGCATCATGTAGATCTCTTTCATGAATTTCCTTAATCATCTGAAGCTTGGCATTTGGCATTAAGGTTTATATGTAAATCTTGAATAGAATACATTGGATCAGTTATAAAATTTGAGTTAATGTAGACACATTTCCCTTTCTAGAGTCTGTCACATATTAGACAAATACATTTAACAGAAAAGATAAATAATGGGGGAGAGTATCTCACATAGAGAGCCAAATCTGTGTTTCCCAGAGGATTTAGATATATTTGGTCACATAAAAAGAACTGAGAAACCACCTGAGTAAAAAGTTCATTGTGCTCAGGGGAATTTCCAGTTGTATAAGTCAGATCCTAGGACAATAGGTCCGTGTGAGAGGTCTTGATCAGCTAGTTTTCTTCTTGAACTTTTTCCCTGCCCTACCTGCATCAGAAGCTTGCATTCAAACTCTTAAAAGGGGAAATGTCAACAAAATATATGGAAAAACGGTTTTATAAAAGCTCCATAAGGACTAGTAAGGACAGGGCAGGCTCTACAGGGTGGCCTATGCCATGATGTATAATCAAAGGTGATTTGGGGATTGGGTTTAGTAAAACTATCCCCTGCTATCAAGGAAACCACAACAATACCTGTTAGAGGAGTGGAAGGCCTAGGTGGTGAGGCATACCAGCTCCGTCACAAGCAGATTAGGAAAAGACATTCTTTTTTGCCATTCAGGTGGTCTCTGAAGGAGGTGTCCTTACCTACATTGCCATCTTCCACAATTTCTTACATACCTAACACCCAAGATATAGGCACAGCCGGTAAAAACGTTGCTTTGTAACCATTTATGAGATTGTCTTAATTTCCTGAGACATATAGTCAGTGCAAACATAGCTAATGGATATAAATCTATATATGCATATACACACACACACACACACACAGAGGGAGAGAGGGAGAAGAAATGCATTGAGTCTGCCTGGCCTATTGAATTGGGGAGGTTAAGCTCATAGAAACGATGGTATCAGATGGTACAGGAAAGTAATCTTGTGCTTAGAAAACAGAAAAGTGCTTCATGCGTTAAAATAAGAAAAGTCCTCAAACATCAAAAACCTCCAAAATATTATCCCTCAAACATTGTTCATTTTTCTTATACTATGCTTTCATTGTTCTATTTAATTAGGTATTTAATCACTTTTATATTTAAAATTAATTGTATACCAAACTCCTTTGGGGACAGAAATGGAATGACTAGTATAGAATTAAAAATAAACACTTAAAGGAATCAGCCCTCCAACTTATTTAGTTTTAGTAGAAGTTGAGAAGGTAGTCCTTTTCAAAACAAGCCTAAAGAGCTTAACAACTCAGATATCCACATTAATATAAAATAAAATACTAATTTTTTACTTCTAAATAGACTTAAAAAAAAACCACAACTCTGATTGCTATCAAATATAAAGTCATTACAACAGTCCAAACCACATTCAGTTTTCCTTAATCCATTCCCTTGAATAAGAATTCCATTGACTTAGGACCCATCTTAAGTCAATGGAATTCTTATTCCAGCAGTCTTTTAGGATCCAACTCTACTGCATCATCATAAAGTATTATGATTATTACTTGGGACCTTGTTCTTTTTGAAGTACATCACATGTTGATTTTGTGTTGATTCCCCATTGCACCCCAAAGGAGTTTTCACAGTTAGATTCTGAGTTTATAGGTCAGAAATTTCAAGGGAAAATTTCTTTTCCCTTTAGGCGAACACCCAATAAGCACATATTATAGAACACAGGGAAACAACCATTTCATCTTAAGGACCATATTTTGCATCCCATCTGCCTTCAAAGCTAACTGCTCTTTAACTTTGCCATATCACCTATTATAGTCTCTGACCCCATCTGTGCTGGTTTGAAGGATATATGCCCCCAAAAAGCCATGTTTTAATCTAAATCCCATTTTGTAAAGGCAGAATAATCCCTATTCAATACCGTGTGTTTTAATCTATAATTAGATCATCTCCCTGTAGATGCAACCCATGAAGAATGGTTGTTAAGATGGATTAGGCGACAACATGTCTCCATCCATATGGGTGGGTCTTGATTAGTTTCTGGAGTCCTATAAAAAAGGAAACATTTTGGAAAAAGAAAGAGATTTGGAGACAGCAGAGAATGCTGCAGCACCACAAAGCAGAGAGTCCACCAGCCAGCAACCTTTGGAGATGAAGAAGGAAAACGCCTCCTGGGGAGCTTCATGAAATGGGAAGCTAGGAGAGAAAGTTAGCAGATGATGCCATGTTCACCATGTGTCCTTCCAGCTGAGAGAGAAGCCCTGACTGGGTTCGCCATGTACCTTCTCACTTGAGAGAGAGACCCTGAACTTCGTCGGCCTTCTTGAACCAAGGTATCTTTCCCTGGATGCCTTTGATTGGACATTTCTATAGACTTGTTTGAATTGGGACATTTTCTCAGCCTTAGAACTGCAAACTAGCAACTTATCAAATTCCCCCTTTTTAAAAGCCTTCTGTTTCTGGTATATTGCATTCTGGCAGCTAGCAAACTAGAACACCATCCGCATATCCATTTCCCTTCATCCAATACCACCCACATTCCTCCTCTTATCAAGTTCTAATAAATAAATGGAGGACAGTACAATATGAGCAGAGCAGAAATAAATGTGAGGACACAACTGGAATAGAAACAGGGAGAGATCTGAGGGGGACTTTTGCTGCTGATAAAGCCCAAGGTTGAGATCCTCAAGCTACTCAACACTCCACCCTCCCAGGGGATGTTATAGTGGAACCAGGAGTCTTATTGTTTCATTGCATTTCAGTTAAATGATTCATTCATCTCTCTTCTCCTGTTCTAAAATATTCTCTTCCATGTTAGTACTTTCCCTTGCCATGGGCAGCTTGAGTGAGAGAATCGTGGGAGTAATTTCTCATCACATATATTAATCTGTGGGATTTTTCTTCCAGGAATGTTACTGAGGATTCTATAAAATCGGTTTATAATGATCAATATAGTAAAAGAGTATCTCTCTGTACATATTTGAAGGGAATTCTGCATGAGAGTTCATCTCATTAAACTTGATCTAGCCCAAGGGTATCTCAGCTTAAAATAGGACAAGTGATTTTTGCAAATCAGGGAAAAAATTGTGATGATGTGTAGCTCACAGATGCCTCATTATTTGAAGAACAAACACAGAAAAAGGGGTCAGATGCTAACAACTGAGTTTACATAAAGGGTAACTATATAACATGTTACTTCTGAATAATAAAATAGCTAGTCAGAAGCTCTAAACTGAGATAAAACTATGAGTGAGTAAAACCTAGGACTCGGTAGTATTTAATTGTGACTGTTTACCTGATTCTAATTCCAGCATTATTTTCAAGATGTAATGAAAGCATCAGTTAAGTTGATTTCTTGGTAGTGTGTGTCCAAGTTATCTGTCCTTGTTATTTTTCTTCTTCAAGAGTCTGTAGGGAACATTGCAGACAGGAGACGTTGTTCCTACATTGATCCTACAAACATGACATGTCACTTTCTCTTCCATTTTTTTCTGTAACTGTGATTACTCTCTATTTTTCTATGGGACTTTTTCTAATGATATGTGTATTTGGGGGTGGGGAGGACAAAAAGAATAATCTGTTTGTCTTTAAATCTTGTGCCATTGATTTCATCAAGCCTGAAAAAAAAAATTCCAGAGCACTCAATTAAGGCAAATAAGTGAGGCGGGATATTATGAAAATTATTATCGTGTTTCTTGCATTTTACATTACTTTAGAATACAATTTTTAAAAGTAGCGTAGTTTTTATTTTGGAAAATATGCACACGTGTTGGATTGATAGTTACCATGTCCTGTGATTTATTAATTACCATTATGTAGAAATGGGTTGCTGAGATAACAAGCCTGTATGGGAGATGAAACAATCAAGAGGGCTTGATAAAAACTCTCCTTCCCATCTCACTACCTTTGGTAGTTAGATTCAGTTGTCAACTTGGCCAAGTGGACGTGCCTAGTTCTGTTGCTGCGGACGTGAGCCAATGGTACATGAACCTCATCTGTTGCTGATTACATCTGCAGTCGGCTAGGAGGCGTGCCTGCTGCAATGAATGACGTTTGACTTAATTGGTTGGAGCTTTAAATGAGAGAGCTCAATATAGCACAGCCCAAGCAGCTCGGCATACCTCATCTCAGCACTTGCAGCTCAGTCCAGGCCTTTGGAGGTGCAGAAAGCAATCACCCCAGGGAAAGTTGTCAGAACCCAGAGGCCTGGAGAGAAGGCCAGCAGAGACCATCCTGTGCCTTCTCACGTAAGAAAGAACGTTGGTGGAAAGTTAGCTGCCTCTCCTCTGAAGAGCCAACAAAATAAATCCCCTTTTATTAAAAGCCAATCCATCTCTGATGTTTTTGCATTCCGGCAGCTAGCAAACTAGAACACTACCCTATCCACACACTCCTGTGTCCCTGGGATTGCACTCCCTAATAACATAGTAGCACCCCCCATCTCAAAATTTGCTGTATCAGAATCCATGTTAACACAGTGATAATAAAACACATTCTGTGCTCTTCCATAGTCAAAATGAATCAAAATAAGCATGACAGAATTTTGCGTCATATACTTGGTCTAATAATTAAACTCTTCTCTTTCACATTGAAAAGTTTCTTATCTGGGGCATTAAAACTGAATATAAGCCACTATAATAGCTACTATTTTTTTAAAAATGGAAAATAACAAGTGCTGAAGAGGATGTGGGAAAATAAGACCATTTGAACATTGTTGATAGGAATGTAAAATGGTGCAGCCACTGTGGAAAGCAATATGGTGATTCTTCAGAAAGTTAAGTATGGAATTACCATTTAACCCAGAAATCCCACTTCTAGGTATATACCCCAAAGAATTGAAAGCAAGGATTTGAACACACATTTGTGCATTCATACTCAAAGCAACATTACTCACAACTGTCAAAAGGTGGAAACAACCCAAGTGTCCATCACCAGATGAATGGATTAACAAACTGTGGTATATACATAAAGTGGAATAGTATTTATCTATGAAAAGGAATGAAGTTCTGATACATGCTACAACCTGGATGAATCCTGAAGACATCATATTGAGTAAAATAAGCCAGATGACAAAAGGAAAAATACTGTATGATCTCACTTCTATTAAATAAACAGAATATGCATATTCATAAAGTTGGAAACTAAAATGTAGATTAGCAGGGGGCCAAGTGGGGAAGAAAAATGGGGAATACATCTTTAATTGGTGTCGAGATTCTATTTGGGGTGATGGAAAAGTTTTGGCAATGGAAGATGGGGATGGAGGCAGGACCTTGTGTAGATAATTAATATCACTGAATTGTATATTCTCAAAGTGAAAAAAGGAGGAATTTTAGGTTGCCTACAAGTTACCACACACACATACAATCCCATAAGACTGTATAAAGCAATGAGTGACCCTAATGTAAACAATGTGCAGAAGTTAATAAGATCACTGCAATTTTGCTTCATGAATTGGAACAAAGACACCACACTAATGCAAAATATTAATAATAAGGAAAATTGTGTATGTGAGAGAAGGTGGTTTGTGGGAATTCGATACTTTCTGCCAGATGTACAAAACCTACAATTGTTCTAATAAAAAAAAAAAAAACACTAAATATATGGTCCCACAAAGATGGAGACATTTGTACCATTTGTCTGGTAGCTTGCCAATCCTTGATTGCAAAAGGGAATAAAAGTACCCTAGAGTGTACTATAAGATGATGACATGAAATTTTGACACAGGAAAACAGGAGGGATTGATTGAGAAATCGTATTCTCCTTAAAACTCAGTATCTTAAAAAAGATCAGTGCTTTTAACAGAGTCTTTTAAAAATATAAAGTATTTTCCACAGCATCATAGCAGAATCTTGTAGAGCCTTTGGGCACCCTGGGATAAAAGTGGAATACTGTGGTGTAGAAGGCTTACTCCTAAATATTTAGCACTTCTCTGGGATTTGCTGAAAAAACTCTATGTACATCCAGAGACATCCAAAACATTAGTAAATGATGAAGTGTTTAACTTTCTCAGTCATCAGCCTCTTGTTAAAGAATAGAAAGGGTCAAATGAAGCAAAAAAAGTATACTAGAAGCTGGAAGTGGCTGCAACTAAGCAGCCCACAATTCCTATAATATCAAGTGCTCCCCACTTTGCACTCTGCTTTGAGGAAGTTCATCTACTACAACAGGTAGCACTGAATCCACTGTGAATTTCCCTGTAAATAATGACTAGAATTTAAGGACCATAACATGTCTGTGGACAAACAGGCACTAAGGTTTTCCTTCCAGGCAAAGCAGTATATGTCTGTGTTGGCATCATGGTAACTGTTAAAGCACTTTCTGGGGTTAGAGAAGGTTAGGTTCATTAGCTTCTGGGAGCATATTTGAATGTGTTAAGTGTTAAGAGTTGGCTTACTACAGTGAAGATCTGCATTTTCCAAGGAAACTTGTCTAGTGGTTCTTGAATTCTAGAAACTCAAAGGTTGCTCAGATGAAAATTTCCATGCAACCTCTTCATTCGTCACATGGTCAGAAGTTCATTGCAGTAAGGCTTCTTCAGGAAAGTAGAAGGGAGAATAAACCATCTGATTGGATGATGAGACGTAACAACCTTCTGAAATCATTTTGTAATTGTGATTCAGTACAGTGATCTTTGGTGCATGGATGGATGTTGAGTATCAGAAAATTAAAATGATGGTGATTTTTTTCCTTCATATTTGTGAAAGGAGTAGCCAATTTTTGTTAGATGAGGGATGGATAAGGATGGATATTTTGAGACAGGAAAAACATATTTTAGTGTTATGGGACAGGGTTAATCCACAGTGTCAAGATGTTGAGCAGAAGTATAAACTCTAGGGTGTTCCAATCTACCTAAGCCACTTTAGGTTTTCTTATCTGAATTTCACAAAAATAAACAGATATTTTCACATTTTCTAAAGTCAGTTCAACATTGTATCAAGAAATGATACAAGAATTTATAATCCAAAAGGTTACTGACAACAATAACTAAAATGATGGTTGTGACCCAGTTTTGTAAAAATATGTGTTCCATACTAATGTCACTTATCACTATTGTTGTTGCAATAATAGCTTTGATTTTATCCCAATCTGAAGAGGAAAATTTTAGAAAATGAATTGCTATTATTCTTAGTAGTCTAAAGATGACTTGCATGTTAGAGAAATCTCTTTTCAATCACATCCACTCAGTATTGCTATTTAATACTTGGCAAACTGAGTTGAGAGTGTGCTAATTGGATTTGCTGACATTCTCAGCCAAGAATAAATGCTTTAGAAGAGGATTAAAGTATAATAGGATTCTGATAAACTCAGAAATAGGCCAACTGTCCACCAAATGTGATTTCCTAAAACGATCTATAAAGGTCCAATACATAATAGAAAATAAAATGCTTACGTAACAAAATGTGTTTCTCTCTGAACAATAATATGTATTGTTTTGCTGATTTTTCACAATTGCTGAATTTTTATTCTTCTACCATTTCCTCTCTTCTGAATTTAAGTTCTTCATACTTCCCTTCCTCCTCTTTGCTTCATCCATGTCTCTGAATATTTCTCCTCTGCCAAAGATCTCGCATTGTTACTTCTTGCACCATTGGAGTTAAAATTCAATTCCATGCAGGTATGAGTAGTTAGAGTGAAGGAGTGTATTGGCTTTATTTATTTATTTTTTTTGGTAAAGCTGCCATATGATTTTGAATTTAGGAATACAAAAAGACCTCATGGAAATTTTTATGAAGACCCTCCATACACCATGTGGTCAGAAAAGGTCCATTACCACAAGACGCACTCATAAAGTGGGAAGGAGAGGCCATTTGACCAATTTATTCATGTGGGTCTTGATCATTAGGAGTGTCACTTCTGGAATAATCTCAACCTTTTCCATACCCAAAGATCATCATTTGTGTTAAGCTACTTCAGATATACACATTTTTTAATCCATGAAAAATATTCTGTCACATCCTCCATTAGAGCATTAAACAACTCTTATTTCTCTTTTATTTATGTTTCTGGTCCTCTAAAGTATACTTTTGAGCTCATAATATAACCACTTTCTCCATTGCTTTCAATAGTGATTTAAGGGGCTTTTTATAATGGTTTCAAACACTTGCAAGAGTGAGACCTCAGAACTAATCATTAGGTTCGTGTTCAATCTCTGCCCCCTTTCCCACTAACTGTGACAGATGCCTCCTATAATTGCCTGAAAGTAGTACTGATTGAGGTTACTTTAGGCTCCATGTGCTTTTGCCAATGAGAAATTTGTTGCTGTTAAAACAAATGAGAGAGAGTGTGATGGACATGGAATTGAGCCCCGTTGGTTCCCCTTCAAGAAAGACCCTGGATTCTAAATTCTGCTGGGAGCACTGCTATCAAGAATCTTCAGCTCTCAGTCCTCTTCAGGGACTGACTTAGTTTTATACCTAATTTCAGGACCTGAGACAGTTTCCACATCTGCTTTCAGGGGTCCTCAGGAGGAAGGACCCCATAACACCATAGCAAGTGTCTATAGTAATGATCGATGACCATTTATTCAGGTAGCTTTATGCTGGAGAAAGGATAATATTGAAACTGAGGAATGCTGGAATCAAGGTCCAAGTTTATATTGAAACATGGAGACCTGAAGTATCCACGTAGTCCCTCTGTTAGTCTGGGAGAATCTAGGGGCCGTGTAAAAACTGGTGTTCTGTACAAGACCAGGTTTACGGGTCAACTTGGTCTGCTCACCTACTTAGTAGTTATTTTCCTCATCCTCAAATGCAAAATTGGAATATATACACTTGATATTTGGTAGAGCATTCACTTGTAAATTAAGAGTATGATAGTGGGAGGGCCAGGTGAAAGCCCCTGAAAATAACCCCTCACCCTGTTAAATTAGCAAGTTAAAATTGGTACCATACCCCAGGAAGGGAAGGGAGAGGGCAGAAATTAGTTCCTCCCTTATGATGTAAAGGATTCACAGGTGGTTATTCTCATCATGTCTCTATTTAATTCAATAGTCTGACTGCAGAAACCAGAAGGATCCTGAAGATGAAAGTAGACAAGTAGTAACTCCAACTGTAGCCTCCATGCCATCTTTGTTTGAGATTCATATGAACTAAAGCACATGAAATGTGGCCTTTGATTTAGTGAATGAGTTCTTTTTCTATCTCTGTCATGAAGAGAATCAGTTTGCATTCACATGTAATGTACAAGAGAATACATTTGTAGTTTTGACCACTCTCCCTTTCTCTGCCACAATAATCTGCAGTGATCTGAGCTGTCTGGATATCCTGCAGAATATCACATTGACTCACTCTATCATGCCAACCAAGTCAGTACTCAAGAAGTGGCTAGTATGTCGGAAGCCTTGTTAAGACATATGACACCAAAGGAAGGGAGATAAACCTTATAAATATAATATAAATTCAGAGGCATCACTAAAATATTAGGCACTCTGTGTTCATGGGCATGTCAGAACATATTATCCAAATTAAAAGACAAATTATTGCATCTTATACTTCCCACCATGAAGAAGAAAATACAATGTCTGGTAAGTCTCTTTGGGTTTTGGAAACAACATAATTCACACCTGGGAATACTGATATGGCACATATGCTGAGTGACTAAAAGGCCTTCCAGCTTAGAGTGGGGCCCAGTGAAGGAAAAATCTCAGCATTTATGTGCAGACTCTGGTGTAAGCAACTCTGCCATTAGGATGATACAACCCAGCAGACCCTATGACATTAGAGGCTTCTGTGGTAGGGAAAGACACCGTGTGGAATATGAGTTTCTGGAACATGGCCAAGCCATTTGCAGTGCAGAATTATATGCCTTTTGAAAAATAACTCTTGGCATAGTACTGTGCCCTAATACAGGCAGAACGCTCACACATGCTACATCAAGGGCCCATGTGTCTGGAACTATCCTTCATGAGCTGGGTCACGTTGGCCCAGAAACAATGCACTGTATGATCCAAATTATGCATTCAGGATCTAACATGTGCAGAATCAGAGAACGTAAGCACTAGCAAATAGTCCAAATTCCCATGTCATCCAGCATCATGCACCAGCACCCCTCTCTCACATCATGTCTATGGCCCCAGGATGGGGAAGAATCCATAATGACTGTGATAGATGAGGAAAAAATACAAGGTTTACAAGTGGGTTGGCTCAGACCATGAGTGCAATCCCAAATTGGATGGCAACTGCACTATAGCTTTTCTTAGGGATGGCTTTGTAAGACAGTGAAGAGGAAAAATCCTCTCAGTGGTCAGAGCAGACAGAAAAATGGTCCAAGGTTAGAATATATATATAGACTCATGGGAAAATGGGCTGATGGTTATGCAGAGAACTGCAAGGAGAAAAGCTGGAATATCAGGGTTAAAGAAACCTACGGTAACTTACAAGGTCAGGTGAAAGTGGGCACAAAGTATGAAGATCTTTGTAGTATCATATCACACTCATAAGAGAACACACACTATAATAGAGGCAATGAACAATGAAATGAATAAGATAAAAATAACATGGCTAGTTGACATCTACCAGCGTCTTCAGTAGCCACCCTGGCAGCAATGGCAGTGCTGCCACCAAATATCCATTTATCTAGAGAGATCAGTATGGAGTTTCCAATATGGCATCAACTCTTAAAAAAAACTGGTCATGTGGTGACGAGTTAAGTGCACTGGAAGGGTCAACAATTCATTATCACAGGAATGGGTATAAATTCCAGGTTTGGATTGCCTTTCTTACTCCAAGGGCTTACAGAGCATTTGATCTATTGGCATGGGATCCCACAGAGTATTGTAACAGATAAGTAGAACCACTTTACATCAAAGGAGGTCTAAGAGTATAATACCATGGGATCAACTGATCATATCACATAACTTACCACCTGAAAACTGCCAAAATGATAGCATTAGAATGTCCTGCTGAAGGCAGGGCTGGAGTACTAGCTCTGAAATGATACTTTATGAGGATAGTTCACAATTGTCCAGGACCCAATACAACTCAATTCAAAGACTTTAAATAGTACTGTGCTGCAAGTAGGAATAACACACAGGTTGGGCAAAGGATGGAAGTCAAAGTGAACCTGTTTATAGTTATCTCCCATGACCCACTTGGGAACTTTGAGCTTCCCATCCTGGCAACTCTGGGCTCTGCAGAGATAGAGGTCCTAGTCCCCAAACAGGGAACACTTTCATCAGGGACAAAACAAGCATCCCATTGAACTGTAAGCCATGACTGCTGCCTGGGCACTCTGGTTTCTTTGTGTTTAGGTACCAGATGCTAAGAAAAGGAATCATCAAGTTGGCAAACATAATTGACTTGATCATCAGGTGGAAATAGGACTGCTGTTAAAGGAGCAGGAAGGACTACATGTGGAACCGAGGTGATACATACTGGTTCTCTCTTTGTCCATCAGGGTTGAGGGTGTACTCACACTCCCACATATGCTAGTGAGACTGGCAGAGGTATCAGCAAAGAAGGAAGAGACCTAGAAAGGATCGTAGAGGAGAGAGATGATGAGTATAAGTTGTTGTAGTGGCAGGGGCACTAAGCACTCTTTTATAAGTTTCCTCTAGGCAAAAGCCCACCAGAAACCTGTCATTGCTGTTACCCAAATGTATATGAAGAAATAAATCTGAGCTGTCCATCGTAGTCAACAAATTTCAGTCAACTCTGCTTCCCAGAAAACCCAAACTGCAACAGAAAATTTGAAACATGAGAGACCTATTTAGATTTCAAACGTAAGGTGACTCCTTTTATTCTAAAGCAAATGTGAAAAATATTGCTTTTGGTCATATAAGGTATTATTACATGTATGGTATATATCTGCTTACTTCCTGTAAGCAAAATCAAATAAAAAAATGATAATAACTCCCTGGTCAGCTGTTAGCTATGTTCAATGCCAGGGGTGGTTCCAGTGTCAGCCAGACTGTCATAAGTGTGTTCAGCTGGTCATGAATGGGGCTAGATAGGAATGGAAATGTGCATTTATCGCCAAAGCTGAAAAACAAAACAAAACAAGCAACACAAAATTTCTAAACTGTGTGCTTTACCGTTAGAACTATTTAATCAACTGTCAAATTATCCCATCTAATATAATACACCTTATATCATATCTTCCCCTTTATTTGCAACTCTTTAGGTGTGTTCAATGACTAGTCCTGGGCTCCTTCCTTTCTCCTTTGGGGCTTTGGAGATAGTTAGGGAACTTGGTCATCTATTGTGGAAGTCTGTAATTCTCACAGGGCTGGACAGGCAAGATAGCACTGAGCAAGGAACTGTGGGTTGCTTTAGCTTAAGATGACAGCCCTCTGGCAGCTGCAAAATTATCAAGTGCCAATGCCTATTGGTTGATTTATCCCCGAAGTTAGAGAATTTCTCTGTGTTTGATCCCAAAATTTGATATATAACTCTTTAAATCCTTGCATATGTGCTGATAAAAAATGAGAAAGTTGGAGTCAGAAATTATGGGTTTAAATCTTAATTCTGTCACTTATGATGGGGGAAATTCAGTCATCTCATCATCAAAAAATACATGATCTAATCAAATCATTTTTAAGGAAGCTTTGGTGTTCCTTTGGTGTTAATGAAAAATGTAGGTAAAACTAACTGCTGCAGTGTTTGACATCTCCTGGGGCTCGATATCTGCTGTTTTTTAGGTGAATTTGAATTCTCACCTTAGAACTACATTTTTTTGTCCTAGATTTACTATTTGTTTACTAAGGATTTACTCAATTTGGCCACCTCAGTATGTTAAGTCATGTCTAGGCTTAAAATTTACACATCAAGATTTATGTAACATTATGAAAATCCAAACAGCCTCAGAAACTAGAAAATATCTTTGCAGCAGAAATTACAACATTCTGTTGAACAAACAATATTCATTTTTAAAGATATGATTGCATTAAATCCCTTGACTTCTCTTCTCTGCAAATACTTTAAATAACTTGCACAACAAAATAATGGGAATGATCTATTGATTTTACCTCAGTATTTATCCCTTTCAGTGAATTTAGTAATTATGTATATATTAACCTTGTGATTAATAGTACTACTATTTTAAAATGTGGGGTGGTGTGATGGTGGCTCAGTAGCAGAATTCTCGCCTGCCACGCTGGAGACCCAAGTTCAGTTCCCGGTGCCTGCCCATGAGAAAAAAAAAAAAATGAATAAATAAAAATAAATTTAAAACATTTGCTGTTCCTCTCTGGGTAGGGATTGAAATTAGGCTTTGCTATATTATTTATTTTGCCCAATGGAAAGCAAATTTAAGTGATACATATTAGTTCTAAGAGGAAGCTTTAAAATCCAGTGAGAGTTTTGCCATGTTCTTTTTTTCTTTTTTCTCTCTGCTACAAGTCCATCAATTTTCCAGTTAGAGGCTGCTCCATCATCCTGAACCTAGGAATGAAGAAAACAGATCTCTATTTGAACCACATGGGGCATACAGCATGAATTACAAATAAGCCTTTGCTATTGTGACTCACCAAGATCTTGAGACTGTCTGTTGCTTGTGGCATAACGTTGATTGATACCACTCTTTTCTACTCTCCCATATTTTAAGGTTTCAATAGAATTTAAAATTTTTTATTCCTTTTGAGAATATCATATTTATATAGTCTAACAGAATTTTTAATAAAGATTTAGCTTATTTTATTTTGCCTTTAATCGTACTAAATATGCATATCTTTGCAATTAGGAACTTAGGTCATGAAGCTATCCACATATGCCATTCTTCAAGATGAATTTATTTCAGCAATATTAATTTTTCAGTGCATTACAATTATTAAAAAAATGCTGTCATCAACTGTAACAAATATTCCACACGAAAGCAAGGTGTTAATAATAGGGTAGAATATGACAACCCTATGCTTTATACATGATTGCTCTGTAAACCCACAACTTCTCCAATAAAAGAAATAGTGTACTACCTATTATGCAGCATTGCCTACTATAATTTGCAAAAGTAATTATATCATCCATTGATTTTGATTACAAAATAACGAGGGTTGTATCAACCTCATCAGAGTGCATATTCTCAAAGGATAATGGCCTCTGTGCTAGTAAAGTACATTTTTAACTGTATGGAAATTATTGGCAGAATATTGGTATCTAAGCTTGTTTGATAGAATTTTACTCATTCCTTCCTATTCTGCCTTAATTTTATGGGCAACTTATCAAGCACTCTTCTCTCTCTCTTTCTCTTTCTCTCTCACATATACACAGATGTGCATACACAAAACATGCTAAAATTCTAATTCTTTTTAATAAAACATGCACAATTTCTTTTGCTACTGTGACCCCTTAATTTCTAGCAGTTTTCCTCCAGTTCCTCCTTCTCTACTACTGGGTGTTAGTTAACATTTAAAACTGTGTTGCTCTTTCATGTAGGCGTAATCATATCTAGTATTTGAAGTTCTGAGAGTGCCCCTGGATTAGGGAGGTTGAAAAACATTGCTTCTTCAATGAACTTGTCTAATAATGGCTATCTTGATTTCTTATTTTATAATAATAGATTGTGGTTAAAAAACAACACAGAAATACATGTATAGAGAGGTAAATAATACTACCTTTAATTTTATTCTCCAGATATATTGTACTGTATTAAATGTTTGGTTTACATTTTTCCATTTCTTTTCTATGCATATATTTTCTATGCATATATTTCTATGCATAAAAACAAAAGTGGTATATGATAAATGCAGTTTCAACTTTTTTCTTTCTTTATCAATATACCTTTTTAATAAAGACATTTATAAAATACTCATTTGTACTAGTCAGGACTCGGGGAGAAAAAAAACAGAAATTGACTCTGGTTAACTTACAGAGGAAAAGAAAATATTGGAAGGATATTGGGATGCTGTTAGAATTAATATGCAGTAATCAGGGCTGCCTTAGCAAAAACCACAAAGAATGTCACTTCAAACAACAGAAATGATTGCCTTACAGTTCTAGAGGTCAGAAGTCTGAAATCAAGTAGCAGACAAAGCCATGCTGTCTTGGAAACCTGTAGGGGGGAATTTTTCCTTGCCTTTTCCTAGCTTCTGGTGATTTTCTGGCAATCTTTGGTGTTCCTTCAGCTTATAGTTGTAGCACTTCCATGTCTATCTCTGGGTCACAAGGCAACATGCTGCATCATGTCTGTCTGTCTGGTCTGTAATCTCTTCTCTTCTAAGAACATTAGTTATATTGGATTAGATGCCACCCTCATCAGTTTGGCTTCATTTTAACTAATCTTGTCTTCAAAGACCCTGTCTCCAAATAAGGTCCCATCCGTGGGATGGGATTTAGGATTTGAAACATATCAATCTGGAGATACAATCCAACCCTCCACATTCAGCTTGGATCATGTACTAAGACCCCACTGCTGGCACTGCACTGCTGTCTTGGACCTTAATGGTTATGGATGGACTCTTGACCACACTCAGAAATGTGAGTCTATAGAGTGGCCATATGGCAATTATTGTGCTCTCTCATGTAGTAGAAAGAATTATGTCCTAGATATCAGATGTGAATTATCTTTTCAAACATCTCTCAAGACGTTTTAAGGACCTCTGAGCCATGAGTGCTTCTAAATTTGTGGCAGTTTGGGGCAGCATGACCTTCGTGCAAAGTGGCCTTAAGAATGGGCATCTTACCCATCAAGAATCACTGTTAGTTTTCTAGGTTTTTAAGTGAAGTGGACCATGTAATCTGTGTTCTATTTTTAGTCATCCCTCAGTCTAAGCCTTGGGGAAGTTCAAGGTAATTGAGAGTGAATCTTTATCTTAGGATAATTCACAAGGATGATTTAGGAAAGATGCTACTCGCCTACTAAGAAGAAGGCACTTAGCTCTGAGAGTCAGGTCTTTTTCTCGCAGGACTAATTTGATTCTGTGACATAAAACCCTATATTCGCTATCAAGTAACACTGGCTAAATGCTCAAACGTGCATCTTGCTGCTCTAGGAACCCCTCAAAGAGAATTATCCTGCCTCGTAGGACCTTAAAATCAAAATCAGAAATGTATTACCTAAGAGGTGGCATTTGGCATGCTAGATACCTTAAGAAGTGAACACTCTAATCACTTTTAAGAATGCATTAGGTTCTTGAGCACTTCTCTTAAGTCCTGGAACTCTGGGTTTTTTTTTTTCTACCATGTTATTTAAGTCCATGATTTTGGGTAGGTACTGGACTTATAGAGAAAACCTAAATTAAAGCATACACTATGATTTTATTTTCATAGAATATAATGCAAAAGAATCTTCACTTTGCTGGTTATCAACCATGATGATCTCGAGTAAGTCACACTGGGTAGTTTTATAGAGCCACCGTGGAGGGTGCAAAAGGATTTCTTTGTGCTTTGTCTGCTGTCACAATCACAGTAGAGCTTTACCTAGCCTTTGACTCCATGCCCTTTGTAAATTATAAAGAGCAACCCCCAAAGCAATTCTCTAGCAAGCTTTTGCTCTATATACATTATCCATGGTGACCATATGCTCTGAATATTCTGATAGAACCCTGGGTTTTCTGGAGCACTTTCCTATATTATTGGCCCCATATACCATAATAGCATTCTGGAAATCCCTATATTTTGACGTTCGAGTCTCATCTGCCAAAAGTTCCTTTCATATTTAGAAACAGCATAAAATTCTTCATTAGATGATATAAACTAACTCTGGTTTAATAATATGAATATGTAAACTGTACCTTTACTATTTTTCTTATTTCATAAATAGTCTCCCTCTGTCCCATTGTCATCACAATAAAAGCCCAGCCTTTAGAAAAATCAATACCACCACAGTAAGCATAAAAGAATAGGATTGACAAGTTTCTGGCTACCCAAGGAAATTTCAGGATGAGTCAGATAAAAATAGCATTATAAGGGTTCAATAATTTGTGCCAAAAGTGAACCATCTTCTTGTGTTGTTGACCGCCCCTCCTGCGGAGATATTTTATATCCTTTTTTGTCATTGTGAAAGTTCATTCATTTACCCTGTGTCTGGAGCATATCTCTGCTCAATCTTGTGGAAGCGGAGACAGATAGTTTGAGGATTGAGATTAGGGACATTTAGAGTCATCTTTGGCTCTCCTACCTCCCTAGGGAAGGTTTTTTTTTTATCTTGTCAAAGTGGGGAGCTGGGAAGATCTTTGAATTTTGTCAGGCAAAACAGTGCTAAGAGATGGGCCTGAGCTACCTTAGAAAAACAAAGTAGCAGAAACCGCTGGGCAGTTGGTGATGCAGATACTGCTTGGTGTCTGAGAAATCCAACTGTAACTTAGGTTTCAAAGAGCGCTGCTGTTTTATTCCAGGGCCCAATCTCAGACTAAGAACTGTAGCCCTCAGAGCGAGGACCATGACTCATTACTCTAGCTTTAATATCTAAAATCTAGATTGCAGTCTAGATTATCATTAGTCCTCAAACTGCACAATACCTCATGAATGAAAGGTACACCTTCAGAGTGAAATCCTCAGATAGCACCACTCTCCAACCTATCCTATTAGAGCAATGCTAAAATGGCCCACAGTCTTTAAATGTACAGTAAGAATGTTTACTCCTTCTTTAAGTTAAGCAAAGATGGATCACCAGGACTTCAGGGTTTGTGTACACACACAGATACAAAGGCAACATAAATTACAGACAGAAAATTTAAGAATTTATAAATGGGAAATATAAGTGAATTTAAAAACTATAATTTTATTTCCACATGAAATAAAAGGAAAACTCCCAGTAGAGAATAGTATGAACATTTTTATGATAATTAACAATTCTATTATACTTCACTTTCGTTCCTGGAAATATGTTTTTCTCATGTGTAATTGTAATTGTCAGTCAGGGAGATTCACTCACTCATTCAGTTTTCATTAAATTCCCCTCTCCTCCTTGGAAAGAATTTTAAGAGCGTCTTGAGTGTCAGCTATTCTTCCAACCCTCTGAAATCTTTACAACCTGGCTATTTACTTAACCAAGCTGAACTATTTTTCTATTAAAAGTCACCTCAGATTTAAGGTTGTCCAAAATATTGCTCTACTTTCATTCACAGAATTACTTCAAATTATGACCTTATGCTAAAACCCAAAAGGCATAACATTTAAATTTACTATCACTTTCAAGAAGGATTTAAAGTAGCTCACAATAGGAAATAATTTATTCTAAATTACTTAAAGTAGCTTATACCTAGTAATTGATTTATCAATTTTGAGCACTTAATATGTGTCATGTGTTCTGTAAAAAAAAAGGGGGGGGATGAAATTACAACTAAAAGAACAGTAGCTACTGGCAGAGTAGCTACTATCCAATCAACCCTCTGCAGCAAAAAAAAAAAAAAAAATTCTTAAGTATTAAAATATCTTAAAAATATTAGAAGTAACTGGAGAATTACCAACATCAGGTAATGGAGGAAAATGGTCCTAGAAAGAGGAGAGCTGTATTGGGTAAGACTTGCATCTATGTGGTTTGCTTCCTTTTTTATGTCACTGCCATGTTTACACAGTTTGGCCACAATTTACAGGCTTGAAGAAACAGATAACAGAGTTTGGGATTGTTACACGTCCTCAAAAATGATGTGTAGGAGCGCGCGGGTTGATTCGTCCTTCCTCAGCCGCGGGTGCTCGCAGCTTGGAAATGGCGGGATTTGGTGCTATGGAGAAATTTTTGGTTGAATATAAAAGTGCAGTGGAGAAGAAACTGGCAGAGTACAAGTGTAACACCAACACAGCAATTGAATTAAAATTAGGCTTGCAATCATATGATCTGAACATTTTATAAATTCATCTTTTTGATATATATTTCTATTTTATTTTTGTGGCTTTTTTTCCCTTCAAATTGCCTTGGCTAGCATTTTCAGAACAGTGTTAAAAATGATTGCAGAAAGGGTGCTGTGGTGACTAAGCAGGGAAAATGGAAGCTTTAGAAGAGAGTGGGGCTTCAGGCGGTGGAGGCGGCACAGCAGAAGCATTTACGACATTTTACAGGGAGGTGAAACAAACAGAGAAGAGAGATTCTGTTCTAAAGTCCAAAAACCAGATTGAAAGATTGACCTGTCCTGGTTCCTCCTACTTCAATTTGAATCTTCAAGTAGATCCTGAAGTTTGGCATTTATCCATATTGGTGCATCCTGACAAGAATCAAGATGATGCTGACAGAGCGCAAAAGGCTTCTGAAGTTGTGGACAAAGCTTACAAGTTGCTACTGGCAGGAACAAAAGAAGAGGGCCCCGGATGTAATTCAGGCAGGAAAATAATGCGTGGAACACACTATGAAGGAGTGGAAAAAGCAATTAAAGAAGAAAGGAAAATCTACCAACGTGGAAGAAGATGATTCTGAACTGTTCAAACAGCAATATGCCAACAGACCATGAAACTCTTTGCTGAACTGGAAGTTAAAAGGAAAGAGAGAAACCAAAGAGACGCATGAAAGGAAGTGACAAAGAGAAGAGATTGAAGCTCAAGAAAAAGCCAAACAAGAAAGGGAGTGGTAAAAAAACTTTGAAGGAAGTTGAGATGGTCATGTTAACAGCTTGCGAAACTTCCAAGCAAGCACAAAGGGGAAGAAAGAGAAGAAAAACTGGACCTTCCTGAGACCACCAAAAGTAAAAATGGAGCAGTGTGAGTGACCTGAGGTCACAGTCACAGAACCTTCCCCTGAGTGCCTCCTCTCCTGCTTTGAAGGACTCATTTTTTCCTCCCACCTCCACCCCAACATAGATTATATTTGCTTTTCAGTCCATTTTGTTTTTAGTACAATTTAATATTGATCAGAGAAATTCTTTTGTACATTGAAATGAGAGGCTCAGTTTAATAAAGACCTTCCCCCATCCCTACCCCAGAACAACCAGGATTGGAAGGTGCTAGTATTGGTGCTGCCTTCTGTTCACACAGCCTGTAACTTAATGTTTTGTATTTCACTGAATTGTGATGGTTAGAAACTTCATGTATACTTTGTGGAGATCATCTAATTAAATATGTTGCTTAAAAAAAAAAATGATGTGTAAATTTCCAGAAGACAGCAGCAAGGCAGGGGAGTGTACATTTGCATATGAGCTCCATCCAAATCCTTGGCTGATGCCTGATCTATGCATGGATAGGGGAGACTCCAGGGGCTTCAGCAGAGGCTGAAAGAACTGAGCGGAGATTTCAGCGGCTGCACACGGCTGAGGAGACAAGTCTTACTCAGCCAAGTTAGCTGCTTGCTAGAGCAAAAGTCAACATGTGAAGGAAGATAACAGAGAACAGAATCCTGAAATCTATTATTTGTAATATCTGGCACACACTATTTGAAGAAATGCGAGTATGAGACCCACAGTCAAGATATAAAAGAAAATAAAAATAGGCTCAAGGTGACCAATATCTTGGAATTAACAGATGAAACATTACACTGCCTACTACAAATTTATTAAAGGACTTCAAGGGAAAATGTAGTCTTACTGCATGAAAATATAAGGAATCTGAGTTTTAGTTGTATCTTAGTTTTAATATTGCTTTTTGATTTTTAGTTGTATCTTGAAAGTAGCATACAATTGGGCTTTATTTATTCCAGTATAAAATGATCTTATTTTTAATTTATGGATTTAGTTCAGTTTTATTTTCTGGGATTATTGATATATTGGACTTTTTTGTACCATCTGAGATTTTGTCTTCTATTTGTCCTACTTTGTGCTTTATTTCTCCGATCTTAACTATTGGGGGGAAGAGATTGATTTATTGAGTTAGTTATTTCTTTCCAGTTATTTAATTTTCTTATTCCATTTTCTCCTCTTTACTAGTTTGGAAATGATACTTCTATTTCTTTATTTCTGGTTTGACTTGACTATTATTCTGCATACTTCCCCAAATCTGAGGCTACTATTATTTTAATTCCCTCCCAAACAGTATTAGCTTTTAGAACATTTAATTCTGACCACTCCTCTCTTAAATGACATTCCATTGATATGCAGAATTTTAGTTCTATTTGTAACTCCACAACTTAAATGCTATTACTATCGTTATTATCTTGCATGGAATTTTTTTGCACATTTGCCAATGTCTTTTTTCACCATTCCCTCTTGCGTCTTAAATCTTCCTTTGAGACCATATTCCTTCTTAGAAGTTTTAAAGATATACTATAATAAGATCTCTCACTTTTTTTTTTTTTTGGTTTACTGCTATATTTTCAGTGCCTAAAACTCTCAAAAAAATCTGTTGCATTAATGAATGAATGAAGACAGTATGTGCTCACCTACTAAAATAAGTCCCTGCATCCCAATCCCCCACATTACTCAACTGTGCAACTTCCCTTAATTTTAGTAGTACTCATTCATAGCAAAAGCATATCTCTTCACAAACTTTGGACCTGATGTACCTCTACAGGTAGGTTAACCTTATTGACTTACTTGCTAGGGTTGGGAATGCAACAAGGAAGTTGCATGCATTTTGTGTTATAATAGCAAGAAGTATGCTCCATGGTTTACCATGCTGATAGTGCTCGCTTTAAATTTATAATAACTAATTTCATGTAAGTTCTTAAGGCTGCCCAGGGATTATAGGATATTTTCCTGGTACTTTCCCTTTTGTACTAAACCGGATGTCCATTTCATACCCTGCCCTCTCTCATTGAACTTCCAGGAAGCTTTCTTCATTCTTATGTTTATCTCGTTTCCTGTTCTGCTGATAAAATAGAAGGCATCGGAAGAAACCTTCCACAAGCTCATTCCATCACACACATCCACCCCTCACATCTATTTTCCTGTACTGTGCTCTCTCTCTTGTTGCTGAAATACCCATTCTGCTATTTAAGGCCAACTCCACTATCCCTCTACTGGAGCACTAGACTATGGTTAAGGCCATTCTTCTATGGTCTCTTAAATCATTTCTCCCACTCTCTGCTAGATCATGTCTATCATCATACATACTTTTTGGCTTCTCCCTTCTGAAAACAAAACCTTCCCTTGACCACACTTTCTTTTCTAATCTGACTTTCTTCATAGCAACAACACAGGAGGTTTTCTATTCTCCAAGTTTCCAATTCTCCCCCCTTTTCTCTTCAACTTAGTCCATTCATATTTAACTTCTATTCCTGTTACTTCAGAAAAACTGCTTTTGTCAAACTCACCACTGTCCATTCTGTTGCTACATCCTATGGCTAATATGAAATCCTTATCTTACTAGATCTCCCGGTGTATTTGACAGAGGTGGGCACAGCCTACACCTTAGACCACTTACCTCACTAGGCTTCTGAGACCCCATCCTCTCCTCGTTTCTTTTCACCTCACTGGCCACCCTTTATCAAGCTCCTCTATCTCCAGGACTTGTGAGGTTGGAGTATGACAAGTCTGGGTCATGAATTTCTTTACTATTCACATTCTCTTCTGTGAAGATGGTAATAATCTCAAACTTTCAAAAACATCTATATGCTGACAACTCCCAACATTGTACTTTCAACCTGGTCCTGTCCTGAGACTCCAAATTCATGGATGCAACTGCATTTTCTGTGTCTTCACTAATAGACTTCTCAATTTCAAAATATGCAAAAATGAGCATCAATTTTCCTTTTCCCCTACCTTTCACCAAAAACAAACAACAAAAAGACAAAGAAACAAAACCTTGATCTACCCATATTCTTCCCCATCTGGGCTGATAGCAATTTCATCCTTCTAGTTGCTTGGCCCCAAATTGTAGTTTTACTAGGCGCCTCTAATTTATACATTTAGTCCATTAGCAAACCAAGCTTCCCTACTTTCTTTTCAAAATATATCAAGATTCTAACCACGTTTTACCACCTCCACTGGTAGCACCTTGACCTAAAGTCACCATGATCTCTTATCTGCATTATTTTAATATCCTCCCATTTCTACCCGATTTTACCTCCCTAAATTTTGTTCTCAGAGCAGCCAGAGTGGCCCTATTGAATTAAACAAGCCAGGTCACTTCTCTGCTCAAAACCCTCTAATGGCTCCACATCCACTTTTCAGTAAAAGATAAAAAATATTTCCGTGATCTGATCACACATTGTCTCCAACTTCATCTCCTCCTACTTTGGTATCCTCTTCTCTGTCCCAATCATACTAGACTGTTTCTTAATCATACTTGGCACGTTCCTTGGGAACTTGACACTTGACACTGATTTATCTTCTGCCAATTACAGAAGATAAATTCACATCCACAAAAGCAATTGCATTTATGTTGGTGCCCAAATCTCAACTTCTCAGTGAAGTTGAAGTGTCCTTGACCACACAAGTTAAAATCACCACTCTTCTTTTCACTTCTTTTACTCCAGTTCCCATAGCACTTATCATTATACTAAATAACTTTTAAACTACTGTATTTGATATTATTTTATTTTCTGCCTTCCTTCCTCCAGCCCACCCCCCAACATTCCACCATATGCACATAAATATATTCTTATGAAGACAGAGAAATGCATCTCTTTTGTTCACAGCTGCATATCTCAGAGTCTAGCCTAGTGGCTGACCATGGTTGAGTCTCAATAAATTTGTGTTGAATGGGTTATTATCATTTTTCCAAAGGATTAGTGCATGAAATTTACTAGAATTTTACCATATAGTATTACCATAAATACAAAACAAAAGAAAGCAATTTCTAGGAAGCAGGAAGTAGAAAATATTTCTGAAATTCTAATTATGATTTGATAAATTAAGGCTGATTAACAAAACTGCCATCTATCTATCTATCTATCTATCTATCTATCTATCTATCTCCATCCTATACATGTATTTGCACATAAGTAGTTTCAGATATACTTATTTAAAAATATATATACAGACATTTCCCATTTAGTCACTGTGGTAGTTTGGAGCTATGTATTCCAGAAAAAACATCTTCTTAAGCTAAATCCATTCCTGTAGGGTATGAACCCCTTTTAGGTAGGCCTTTTTGATGAAGTTATTTCAGTTAAGTTGTAGCCCAGGATAGGTCTTAGTCATATTACTTGAGTCCTTTATAAGCAGAATGAATCCCAGACAGAGAGAATGCCACAGAAAGCAAGAAGCTGAGGATGAATAGGACTTGGAAGAGAAGAGAGAGGCCAGGAGAGGTCACCATGTGTATTGCCATGTGGCAGAGGAACAAGCACCAAGGATCATGGGCAGTCAGCCCCAGAACAATGCAATCTATAAGAGAAAGCATCTCCTTGATGATACCGTGATTTGGACTTTTTCCTGACGGACCTCAGAACTGGAAGACATTGAAGTCCCATTGTTTAAGCCAATCCATTGTACGGTATGTGCTTGAACAGTTAAGGAGACTAAAACAGGTAGTAAAATAAATTATTACTTAGGTGTTTTTATTCTACTATGAGAACATTTTGTTTCATTAGACTATATTTAAACTTCTCATCTTTATAAACAGTTCTTTTAAATTTTCATCTGAGTTAGATAGGCAGTTGATTCATATTCAATTTAATTGCATTTTGTTGTCTTATTACAGTATAAATTGCATAATTTTATAATACATCTGAATACCTTGGAATTAAATATTATTAGCATCTGAAAGCCAGCAAAAACTGTTATCTAAACACTCCTCCCCTTGAGAATACACCCTAAAATAATACAAAAATATGGCAACAAATTTAATGGAACAGCAGAGAAAAAATTGGGAAATAAGTATAATTAAAAGTATATATCATATTTGTATAATTGGTTATTCAAAATATTTTGTTATGATTATTTCTAAAATGAGTCAGATTTTAAGATGTGCATTATCACTGAACATTAACACTGAAGACGTTAATTGAGAAGTTAAAATACATAATAATAAAGGGTGCTAATTAACAAAATTATATAAAATCTTGTAATTTTTGCTAAGTATTGAAAATGTTAATAGTTCAATGTCTTTGACAAAATTTTATTCCATTTCCCCAATAAACTGAAGTGAAATTTTGTATAATTTTACTTTCCATTTATTCTTTCATACCTTTTAGTTTTTTAATTATTAATTTTCATTTAGTTATCATTGAATCATAGTTAATTCACAATCTACTAAAATAAATATAAGCTTTTCTTGGTAGCCAATTGATGACTGCTTATTCCTGCCCTTCATTATTACACAAAAGATGAAAAGTATGCCTCTTCCAGATGTATGCAAAATTTTAATGTTTTGGAAATGCAGTATTATTTCATACTTTAAAAACTATCAGATAGTTTCTATTGTCCAGTTTAATGGTACAAGAAAATCTTAGATTAAGGAAGGCATTAGAAAAGCAGCTCTAATAAGCCAAATCAGGTATTGGAGATTGGAGTCAAAGCAAGAGTCTCACCATGCCTCCTCTCTCTCTCTCTCAATACTTGACAACACTGCACCTGTGCTTTTATTAGCACAAGGTTTCAACTTGGCATGGGTAATAAATGGATAAATGTGCCTAATTTATTTTCCTTTAGCATTTTAGGATCTAGAACTTTTTAAATGTGAAAGTATTTTCAGGGGTCAATAAACATAAACTATATGGAAGAAGACTCTGATATTGTCCCTGTGTTACAAAAAAAAAAAAAAAAGTAGATAGTTTTCTGAATCATTTCTTTATTTATTTTTAACTTTTCATTGTGGAAAATGTCAAACACATGCAAACATAGAATCATATAATGAAGAACTCTTTTCAAAGACTCTTTCCCTATTAGTTATGGGAGCTGATTTGCCTTCAGGGACTGGACACCTACCTTCTCCACTCCATGAGCAACATTTTGCAGTTCTAGGCTCAAATGCAAAGAATGCCTCTTCCAAATGAATACAAAGAGCAAATTTTTTTTAATATTTTGGAAATGCAGTATTATTTCCTATTTTAAAAAACTACTAGATAGTTTCTACTATCCAGTTTAATGGTAAAAAAAAAAAAAAAAAAAAAAAAGAAACCTTAGATCAGGGAAGGCATTAGGAAAGCAGCCCTAATAAGCCAAATTGGGTATTGGAGAATGAAGTCTGAAATCTGAAAGTGTAAATATCTTGAAAAATGCTCAGATTGGTGACTAAATAGAGGTGTCAAGAGACTCAATCATTTATTTTTGTTTTTGTTTTTAAATAACCCGATACATTAATATATATATAAAACAAATAGTATCATAGACATATCAACAAAATATAATTGTGGAGGGTATTCACTAAAAGAAATTTGGAAAATATTATGAGTTCTGTAGGAAAGCTGAGGTTCTTTTGGATTTGGATCACACATTTTTTAACCAATTCAATTTTATTCACATGTAGCAGATAATTTATTTGTGCATGGGCCTTGTTATTGTGCTAGATGCAAGAGAGATAGAGATGATGTGATTTCTGCCCTCGATAAGAAGTTAGAGAAAATTCTCTTGATTCTAGCGCGTTTACTTCTTGAATTTTGAAATTAACTACACTAGACAATTGTGCTGGTCTGAATCTGTGGTGGACCCCAGAAAAGCCATGCCCAATTGTGGGTGGTAACTTTTGATTAGATGATTTCCATGGAGGTGTGTCTCCGCCCACTGAAGGTGGAGTTGCTTGCTGGAATCCTTTAAAAGAAGAAACATTTTGGAGAGAGTCCCTTTTGGTAGAGCCATGAGAAAGCCAGCAGGTGCCACCATGTTCACCATGTGCCCTTCCAGCTGAGAGAGAAATGTTGAAGGTCGTTGGCCTTCTTGAACCAAGGTATTTTTCCTAAGATGCCTTAAATTGGACATTTCTATAGACTTGCTTTGATTGGGACATTATCTTGGCCTTAGAACTGTAAACTAGCAACTCATTAAATTCCCTCTTTTAAAAGCCATTCCATTTCTGGTATATTGCATTCTGGCAGCTAGCAAACTAGAACAATAATTGTTACAAGAGGTTTACTTAAGCTGAGGGGCTGCTGTGACTGTTCAAAATTAGTTGCCCACTAAGATGAACTATGGATGCCAATTGAGTGGGACTGTATTCTTTGGCAAGAAATTAAATATTTGAACTATGAGATACATTTAGCCTCATTTCTAAAAAAATATCTTAATCTTCCTGATCAAGGGAAAACCAAGGGATTGTTAAGGAAAATCTTACACCCCAAATAAGATATGAGACCACTTTAGCTGAAATAGGCTTCAAAATTTCTTGTGTTAGATATGGAGGCAATGGGGCAGCCAATAGTAAGCAAATATCAAATATGATAAATATTTATATGTTGGGAACTGCTTTTCAAACTCTCATTATGTATGAAAGTAATTTGGTAAACTTGTTTATTAATGGTCCCCTTCAACATTTCAAAATTGTAAAAAAATGGGAAATCAGATACAAGTAAACTGCACAGAATATGATCTTGCTCTACTGTGGCTAGAATTTCAAAATTAAGGGAAAAAATAAACAAACATTGATAATAGAGCATATATAAAAAAGACAAAGACCGGCTCATCCAAATCTGGAAGGTCTATGTCTGATCAGTATATATCAGTATATATAAGAGCTATGGATTTGAGTCTACACCTGGGTTGTCATTCATCAATGAAAACTCTTTTCTGGACACCCACTTCATGACCCCATTGATAATTTCTCCTAAGTTTAAAATGATTCTTCTTTAATCTCTAAAAATTCCAGAATAGTATGCCTAACTCCCCTACAGCCAACACCCATACACTCATACACATGCACCCACAAACACACACAAACACACGCCATAAAGTTTGTATGCCTGAAAGCAATGACCTGAATGTAAATCCTGGCTATGCCCTTAGCCAGTCGTATGAAGGTGAACAAGCAAATCAATCTCTCTTGACATTTCTTCCTCATCTGTAAAATAAGCATGTTGGAAAAAGTTTATCTAAAGTGGTAGTTTGGTACCAGACTGCTTTAAATGTAACTATGGGTGTTTTATCACATCTGCAGTGGGGCCAACTTTGTTTTCACAGCTCCTTTGGTGAACTGTTGTGAAAACGGAAACAAATAGATATAATTAATATATGTTTTTGAAGTTGATAAAAACCTAAACACAATAGTAAGTGAAATCATTTTAGTTATTGTGTATATAAATTAATGAATGTTTAATTTTTACAGTCAACTATGTTAATATAATTGCTCATAATAATATAGTAACTAAACAGTACATATTTAGTTACTCAGATAAAATATGTGAATTATAAATACAGTTTTTGTAAGAAAATATATTACCTTATAATATAATCATATATAAGCATATGTTTACCATTAAAATAAGTAAATAAAATATCTTTAAAAATCAATAGCTTCTTCGGGAAGATGGCTCAATAGAGTAGCTCGAATTTAGCCCTGCTCCATGGAAAAGTTAGAGAGGGGACAGGAGGGCAATTGAGATGGTGATTCAAGAATGCAATTTGAGGGTGGGCCATGGTGGCTCAGCAGGCAAGAATGCTTGCCTGCCATGCCAGAGGACCTGGGTTCGATTCCTGGTGCCTGCCCATGTAAAAAAAGAAAAGAAAAAAGAATGCAATTTGACCTGGGAGAGCGTTCTGCACCACAAAGGGCAGCCCTGGTTGCAGGGGTCAAGAAACTAAGAAGCAGAAAGCTGGAGCCTGGCTTGGGAGTGCACAGATGGGAGCCAGGGACTAGGAAGTAAACCAAGCTCTCTTCTTTGAATGTGCTATCCTCCCCAGTGCAGCCCTGTGACCAGCAACTCACCCCACACCCCACAAACCCCAACCCCATCACCTGCTCCCATTTCCCATGCTCCAGGTGCTCCCACCCTACCAGCCCCCAGTGCATGTACCTGTCCCTCACTCCCACCCCAAGTACAACCCAACTCACCTCTCCTGCACCCCTCCCAAGCACTACCTCTCCCTCCCTCCTCCCTGCAGGCTGTTGCCACTGCAAAGGCTAAGGCTGCATATCTCCATACCCAGGTTTCCCCTGCCCCGCCCCCCAAGCTCTGTGCATCAGTTTAGAGCACTCCTAGGCCCACACTTGCGCATGGGTCCCCACCACATCCTTCAGCTCTGGGAATGTCAGTTTGCAGCAGTCTTAGACCTGCACATGTGCACGGCCCTCAGTCACACTTCCCAGCTCTGAGAAAGTGCTGACCTGCATAGCCAGCTCATATCTGCCCCCAACACATGAAGGTATAACACAGACCTGCTGCTACAGCTCTACATATGCGCACAAAGGGCCCCACATCCTAGAACAGTGCACAACAGGGTTATGCCCCCCAGGATGGTGCATCCACACACCCACATCCTCTCTGGCCACTGGGTGCTCACATTCACAAGCACCAGCATAATATCCCCAACCTGTGCCTATACCTGTCCTGAAATAAATCACCACAATGTTGTGCCCTGCCCGATACTCTGCTCCTTGCTGCACATCAATCTTGCAAACCCAAGGCTTTAAACTACTGAAAGAAATCAACTCCCAAAGTTAATCAGTCAAGATATTTATATCTTATAAAAAGATATAAATGATGAAAAATAGAAGATACCTAAGTATCACAATGCAGACAGATATAGTCCTGCCTAACAACCAAATTAAATTAAACACCAGAGGAGTCACAGACATTGGAACAGCTAATCAAAGATGTTCATATAACTACTTAATAAAATAAGTGAGATGGCAAATGACATAAAGGAGATCAAGAAGATAGTAGAGGAGCATAAAGAGGAATATGAAAGAATAAATAGAAAAATAGCAGATATCACAGAGATTAAAGACTCTGTTGACCAAATAAAAAACATACTAGAGGCACATAACACCAGATTTGAAGAGACTGAAAAAAGAATAAGTGATGTAGAGGACAGGATAACTGACTTCGAACACTCAAAACAGCAGATGGCAAAAAATATGAAAAAAATTGAATTGGATCTCAGGGAAATGATAGACAAAACAAAGCACACAAATATAAGAATCACTGGTGTCCCAGAAAGAGAAGAGAAGGGTAAAGGTCTAGGAAGAGTAGTTGATGATATAATGGGAGAAAACTTTCCAAACCTTATAAAGGATGTAAATATACAAGTCAAAGAAGCCCAACAAACTTCAAACAGAATGAATCCAAATAGGCCTTTTCCAAGACACGTACCAATCAGTCTGTCAAATGCTGAAGAGAAGCAGAAAATCCTGAAAATGGCAAGAGAAAAAAAAAATCTATGACATACAAAGGAAACCACATAAGACTGAGTTTAGACTACTCAACTAGCACCCTGTAGGTGAGAAGGCAGTGGTATGATACATTTAAGATTCTGAAAGAGAAAGACTTCCAGCCAAGAATTCTGTACCCAGCCAAAATGTCCTTCAAGACTGAGGGAAAGAGGGCAGGCTGTGGTGGCTCAGCAGACAGAGTTCTCACCTGCCATGCCAGAGACCCGGGTTTGATTCCCAGTGCCTGTCCATGCAAAAAACAAACAAACCAAAAAAACAAAAAACAAAAAAAAAAATGAGGGAGAGATTAAACTTTTCACAGACAAAGTCCTGAAAGAATTTACCAACAAGAGACCAGCCCTACAAGAAATACTAAAGGGAGTTCTGCCAGCTGAAAAAAATGACAGGAGTGGGAGGCCTGGAGGAGGGAAGAAAATTGAAGAAAACAGGTAAAGGTAACTTAAAAGATAAAAAGAGAAAGAGGGAAAAAGAATATATAGATCTGACAAATTAAAAAAAAAGGTAAGGTGGTAGATTCAAGAAATGCCTTTTCAGTAATAACTTTGAATGTCAACAGACTATATTTACCAATTAAAAGATTGGCAGAATGGATTAATAAATACAATCCAGCTATATGCTGCTTACAAGAGACTTATCTTAGAACAAGGATACAAATATATTGAATTTTTTAGGATGGAAAAAGATTTTCCCACAAGTTGTAACCAAAAGAAAGCAGGAGTAACTATACTAATATCAGACAAAATAGACTTTAAATGTAAAGATAGCATAAGAGACAAAGAAAGACACTATATACTAATTAAAGGGTCAATTCACCAAGAAGACATAATAATCATAAATGTTTATGCTCCCAATCAAGGAGCTCCAAAATACATGAGACAGACATTGGCAAAACTGAAAGGCGCGATAGATGTTGCAACAGTAATAGCAGAAGACTTCAATACACCACTCTTGTCTATAAATAGAACAACCAGAAAGAAGGTTAACAAAGCAATAGAGAAGTTAAATAACTTGACAAATTAATTAGACCTAACAGACCTATATAGGTCATTGCACCCCAAAGCATAAGGATATACATTTTTCTCTAGTGCTCATGGAACATTCTCCAGGACAGATCATATGCTGGGACATAAAACAGGTCTTTATAAATTTAAAAACACTGAAATTATTCAAAACACTTTCTCTGATCACAATGGGATGAAGCTGGATCTCAATAACCACCAAAGACCGGGAAGTTTCACAAATATTTGGAGATTAAATAACACACTCTTAAACAACCAGTGGATTAAAGAAGAAATTCCTGGAAACACACAAACAAGCTACACTGACTCAAGGAGAAATAAAAAATCTCAACAAACCAACCACAAGTAAAGAGATTCAATCAGTCATCAAAAATCTTCCTACAAGACTTCCGGAGAAGATGGCGGCTTAGTAAGACGCGTGGGTCTTAGTTCCTCCTCCAGAACAGCAACTAAAGAAACAGAAACAATACGAAACAGCTCCTGGAGCCATGACAGAGACCAAAAAGACAGCGTACCCCATTCTGGAACGGCTGAACGGGCAGGGAGAATCCGCTGTGGTGAGATACCCGAGGGGCGCGCTCTTTCCCGGGCTGGGGCGGCTGGTAATCGGGTCCTTTCCACACACGTGGCTTCCCGGTCTGACTAGGAACATTGGATAGTGGGGTCCTCCCACCACGCTTGGCGTCTCAGGCCATCTGGGCAATTTGGACCGGTACTCCCCCAAGCCGTGGCGGCCGGCGACCCCCCTCCACGCGTGGTTTCCCGGGCCGACTGTGAGATTCGGATTGGCAAGTTAAAGGAGCCACAGCATCTTTTACTGGTGGGACCCGCAGACAGACGAGCGCCACGAGCGCCACCTACTGGGCAGGAAAAGAAAAACAGAGCCCAGAGATTTCACAGAAAAACCTTTCAACCAGCCAGGTCCCACACCCAGGGAAATCTGATCAAATGCCCAGACACCAGCAGAAAATAATGGATCATGCTCGGAAAATTGAAGATATGGCCCAGTCAAAGGAACAAACCAATAGTTCAAATGAGATACAGAAGCTGAGACAACTAATGCTGAATATACGAACAGAAATGGAAAAATTCTTCAAAAACCAAATCAATAAATTGAGGGAGGACATGAAGTAGACATGGGCTGAACAAAAAGAAGAAATAGAAAATCTGAAAAAACAAATCACAGAACTTATGGAAGTGAAGGACAAAGTAGAAAAGATGGAAAAAACAATGGATACCTACAATGGTAGATCTAAAGAGACAGAAGCTACAATTAGTGAGCTGGAGGATGGAACATCTGAATCCCAAAAAGAAACAGAAACTATAGAGAAAAGAATGGAAAAACTTGAGCAGGGGATCAGGGAACTGAATGACAATATGAAGCGCACAAATATACGTGCTGTGGGTGTCCCAGAAGGAGAAGAGAAGGGAAAAGGAGGAGAAAAACTAATGGAAGAAATTATCACTGAAAATTTCCCAACTCTTATGAAAGACCTAAAATTACAGATCCAAGAAGTGCAGCACACCCCAAAGAGAATAGTCCCAAATAGGCGTTCTCCAAGACACTTACTAGTTAGAATTTCAGAAGTCAAAGAGAAAGAGAGGATCTTGAAAGCAGCAAGAGAAAAACAATCTGTCACATACAAGGGAAACCCAATAAGACTATGTGTAGATTTCTCAGCAGAAACCATGGAAGCTAGAAGACAGTGGGATGATATATTTAAAATACTAAAGGAGAAAAACTGCCAACCAAGACTCTTATATCCAGCAAAATTGTCCTTCAAAAATGAAGGAGAAATTAAAACATTTATAGACAAAAAGTCACTGAGAGAATTTGTGACCAAGAGACCAGCTCTGCAAGAAATACTAAAGGGAGCACTAGAGTCAGATACGAAAAGACAGAAGAGAGAGGTATGGAGTAAAGTGTAGAAAGAAGGAAAATCAGATATGATATATATAATACAAAAGCCAAAATGGTAGAGGAAAATATTATCCAAACAGTAATAACACTAAAAGTTAATGGACTGAATTCCCCAATCAAAAGACATAGACTGGCAGAATGGATTACGACCCAGCAATACCACTGCTAGGTATCTACTCAAAGGACTTAAGGGCAAAGACACAGATGGACATTTGCACACCAGTGTTTATAGCAGCATTGTTTACAGTTGCAAAGACATGGAGACGGCCAAAGTGTCCGTCTACGGACGAGTGGCTAAGCGAACTGTGGTGTGTACCTACGATGGAATATTATGCAGCTTTAAGACAGACTAAACTTATGAAGCATGTAATAACATGAATGGACCTAGAGAACATTATGCTGAGTGAGTCTAGCCAAAAACTAAAGGACAAATACTGTATGGTCCCACTGATGTGAACCGACATTCGAGAATCAACTTGGAATATATCATTGGTAACAGAGACCAGCAGGAGTTAGAAACAGGGTAAGATAATGGGTAATTGGAGCTGAAGGGGTACAGACTGTGCAACAGGACTAGATACAAAAACTCAAAAATGGACAGCACAATAATACCTAATTGTAATGTAACTATGTTAAAACACTGAATGAAGCTGCACCTGAACTACAGTTTTTTTTGTTTGTTTGTTTGTTTGTATCTTTTGTTTTTGTTTTTTCTTTTTCTTTTTATATATATATTTTTTTATTATTATTATTTTAATTTTCTTCTCTATATTGACATTCTATATCTTTTTCTGCTGTTTTGCTAATTCTTTTCCTAAATCGATGCAAATGTACTAGGAAATGATGATCATGCATCTATGTGATGATAGTAAGAATTACTGAGTGCATATGTAGAATGGAATGATTTCTAAATGTTGTGTTAATTTCTTTTCTTTTTTTTAATTAATAATTAAAAAAAAAATCTTCCTACAAAGAAAATCCCAGGGCCAGATGGCTTCCCAGGGGAATTTTATCAAATGTTCCATGAAGAACTAACACCAATTCTGTTCAAACTTGTCCAAAAATTTGAGGAAAAAGGAATCCTGCCTAAACTCATTTTAAGAAGTTAATATTATTTTAATACCCAAATCAGTTAAAGATGCTATAGGAAAGGAAAACTACAGGTGAATCTCCCTAATGAACATAGATGCAAAAATTCTCATTAAATATTAGGAAATCGAACCACTTCAATTTTCTAATACTGGGTTAATACTGGGAATGAAAGGATGTTTCAACACAAGAAAATAAATTAATGTAATACAGCACATTAACAAACAAAAAAGGAAAAATCACATGACCTTGATTGATGCTGACAAAGCATTTGACAAAATTCAACATTCTTTTCTGATAAAAACACTCCAAAAGATAGGAATCAAAGGTAACTACCTCAACATGATAGAGGGAATATATGAAAAACAGATAGCTGGATAAAAAATTATTTAAGTCTTGTAGCCGCCTATATTCTGGAGCAGGTAGAAGGAAAAAAAATATCTGAGAGAATCATATAGTGGCCCATGACAAACTCTGGAATCTTTCCTGTAAGTACTTGTTGAAGAGTGCTTTGAAAACTATTGCCTTTTTATTTCTTTGCTTTGTATATATGTTATACTATACAATGAAAAAAGTTAAAAAAAGCAACAGCTTGTTCAGAATTTTTCAGAAAACCTCTTCTTATTTGTTCTAAAACCAGTTTTATTAGTTCAGTCCTGAACAAAAACTGTAAAACATATGATTGTTGCCAGTTTCCAACAGTGATTCCATATGAGACTGACAGAAATAGACAGTTCTTTGGAGACAGAGATATACTCTATGGCTTTTCATGTGGAAATTTGCTTAACAAATTTAATAGGGATCAACTGTATGCCAGATACTGTGTGATTACATAATGACATAAAGATAAATAATATAGCATCCCTGCACTTAAACTCCTTTTCACGAGGTCCCACAGGTCATACTCACTTGGAATAAAATCTCCAGGTATCCCCAATTTTGAAATCTATATTTATTTATTGTAATCCATTGTAAATCAAATAACAATATAGAAAATTCCACCATTGTTCCCATGGCTAACTTAGCGTCACTTATTCCCAAATAATTTTCAGCAAATTGAAATCACATTAGTAACTCTAAAAATTCTATTAATAGTTAGGAACCCCACTGCATGTGAGGATAAAACCAGCTATGCTCATAATCACCTCTTTCAGAGGAAAAAGGGTCCATATATGTGGTGTTCACCAATTTTGTGGTGTAAATAAGACCTACTGTGGTCCATTTCAAGCTATTTTAACAGTTTAACAACCAGCTAGAAACATTCCCGGATAATTCAAATCAACTCTCACAAACTGGTATTAGTCAACTCCAGCAGATCACTGAATAAAATATAAATAAATTATAATTCCCTCACCTTAGTGTGAAAAAGCAAAGACATCTTATGTGATCATACTTCAGTAAAAGTTCTATGAGACCCCAAGAAGAAGGAATGATAATGGCTCAGAAAGGCATCAGAGAGGCAATGATATTTGAACTGTATTTTGGGAGATGAGTAGAAGTTTCCCAACTTGACAAGGGTTGGGATGTTGGGGCAGAGTAGAGACACATTGGAGAGAAAATCCTGATAGAAGAGACAACATATTTTAAAGAAAGGGAAGTCTAAAAATCACAGAATGTTTACATTTTGGAATAATTTGAGGTGATCAGAGAATGGGAGGGAACTTTCAATAAGAATATGTAGAGTAGGAGGTGGGCTTGTATGGGGTACTCACTAAGAGAATATTTGTGTGTCACATAAAAGAGTTTAGTAGGCTTTGGTGATTGCCACATTTTAAACAATAGGGTGCCACCACTGGCTTTATGTATCTGAAAGAACATTCTAGAAGCAGGATAGGGGATATTTTGGAGGTGAAGAGAGAATAGTGGTAGCAAAATCATTTAGTGGGTTATGTCAATATTATATGAGTAAAATAATAAGACCTTAAATAGGAATGTGAAATTTGAGGGGCTTATGAAAATCCTTTAATATTTAAAAAAATACCAAATGCAAAACAATAAGGTAAAATATTTTAGTGACCATGTTAGTGATTTTTAAGAACATAGTCATCATTTCCTCATCTGCTTTCCCTTTTCATTCTTGGACTTTATTTTTGGCAGACAGCTCTTATCATCTTGTCTTTCTTTGTGCAATTAATATTATAAATTGTGTAGCATGTTCCTTTTTTTGTCATACTTCTTCAACTGAAATTCTTTCTGATTCTAGATGTAGGAACAAATGAAATGCAGGTGGGCAATATGAATGAAACAGCAGATCTGATTCAAGTAGACATTTTTAACTAGTCCAGTGTTTACCAAATTAGATATTTTATGGAAATTCAATGGTTTTGCCAAGCATTTGTAAATAAGTCTTTATCTTACTTTAAGGGGCATGTTTAGAAACAGAGCAATTGTTCTTCTAAAGCAGATTCAGTATGCAAAGAAGCTCTGTACTTGTCTTATTATGCATTGTCTCATTGTCTACATCTTTCCCTCTTACTTTTGAACCAACATTTGTGTATTACCATTAAGATAACAATTGTTTATTCTCTATTTGAAATCCACAGATTGTCTTGGGGCAATGATGATATCAGTACACACATAAAGTTTCAAATTTAGGCGTCCATTGCTTGATGATTACAGCTTATAGCACTGCACGGTGGTTGTAGTAGAGACTCCATGCAGAAATTTTTAACTTCAAACATTTGGTATTTTATTTCCTTATGGCATTCAGCCAAATTCAAATACAACCACTGTTTCTTATGACATGTAAACAAGGATATTAGTGGCTAAAAGAATCTTAAAAACATTGGCATTTGCCTGTTTATAAAGCTGCTTTTGTTTTCTGAGAATAAAGAACATGCATTTTTTTTTTAATGCTATGAAGGAAGTAAAAAAGAACTTTATTTGATGAACAAATTTTAAGCCAAGGTAAAAATTACTTCCAGGCCAGGTCTATGAAACAGTATATTATGATGCAGTCATAAACTGGTGATCTTCAAGATGAATTCATACCCTACTGTCCTTTCTTGTACAAACATAAAGTTCCAAAAAATTATTTTTCACCAGTACCTATTGGGTAAGTGTTTTAGTTTGTAATGCTGTCAGAAATGCAATCTACCAGAAATGAGTTGTCTTCTTTTTTAGGGAATTTATTATGTCACAAGCTTACAGTTCTAGGGCCATAAAAAAGGTCCACTAGAGAACATTATGCTGAGTGAGTCCAGCCAAAAACTAAAGGACAAATACTGTATGGTCCCACTGATGTGAACAGACATTCGAGAATAAACTTGGAATATGTCATTGGTAACAGAGACCAGCAGGAGGTAGAAACAGGGTACGATAATGGGTAATTGGAGCTGAAGGGATACAGACTGTGCAACAGGACTAGATACAAAAACTCAGAAATGGACAGCACAATAATACCTAATTGTAATGTAATTATGTTAAAACACTGAATGAAGCTGCATCTGAGCTATAGTTTTTGTTTGTTTGTTTGTTTGTTTGTGTTTTTTGTTTTTTCTTTTTTATATATTTTTTTATTTTTTATTTTTATTATTATTTTTATTTTTTTCTCTGTATTATCATTCTATATCTTTTTCTGTTGTTTTGCTAGTTCTTTTCCTAAATCGATGCAAATGTACTAAGAAATGATGATCATACATCTATGTGATGGTATTCAGAATTACTGATTGCATATGTAGAATGGTATGATTTCTAAATGTTGTGTTAGTTAATTTTTTTTTAATTAATAAAAAAAAAAAAAAAAAAAAAAAGGTCCAAACTCAGGCATCCAGAGAAAGATACCTTCATGCAAGAAAGGGCTGATGACATTCAGGGTTTCTCTGCCAGCTGGGAAAGCACATGGTGAAGTCTGCCAGCTTTCTCTCCCTACTTCTCCTTTCAAATGGCTGCACCAGAGTTGCTTTACTTTCTGCATCTTCAAAGGTCTCTGGCTGTGTGGGCTCTGAAGCTTTTTTCCAAAATGATTCCTTCTTAAAGGACTCTAGTGAGCAACACCACCTTTGGGTGGGTCAGAGCTCCATGGAAACAACTTAATAAAAATGATCCCAGCCAACAATATTGAAACAGGATTAAAGAACATGGCTTTCCTGAGGTATACAACAGTTTCAAACTGGCACAGTGGGTAAAGCACTGATTAGCCTTACACCCTCCCAAATGGAGGAGACCTCTGAATTGCCCTGTATATTTTCTGGCTGAGACTTACAGGCCTTCTAGCTATACTTGGCAGTATACCCTTAGGAATGACAAAACTGAGCAGCCAGATACTGTGGGATTCAAATCTTGACTCTTCTAATTACCACCTTTTTTTTTTTTTTTTTTTTTTTTTTTTTTTTAAAGGAAAGACAGAGAGAAGGAAGGAAGGATAGAAGGAAGAAAGGGAAACATCTTTAAACACTTTCTTGTTTTATTGTATTTTGTTTCTCCGTTTTTGTTACATGGGCTGGGGCCGGGAATCGAACCGAGGTCCTCCGGCATAGCAGGCAAGCACTTTGCCCGCTGAGCCACCGCGGCCCGCCCTAATTACCACCTTTTAATTACACCAGAGAGGTTTCTCAGAGACACATTGATTTGACTGCCATATGACATTAATTTTGCTCAGTTCATATAGTTTGAGAAAACTTAAGAAAATCACCAGTGAAAAATATATGACATTTTGTGAGTCCTCAAAAATGGCACCTTACTTAGCAGGTATAATTATTAATGAATTCTAGGTTGAAATGAAAGAAGTTGACTAGAAACCCTTGATATTTTCAAAAGGCTCACCTCCTATTTTGTTCTCTCAGCCACAAATTCCTTGCCATTTCTGTTTTTATTACCTTATTCTTTTCTTTTATGAAGGTAACACGAGTTATTTTAAAATATGGGGAATCATCCTTGAGGGAAATAATCTTTTGTGAGTTCTCCCCTACTCATAACAGAACTGTCTCCAGGCTCTATATGCAACATTTCAAAGGCCCACTGTGATGCCATATGTGTGATTTCATGCGCTAAGATAATCTCCAAAATTTTCAAAGCACAGTGTGAAAGAGAAATCAAAGTTGATATGTGACAAGCCTTTCTTAGATAATGGAGCATGCAGCAAACTAATTTTCAAATGAGAAAGTTTATGTTTAAGAAACCATTAGAATGATTTAGAAGCCGATGGTCGTCCTTTGTGTATTTTGAATATCTAAACCTGCTTCTAAATATCTAAATCTTCTTCCTAGTTCACAGGTGGAAATTCCTCCTGCTTTTCCTAACTTGCCAACTTTCTCGTTTTTCCTTTCAGAACCAGCTTATTTGACACTCCTTTTCCCTATACCAGGTACGCCTTTCTAAACTAATTTCTCTCACATTTACCCTTGAGTTATTTGCCTGTCCCATTTTTTTTTTTCTCTGCGTGGTTCAGGGAATCCTTTCCACATGCCTCATAAGGGTCAGGGACTCGGAGAACAATGCTCAATTTTGTTTTACCTGAACTCCTTCCACTCTCCAAATACTGAGTTTTAAAATTTGTTGAACTTCAGGTTTACAAGGGGACAAGTAGAAGAAAGATTTGCAAGGAAATTCCAGAAACACACAGGGGATGAAAGCAGGAGATTAAGGAACAATAGTTCTTTACCCCCCAACATATATTAAATTAAATACATAATTAATATTATGTATAATAATATATAGCAGTGGACTCTTGGCTTCTTCACTTCTGGCTTATTTAGGGCTTTGATTCAACTATCCCACATTCTTTTTTTCTTTTTTTGTCAACCTTGTCACATTGTATTTGGGCAGAGAGGACTTTAGAGTATAAAACCTACTTACATAGGAAACAGTTACAACCAAATAAATGTCCTATTTCTTTTGAGCATTGGATCTAAGTAAGGGAAGCCTGTTTGTGACTCCTTACCTCCTCTCTTCTCATCTCTTGCAGGCATCCTATCTCCATCAGCCTCCTTCCTTGCTGGACTCCTCATTGGAATACATTTTTTTCCCTTGCTCCCAGCCCCAAAGCATTTCATGTTTCTCTAGTGATGTCGTCACAGCATAAGATACAGTGCTTCCTTATACGTATCATTTTCAAATATTGGTTGAATTTAAACATGTCTTTTTTCTCATGATAGATACAAATGATTTGAGGGAGGGACTATGTTCTAGTTTGCTAGCTGCCAGAATGCAATATACCAGAAGCAGAATGGCTTGTAAAAAGGGGAATTTAATGAGTTGCTAGTTTACAGTTCTAAGGCTGAGAAAATGTCCCAATTACAACAAGTCTATAGAAATGTCCAATGTAAGATGTCCAAGGATAGATACCTTGGTTCAAGAAGGTTGATGAAGTTCAGGATTTCTCTATCAAGTGGAAGGGCACATGGTGAACACAGTCAGAGTTTCTCTCTCATCTCAGGGTTTCTCTCTCAAGTGGAAGGGCACATGGTGGACACGGTGTCATCTGCTAGCTTCTTCTCCTGGCTTCCTGTTTCATGAAGCTCGCCAGGAGGCATTTTCTTTCTTCATTTCCAAAGCTTGCTGGCTGGTGGACTCTGCTTCTTGTGGCTATGTCTTTCTGCTCTGCTTTCTCTGAATCTCCTATTCTCCAAAATGTTTCCTCTTTCACAGGATTTCAGAAGCTGATCAAGACCCACCCAAATGGGTGGAGACATGTCGCTACCTAATCCAGTTTAACAACCACTCTTGGTTAAAGCACATCTCCAGGGAGATGATCTAATACAGTTTCAAACATACAGTACTGAATAAGGATTAGAAGAAATGGCTGCCTTTGCAAAATGGGATTAGGATTAAAACATGGCTTTTCTAGGGTACATACATTATTTCAAACCAGCACAGACTGAATCTTTACATCTCTTTAACTCTCAGCACCAAGTAAACTGCTGAAAGAGTAGGAGATGTCCTATAAATTTTAATTGAATATAGCTTAATAGGACTGTAGCTTTTGCTTTGTTGAGAAGTAAGAATAATAGGAAGTCCAAAGCTATTATGCCAATACTTCATTAAATTCCCATTTCCTTAAGTAAATCCCACCATAACATTAAAGCTGGCTTAGTGGTAAAATTCCATTCTTTGGAATCAGATGTTAAGGGTTTAAAATTGGCCATTCAGTATTGCTTTAGGTCTCCCTGGTTGTGAAATTAGGTAAAAATTAAATATTTTAATTATAAAAATTAAAATATTTAATAAATGATTCATAGAGATATTTTCTACCAAGCGGGGCCTAAAACCTGGCTTGACTGAAAAGAATCCAAGATTTATTCTCCATGAAATTTTCTGACTGAAGTGCAAAAGAGCAAAGAAAAAAGATTTAATCACAGAAAATTAGACAAATCCCCATGCCATTGCCTACCCTTCTTAATTTTTAAAAACCGATAATGGCTGACTAAAGTTATTTTATTGTAGATGCAGAAAATTATCCAAATAGTTGTCATTACCTTTCAGCAAGTCCTGTCATTCTAAAAGAAAGCTGAGTTAAGAGTTATGTTAGCAAACAGGCTAATGCCAGGATTTATACTTGACAATTCTGATTTATCAAACCTGTAGGAATGTTGTGTGATCATCACAACTTTATGTTTAAATGTGCTTTGATTGCCTGAGCACAACACTTTAAATTCTCTCAAACATTTGAAAAAGACATTAAGGTTAAAACAACAACAACAACAACAACAAAAAAAAACTAACAAGGTAGACTGTTAAATATAGAGTAAACATCCAACCTAAATTCTCCATTCCAAAGTTTTCAGCATTTTTTTGTTCTTTTGAAATTCTTATATATATATATGTTTATATGAGATATCAAAGAAAGTTAAATACACTAGTCCTTTGCTTTTGTGAATAACAACTCATGAAAAATGATTTGAGAAAATTGAGAGAATTTCACATTTAAAGTTGCCTTAATTAAGTTGAGATTTTAGAGTAAATTCACCCAGAAAGTCCTATATAAGGAGACAATTAGGATTTTAATACAGACACTGAAAAGACTGTTAAATTAAACTATATTCATATGCTATATTTTGGTTTTGGCTAACTTACTAAACATTCTACCAGAGATTTTGGTGAATGAAGTCATCCCATTTTCTTTCCACTTAAAGTTTAGATACTTTTTTGGGGAGACGCATTCACAGTTTCAGGCCATTTGGATGAACTCCTATGGCAGTGCTTCAGGGATAATTTATTCTTTAAAAAAGCTTGGCTGATTATTTTAGATTTTTCATTCTCTCTGCATGTAGTCTGATTCCAAATATTAATATCTCTGTATTTTTCTAGGATAAATGTTATTGCTTTGAAAACACCAATTCAAATACCCTACTTTCTGAAAAATCTCTTGAAATTGCACTTGGTCAAAAAAACCTTTCCCAGCTCAGTGTAGGTGAGAGGTTTGCTCCCTCTCTCCATTTCCTGTTTGCCCCTGAATTGCTAATGAGCCTTCATTTCTCCTTCCAAAAAATACTTGCTAGACAGCTTGTAACTTTCTCGACTATCGGTTTGAGTTTCCTTCATCTAAGAACATAAATATTTCTTTTAAGTTTGAGTCAATGTTTCCTTAAATTATAAACTTCACAGAACAAACCTTATAACTAACATTCTTAACTTCATCCCATCAGAGCTTGCTGATGAGAATTTATGTACCCGGGGTGAAATGGGAATATGAAATCATTCACTTTTTCTGAGAGGCGGGCATGTGGAGATTCAGTCCTCATCCTTTCAGACATTTCTTTTAATTACCTTAAAAGTAAACACACTTTCCTTTTGAGTTGTGTTTCTTCAATTAATGAGATAACAGAGTAGTGTTTACAGGACATTAGCTGCTCCTCAGTGATAGCAAGCAAACTGCAGAAGCTACATCTGTAATTGGTTTTCTGATACAGCCTTAGCAAACACACATAAGATTTGAAGTTCATGGTGGAGATAAATGGATTTAGTTACCTTCACACACTGCGTTCAAAGAGTGGTTTAATTATGTTTCTTTATAGCAGCTTCCCTTCCCCCAACCCATTAGGACTTCTTGATTTATGATACAGTAGTTGTAGCATTCCCAGTAAAGATGGGATTTTCTCCTATCAGAAAATGTGGCTCCCTGGTGATATTGCTCTGTGAGAGTAAATGAGACTCTAATAGTTCTGGAATATTACTAAAGGCAGGGTCAGAGTAATAACTTTTTTTCCCTTTTAACTTCAGCATACCAATGATGTCTCAATTAATAGGTTAATTCACATGATGTATTGCTTAATATGGAGGAAAAAAATTAATCTTGAGGTCTCCAAAGAAATGTTGCATGGTGATATCACTTTTCCATAACGTTTAAGCCACTTTACAAGTTATATTATTTGTTATAATTAGGTATACATAGCACTTATATGGGTCAAAATAATATTTGAAGTCCCCAAAGGCCATTTGCTTTAATAAATGGTGCACAATTTTCTCTTATTCAGTATCTAGAGTTTGCCTCCCTGGTTTAACAATGTGCAAATTCATTTACAGTAGAATCTGTTACTATTTGCTGCCTACATGATGTATCAGAGCCTTCTCAGAAATTGTTTGCTATCAATAAATGTGTGCTACAGATACTTACCCTTCAAAATACTTTAATGGTTTTGAAATTTGTTTTCAGTTTTATACCTTAAAGATATTAATAAGACATCTGGTTAGATAGCAGTAATCTTATGTGTATAATACAAGGCTGAACAAAGCACAGAATTTGTTCTCAAGGAGCTTGTGGTTTAAAGGGGGAAATTAATAAGAAGATGAGTTCATTGCAATATAGTGTAGCAAATCGAATTATCACTGAATGCACTTTCACAAAGCTGTTGCATAGTTGGTGTGAGATTCTCTTTGAATAATACTTAGGTCAACACTTCCTATGCAATTTTTCATTTTATTGGGAACTTCTTAAGACCGATTGCTGGTTCTGGATATAACTGGGAAAAGTTAGAGCTTTTTTAGATAACTTCAACAGCTCCAGCACTGAACCAGGACTTTGCCACTTGTATGATGAGCAAAGCACCATGATTAGGTAATAGCCATTAGTGAGATGCCACCAGGAAAAATAGATCTTTCTCTGAGTAGAGTGAGTCTAGAAAATGAAGATTAACTTTTGGTTTCTGTCAGGAAGGAAGGCACCTGGGCAGTTTATGATAACTATATACACTTCTCTTTCTAGTGGTATGAATGGCCCTGGGTCATGTAACTAGGGCTTAAGTAAAAGATATTTTTAACTCACAATTTTTCAACATATTTACACATGTTTCTCTATTACAATTTGCACACATTTCAAAAACGATTTATTTTTATTAGAGAGCATGTGGTTTTACAGAAAACAGAGTTTCCATATAGCCGCCCCCACTTTTAACATTTTGCATTAGCGTGGTACGTTTGTTACAGTGGATGAGAGAATATTTTTTATTTTATTTCATTCTATTCAGTATTGTCCATATCTTGCATTAAGGTTTACTGTTTGTGTTATAAACATACACACAAATACTGTCTTCTGGTTGTATTTTTTTTTAATATTTTTTTCTATAATCATATATATCACTTAAAACTTTCCCGCTTTAACTGCATTCAAATATATAGTTCCATGCTGTTAATTACATTCACAATTTTGTACTAATGTCACTTCTACACATTACCAAAACTTCTTCATTACCCCAAACAGAAACTCAGCAACAGTTAAGAATTAGCTTCCCATTTCCCACCCTACCCTAGCCCCTGGCAAACTCTATGAGCTTGCTTATTCTAATTAGTTCATAACAGTGGTATCATACAGTATTTGTCCTTTTGTGTACAACTTGTTTCATTCAACATGATATCTTCAAGGTTCAACCATGTTGTTGCAAGTATAAGAACTTCATCTCTTTCCACATGTAGGACTCTCTTCTGCCTTTTTGTTATATGGTCTCCGTGAGTCTTCTACCTCCTTTCTCATTCCTTTCTTCCACTAGTGTCTACTTTCATATTTATTTGAATTTTCTGTCTTGAACCATTTTCAATACTTTCTCATTTCTTTCTGTATATATTTTCCATGTATTTTCTTTGTGGCCACCATGGAGTTAAAACATAACATCCACAATCTATAATAGTCATGTTTTACTTGATATCAAAACAAACTTCAAGGCAACCGCCTACCTTATTCTTATATTCCTCTATTCCCTCAACTTTTGTTGTCCTTGCTGCATTTTTTCTTCATATTTTTTAATTCCCATATTTTTTAATTATCATTACTGTTGATGCATTTGCATTGTTCAATCTGTAAGAAGTAAAAAGTGGAGTTACATACCAAAAAAAGATACAATGTACTGACATTTATAGTTAACCATATGGTTACTGTTGTAGTTTGCTAAAGCTGCCAGAACTTAATATACCAGGAACGGAGTGGCATTTTAAAAGGTTATTTAATAAGCTGCAAGTTTACAGTTCTAAGCCCATAAAAATGTCCAAATTAAGTCACCAATGAGAGGTTACCTTCACTCAAGAAAAGCAGATGCCATCCAGAACAACTCTGTCAGCTGGGAAGGAACATGGCTGGCATCTACTGTGGTTTTTGACTTCTAGACACCTTTGTCAGCTGGGAAAGCATCTGGTAATGTCCACTAGTTTTCTTGACCCTCATCTTCAAATGGCTTTCCCAGGAACATTTTCTTTCTGCATCTCCAAAGGTCTGAGGCTGTAGTGGGCTCTGAAGCTTTTTCCAAAATGCCTTTCTGTTAAAGTACTCTTGTAACACTTCTCCATGGAAGCCATCTAATCAAAAGGTCCCACCCACAATTGGGCAGGTCACATTTCCATGGAAACAATAAAAAAGATCCCACCTAAGACTACTGAAACAGGATCAAAGAACCTGGCTTTTCTGGGTTACACAACAGTTTCAAACCAGTACCGTTACATTTACCAGGGGTCTTAATTTCCTTCTGTCACTATGATCCAGTATCTAGTGTTTTTCCAGCTAAAGAATTCCCTTTACTATTTCTTGTAGGGCAGATCTACTTGTAACATACTTTCCCAGTTGTTTATCTGGGTCTTACTTGCTCCCTAATTTTTGAAAGGCAGTCTTGTCAGATATAAAATCCTTGGTTGAAAATTGTTTTCTTTCAGCACTTTTATCTGTTTCATCCCTTTGCCTTCTTGCCTCCATGGTTTCTGATGAGAAACTGGCACAATCTTTTGGGGCTCTCATGGACTTACCTTTTTTTCTTTCAGCTTTCCTTATCTTTGCATTTAACAGTTTGACTATTATGTGTCTGGGCATATTCTCTTCAAGTTTACCCTGTCTGGGGTTCATCCAGCTTCTTGGATGTGCATATTCACATCTTTTGCTACGTTGGGGAAGGCTTTTACCATTATTTCTTTGCATCATCCTTTCTGTCCCTTTCTCCCTTTCTCCTCTTGGACGCTCATATTGTGTATATTGGTATAATGCTGTCCTACAGGTCTGTTAGGCTCTTTTCACTTTTTCTAATTATTTTTTCTCTCTGTTACTCAGCCTGATTTATTTCAATTGTATTGTCTTTGAGTTCACTGGGTTTTTCTCCTGCCAGCTCCAGTGTGCTGTTGAAACTTCTAGGAAATTTTTCATTTCATTTATTGTGAACTTCAATTCCAGTATTTCTGCTTGGTTCCTTTCTCAAATTTCTACCTCTTTATTGAGATTCCCATATTTGTCTCTTAATAGTTTTCCTGATATTCTTTAGTTGTTTCTCTATATTTTCTTTAATCTCCTTAAGCATATTGGAGATTACTATTTTAAAAGCCTTTTTCTGGTACAGCTGAAGACTGGTCTTATTCATTTATGGTTTCTGGGTTTTTATGCACTTCCTTTGGATAGGCCATTTCTTTTCTTCGTTTGCTTGTAAACTTTTGTCCCTCACTGTTCATTTTAATGTCTTGAAGTGTTCACTTTGGGATTTATTCTCTGAGATATCTGTTTCTTCAGTTTGTATCTACTCTTGTATGACAAAGATTTCCTTGAATGACAAGAGCTAACAAAAACAAACAAACCAGTGAAAATAAACACCTTTCATAGTCTTTGCAAATTGGCGTTGTGTTGGTTGTGCTCTCCTTCAGAGTTCAGCCCTCCTATCAAGATCAACCTGAGGCAAATACAACGTTTAGTGTCTTCCCTGTCTTTTTGAGCCTTGGTCTTGTCCCGGGCTTGTGCAGGCTAGTGGCCTTAAGAGCTCCTCTGTTAACAGGAATTTGAATGCCCCATCTATTCCCTATGAAATAGACTTCCTTCCTCCTCTGGTTGTTCTACTGTAGGACAGAAAGAAGGTAAACTCTAGCTCCATGATGTTTAACTTACTTGTTTCTCATATTGCTGTAGCTACCCCAAGCTACCAAGCTATTTTTGCCTGGAAGGCAAATGCAGATTGGGAGAGGCTGAAGGGAATTGAACCTGAGTGGAGTTTCCTAAATCAGATTTCCCCAGCTGGAAGAAAGCCAAGGATCCACAATGTGAGTACAAGATGACTCCATACCATGCTGGGTAGGAGGTAGGGGAGATGCCAGCAAGGGCAGCAGCAGCTTCTGCTATGGCTTTGGGAATTGCATTTTCTTGATCCAGCACTTGTCCAGTTAATTCATTCCTTTAACTATTTTTCATATTTTTGGGAAAGGTACTGTCTTTAAGACTCTTCTGCTGCTTCTGCTGAAATGCGTTTGGAATAATGACTGCCCTCAGAGCTGGCCACAATGATCTGAAGTAGCTGCTGAAAAGCCATGATTGGTGATCTGACCACACACCCTCAGATCTTGGGAACGGGCATTTATATCCCACCATGGCACCAGTAAGCTGCACTAGCAGCTGGGGTTGTGGACCTCACTATTGCCTGTTATAAGGTTTAGGGACTGGGCTGGTAGCTGCTGCATGGGGGGTGAAATTTACTAGTATTTCCTACAATTTATCAGCTTCTTCCTCTGACTCTTCCCTGGATGCTGCACAAGTGTTCTATTAGACTTCTGTCAAAATAGTTGATTCAGTCCATTCCTGTCAGGTCGATATTTATTCTGGTAGAGAAACCAATTCCTGGAGTTTTCTTCCCACATCTTCCCACAATTTTTCTGAGCATGTTTTGTCATGTAATTTTAAAAGATGATCTAATAAAAAAGAAGATAGTGTGTACAGACCAAATATAATCAGGTAATCCTATCTAGAAAATGACTTCAGTCTCAAGATTCCCTCTTTCCTACTTATTCTATGATAACAAGTCTGGAATTCCTTAAAATCAAAATACAAGCTTACCAAGTGTTCTAGTTTGCTAGCTGCCAGAATGCAACACACCAGAGACAGATTGGCTTTTAATAAAAGGGGATTTATTTTATTAGTTCTTCAGAGGAAAGGCAGTTAACTTTCCACTGAGGTTCTTTCTTACATGGGAAGGCACAGGGTGATCTCTGCTGGCCTTCTCTCCAGGCCTCTGGATTCCAACAACTTTCCCCGGGATGACTCCTTTCTGCATCTCCAAAGGCCTGGGCTGAGCTGCGAGTGCTGAGATGAAGAATGCTGAGCTGCTTGGGCTGTACTATGTTGCACTCTCTCATTTAAGCACCAGCCAATTAAGTCAAACATCATTCATTGCAGCAGGCATGCCTCCTAGCCAACTGCAGATGTAAATGAGCAACAGATGAAGTTCATGTACCATTGGCTCATGTCCACAGCCACACAACTAGGTGCCTTCACCTAGCCAAGTTGACAACTGAATCTAACTACCACACCAAGGAATATAACAAACGTAGCTTTTTAAATCTGGTCTTATAATTGTTCTTGGGGACACAAAAACAAAAGAATGAAACAAAGATAAAGAGCAAACCTCAATGCAAAATTTAATTCTATAAAAAAAAACTTTGTGAAAAAAGCTTTATAAAAAGCTTGTTAATTCTGCAGAAACTGTCATCTGAAAGACCCACATTGCAAGTGACATGGAACTCATGTTTATAAACATTAAAAAGATTAAAACAGAGACAAATTTCTGAGATGTAAAGTGTAGTCTAGGAGCCCAGGTACTTCATTCTCTACAAATGAGAGCCAAACTGTTCTTATGCATGCTGTTTTTCCCCAGAGATTCATTTAGCTCTGGAGGAGACTGATACACTACGCTTGAAATGATTGGCATTAATGCTGACTTTCAGACAGGAAAGAAGTCTGAGATGTAATGGGGAAGGACTGGCATGCTTTACACAGTGTAGATTTATTTACTATCATCTTTGTTTAAGATGTGTTTGAGGCAAAATGCAAATTACCAAAGGGAAATCTGAGAAAATGTTTCAAGTAAATCTTGAACATGTGCTTATATTACTTGTTGCAGGCATTTCTTAACAGGGTACTTAAGAGAACTTCAAGGGGTGGGCCACGGTGGCTTAGTGGCAGAGTTCTCACCTGCTATGCCGGAGACCTGGGTTCGATTCCCGGTGCCTGCCCATGCAAAAAAAAAACCTACAAGAACAGTGTTTGTGACTATCACAAGAACAAATTTAGGCAAACTTAGCTCTACCAGTGGTTGATCTGAGACAGAGAAGCTGCTTAGAAATCCTGAAATGATTACCCTTTATGCAGTTATTCCACTGAGAAACAGAGCAGGAGAAATGTCTAAGAAAAAGAAGGTTGATAATACTTAAGGTAGTATACTGGGAGCATGGAATGCTATGAATGTGCACATCTTTTAAGGGGCACATTTTTTAATGAGACTATGGAGATGATTAATACCTTTCTTGAGTTTTTGATCTACAGAAGAATACCCTTGGCTTTATATACTCATTGTTATGCATTGGAGTAAATAGCTTCTTGAAACTTTCCCTTTTTTAAAACTAAAAATGGTTGTTTCTTTCTTTTCTGATTAAAGAAACCTGGCAAATGAGCGTTTTATGGTATTTTGTTTTGATGTGAAGACTTGTCATGACTACATGCCAGAACAATGTAGTCATTTGCACTCTCATATTAAAGGCATAAACATTTGTTTTCTGTTTCCCAAAAGATCTAAAGAACCATAAAAGTAAGCTATGATTCTTGTATAGATAAGGGCTTGAACAATGGGATGACTGTGAGTCCATTTGAGGAAAAAAGATTGTTTTATCTTCTTTTTGTGAACACACACACCCTTGCATCCAGACACATGGAAGGTCTCCCACCTGATTTGCCATCTTTGTTATGTTCTTTTTCTACTTGAAGTTTGTGTGCATCTATTGCTGTGTTTATATTCCTATGACAGATTGCATTGTCATTTCCATTACTCTTTCCAATGCTTTACCCCTCCTGTAGTCATACACTGTGCCATTTAATTGGGGAAGATTATATTTCTTGCTCTAATTATGTTGGCCTTGGTCATGTGATTTTCTTTGGCACATGGATAGTAGATGGATCTTAGAGTAGACTACTCTAAGGATGAGGGGCAGAGTTGAGTCTGCAGTGCAGTGTTGGTACAATTAAAGGCATGGGAAAAAGTAGTCCCCAAGTCATAGTTACATGATCAAGTTTATTCACATATGTTCCTCAGTATGGCCCTGAAAAGAGAAAAAAAGACAAACAAACAAATGCTAACTTAAAGAGATTACGTGGTTTGGTAATAGGTAACTAGTAAATGGTAGATTAGAATGTGAACCCAGCATGCCCATGTCTATAGCTCTTGCTCATATTTCTTTACTCGTGGGCTGGCCTAAAGAGAATTCTTCATATGATGCAGACCACTGGTACAGCCTAAGTTCAATTGAGTAAATGGAAAGCATTCCAGGGATTATTGCATTAAAGATTCCAATTTGATTTTTGACATTTGACTGTGGACAGTTTTTAAGCCTCCTTTCCTCCTCCTTCCTTGTCTTCTGTCCTACATCTGGGCAAATCAATAAGAAAGTTCAGTTCTGCCTCCTTTGGCACCAGCAGAAAGTTCACACCACTGAAGGGAACACTTACCCCAGTTCTTAAACACCATAAAAAAACCTGGCCTGTGTCCTTTTCCTCAAGCCATTTTCCAACCTGCCTGGAAAGGCTGCCCTGACATCGATAAAGCCTCCTTATGAGACGGATCCACCTTTTCATACTCTCTAAGTGTGCTTGTGGCATCATCTTGACATCACAGATATATTTTAGGTGGGGGCTTCTCCAGGGAGGCTACCACAGTGATGAACCATTGAAATGTTGAAATTTAAATAAGTATATTTTCAAAGGGTATTTTGAGTTTATAAATATTAAAACTATAGAATATAACATTTCTCAAATGGAGCCTAAAGTAGTAAGCACAGCTCACAAGCATGTACCAAAATTCACTGTATATGTTGATGCTAATAATGTCTGCATTGCCCAAGAACTAGGCAATTTTCTACTTTTATTCCCAAGGATGCAAAGATTTCCGGTTCACACAAGCAGATTGGAAGGCTCTTCGTGTGAGAATAACACAATTACAAAAATAAAAACTTACTTGGTATGTGTTTTTTTCTGGAGGTATATGTTTCTTTAGGGAGCTTAAAAATGGTTATGAAAACAATGTAAAATCTGCCAGTATTCTACTATGGCCCTATTTTATGCTTTCATTCCTAATAAATAGTCTACATTCTTTACTGACTTTTGATTATAGGTGTGATATAAAGAAAACATAAAAGTATGAAGTGCTGGTTACAATGTTTCAGATTTAAAAAGTTCCTTTAATGTTTCTTTGGAATGACATTTTCCCAGTGAAAAATGGCAATACATTCAGATATTTTTAAAAAATTAAAAAGTGTACACTGTCAGAAAAAGTAAGTTCTCACATATTTTAAGCAAAGATAAATAAACTTTTATACATTCCTTGCTTTGGCATTCCCATGAAAGTATACTTGGTTTTTTATTTAAAGGAAAATCATCAGATAGAGAAAGTTTGTACAAAGTAAAAAAAATTATACAGAAATATAATTGCATATTTCAATATTAACAGAAGTCCTGTAATAAATTCCCCATGCTACATCCAGATACTAACCCCTATAAAAAAATATCAGTTTTCAGAAGCAGTATGATCTCCATCTGCTGTAATTTTGCTCTCTTAGTGAGTAACATTTTTGACTCTCTGTTCTTTAGTCACATAAACCAACAAGTACAGCTGCTTATTAAAGCACAGAGTGGAAGCCCCTGATGAGAATGTCCCACTATGATGAGCATATAGCTGTGCATGCGAACTTAAATTATTATTCTGCAGTTGCATATTTGAAGAGCCCACATGCACAGTCATTTATATCAAACAGGATAAATAGATTCAATCTCCCCTCTAAGAATTTATGTTATAAATTAGACTATACTCAAATATATATACTTCTAATGGTGGTAGATCAGCATGAAAACAGTCATAAAACAAATGTAAATACAATTTATGAGGGCCGCAAGCTTTAATGCTTCATTTCATTCTTTCCTGGACAACTCCCCCAACCCCCCAACAGGGTGCTGTTATTTACACACGGTTATTAAGTGCATCACATAGACAAGGCAAGAATCATGTATAGTCAATCAACACCATGAATAATTTCCATTTCTCATCAAATTTTATTAAGTAATTATTATTAATTTTTAGATATTTGAAAGCAAATGGAACACAAGATTTCTGAGCTCAAGGAGCTATCAATCTAGAAGAGAAAATTGACATTTGAATGCATAACTGCAACATGGTGTGACAAGAACAATCGTAGAGCTGTATAGCAGATGCAATAGAACTAGTTAGTTTTGTTTTTTTTTTAAGTTTTATTCACACACTGTACAATCCATCCAAAGTGCAGAATCAATGGCTTTTGATATAATCACATAGTTATACATTCTCTACCACAATCCATTTGAGAACTTTCTCATTTCTCCAAAAAAAAAAAAAAAAAAAATCCCATACCCCTTATACCCTCCTATTATTGACACTTAGTTTTGGTATAGTACCTTTATTGCAATTGCTGAAAGAAAATTACAATATTATTGCTAACTATAGTCCTTAATTTGCAATAAATGTATCTTCCCATATACCAGCATATTATTAATACCTTATAATAGTGACATACATTTGTTCTAGTCCCTGTAAGATCTTTTTCCTATTTGTGCAATTAACCACAGTCATTTTCCACAGTAAGTTTCACTATTATACAGTCTCAAGTTTTATCCTCTAGCATTCCTTCTAGTGACATATACGGCCCTAGACTTCCTTTATCACCATATGTACACTCAGCATTGTTAATTATACTTAGAATACTGTGCTACCATCCCATCTATGCATTTCCTAAGATTTACAATCAACCTTATTACACCTTCCATACATCTTAAGCATCATCTTAGTTCCATTCTGTACCCTTTTTCTAACTTCTGGTAATTTATACTCTAGATTTTAACTCCCAAAGTTTGCTTATTATAATTATTTCAGATTAGTGAAACCATGCAATATTTGTCCTTTTGTATCTAACTTATTTTACTCAATGTAATGTCCTCAAGGTTCAACCATGTTGTTACATGCTTCAAGACTTCATTCCTTCTTACAGCTGCATAGCATTCCATTGTATGTATATACTTCAGTTTGTTCATCCACTCATCAGTTGATGGGCACTTGAACTGTCTCCGTCAATTGGCAATCATGAATAATGACACTATACACACTGGTGAGTAAATGTCTATTTGTATCCCTTCTTTCAGTTTTAATGACTAGGAAACAAAAAAAGATATTCAAGAAGAGTGTGGAAGAAAGAGAGTCAGTGAGGAAGTGAGAAGGGGAACACATTTCTGAGTCAATGACAAGTCCAAAGCACAGAAATATGGAAGAACTCAATAGATTCCGGATGGTATAATAAGAACAAACTAGCTGGCAAGGATGTCAGGAATTAAGATTGTAGAAGTTAGGGGAAGCCTAATAGGGGAGGCCTAATAGGGGAAAGTGGATCATGGGGTTTCATATATCATATTTTATATATAAGCCATGGGGAGCTGTATCAGTCATGGTCTGGTGCAGGAACCAGAAACCACTTCAGATGTTTTAAGCAGCAAGTCATTTAATTCAGTGAATTAGATATTTACTATATCTGTGAATGGTTTAAGGAGTAGATTCTGGATTTAGCATCTAGGAATAATGCTCAAAACAACACAGATTAAAATAATAAAAAGCCTTTATCTCTGAGGCCATCACACTGGAGCTATGCTGGAAATAAGAAGGTGACACTGGCTCTTCTGCCACCCCTTCCTCTCAATATCCAGAAGTCTACCTAATGGACATTGCCTGGCTGCTGGAGAAAAACTCTTCATTTCCATGTGCTCACTTGCCAGCAGCAACATCTAAGACCTTCAAGAAGATGGACTCTGCTCATTCCTGCCTTCCACATTTCCCATGTGTGCATCATATCCAGGATCTGAGTGCCAAAGGTGTCTGGAGACTATAACTCAAAACTTTTCAGTTTTCCAAAAAAAAAAAGAAGAAAACATACCAAAGAGGTTAAATGAGACAACAGATGGTATCCAGCAGAAACTACTGTTAAGAATTTTAAGTAAAAAAGTTTTTTGCATATTTGAAAAGTTAATTGTTATTTAGCGTTCAGTCAATATAGAAATATAGGCCTCCCAGCAAGGGCATGAATTAGAATAGAAAAGTTTTGCATGTACATTTCAGACTTGAGTGATTATTTGCAAAATGGGATTTGGTTGCTAGGACAAAGAATAGTAGAGAAATTATTATCTTATGTTTAATTGGGAAATCGTATGAAAGATAGAAGATTCTGAGAGCTCTCTGAAGTAGGAAAAAGAAGTTTCTTTGCACACAAAGAATAATAATTAATTTCAGCTCTGAGAAATGTATGAAGAATAGAAAGGAGTTGAATTCAGGAATGTAAAATTAAGGGAGTCATGAAAATTGACCTGACTGTCTGAATTGTTATTCGAAAAGGTGTGATTGGGAAGAGATTGGACTGCCTAAATTGGGTGAATTCTGTCATATGGAGGAGTCACTTTTTGTCCTTGCGTCATGAAGGTGAGATTATTTAAAGCAACCCTTCTGGGGAAGACAAAGTTATCAAATGATATCCTCCAGGCCCATGGTAAATGGACATGGAACAGAGTCAGCATATTTTATTTGAAAGAATGTGCCAGCTGGAGGGACAGCCTAGAAACGAAGTAAAGCTTATCAACATGAGTTTAGCACTGTCCAAGCAGTAGTGACCTTGAATCTAGAAGCCATGAGTCCCCTCTCACTGCAGGAGGAAAGATACTGTCAACTTTCTCAAAATCTTGATGGCATACACATATATCCTTTACTTTCCTTTGCTCTGATTCCAACACCACTAAGCAGTTTTGATAAATAGTTTAATTTTCCAGGTACTTTTTATCAGGAAGCATGTGCATTGGATAAGGGTGAGAAGAAGACATCCCTTATTGTAAATATGAACATTTGCGTTCTACATTATATGCCAGAAAAATCTGTTGTCTATGACTATAGAGTGTTCAAGTGTCCCTAAAAAGAGTCTGAGGTTCAGATACTGGAACATGGTGAGTGAACCTAGTATCACTCCTGAGAGACTGATGTCTTTATATGTGACACTATCTGCGTCTCCCAAAACTATGAAGGAATCCAAAACAGCCTAGAAGTATTGTGGTACTCCTTAAATGCTCTAGCTAGGATTTTCACATATTTTTTGCAGGAAAGAAAGTTTGGCAACTGTCTCCTGGAATAGAAACTAAAGTAAGTGGAGGACGTCATCTGTTGGTGTTGTCTTGTGCAACCCCCAAAGCACATCCACATATGAAGACATCTATTTCATCCCAAACACTTAGTGCCTACATTTTTTTTCTTTGTGTTTTTAGGCACATGTCAATATACTTCTATTAAGTTGAAATATGAAGGAGAGCTCTCTATCAGGATCTGTTAGAGAACTTTCATATGCATTCGACAAAGATGTGTGAAAATAAACATCCTGTTCTCTGAGTAATTGGATTTTCTCTATAGTTAATATACCAAATGATTTAATTGCTCCTTGAGTGTTTTCTTCTGTCAACCTCACCAAGAAAATTTAGCTAATACTGCTCTGTAGCATGGTTCTCCATACATAGTGCATCCACATTTCATGTGTATATATATATATATATATATATATATATATATATATATATATATATATATTTTTTTTTTTAATGTTTATTGAGTTCCTCTATGGACAACCACTCTGGAGTACATGTTTATGGAGTACATGTCCTTATGGCTAAGAAAAATAAATAAGGTAGGGATTAATAGCTCTTAGTTGAGAAAGATAGTGAATGGAAAATGTCACAACGAAAGTCTGAAGATACTGTTCCTTCTGCTTAAGAAAACGTTCATGTTTTTGAACCATGAAGAATGGCTAACCTTCAGACAGACATAGATATGAGTATTAGTTGAGAATGAAGAAGAGCATGAACAGTTTGTGGGAAACAGTGAATGAATTATTTAACTAATATGTAGGGTGCAGGAAAAATAATCATGAAGACTTTTGGGATGTTGGCATGTAGACGTGTTTGTAGCTATTCGCCCAGAGTACATGACTTTGTGGCATCCTTTAATGGTGTTTCAGTGAAATATTTCAAAGTTTCCCAGTGTAAAACCATTTAAGTCATGCCAGATTATCTACTGTAAGATTCATGTCCAAGCTAAATTTCTGTGCCAGTTCACTGTATCACCACACTAGGCTAGAATGAGCAATCAGACCAATATAAATCCAGCTTTCTTTAAACCACAATTGACTTTGAATTATGTTTATAGCATTGTAAGCTGAAACTGAGTCTTGGAGAGCAAGAGCAAGAGCTCTGGAGATAAACTGCCTATGTTTCAACCCTGCCTTAACCTACTAGCTGTGCTGTTCTGATTAAGTCACCGACTTTCCCTAAATCTCATCTGTAAAATGAGAACATTGAGAACCCCTAATTTATAAGGTTGTTGTAAGAAATAAATGAGTTATAAACAATAAGCAACTGGAGCATAATTAGTGGTCAATGAATATGAGGTGCGATGGTGATGATGGAGATGATATGAATGTATGGTAGGGTGGGTGCTGGTTGCTTGGCAGACATACCTGGTTGCTTTATGGGTACACCATCATTTAAAAGGTCCTTTGCTGATTATCTGAGTTGTTTCCAGTCTTCTGCTAGTTATATAACAGTAGATAAATTATATATGCATAAAAATTACTAAGTTGGTTATTAGTCTTTGTGGAAAAGAATTTGTGTTTAAATTATATGTGTAGGGCTTGAGACACAGGCATGCAAGGAATATATAGTTAATACTTTATTCCTTTTGCATTACCTTTTGAAAAGTTTGGAATATTCTTGTTATAGATGAAAGACACTGTTATTTTGCTATTTCCCTTCATCTTTAAGTGAAATTGTAATGAACAGTGAATGGAATAAATAAATCATTTGAAGATGAAGAACATTCAGAAATAAAGTTTAGGTAGGTTCCTGTTATTCTCACTGAGTGTTAAAGACAGTACATGTACTTTGTTGTTCTAACTGTGGCTTGTCCACAGGGAGGAGAAGGGGACCCCCAATCAAGTACCCCCTTTCCTCTTGAGGTTCAGTGCTCAGTCATTGGGGCACATGGAAATTTATGACCAGGAGCAATGATTCTTAGTGTACTCCTTTGTCCCTGAACTAGGAGATTTAATGAAATCCCTTTTATCATTTGCTTACCTGTCATGTTAAACCACTGCAATATTTTCTCTCAATGATTACAAAACTGAGAATTATGGTATACAAAATTCAACTTGGTCAGTTTTTAACTGAAAAAAATCTATTAGTAGCTTATTACATGGATAAAGCAATGATAGGTTGCTTCATGTAAATTGTCAGGAAACTATTCACTACAGAGCTGAAGGACTTCCAAATTTCCATTGTCCTGTTCAGTAACCTATGATTTGACATTTTTTTTTCTTTTTGGCAAAGGATGGACATATAATAGCTCATGGATTTCCCACTCCGTTTAAAGTCTGTTAAGTGGAAACTTATCAGTTCTACATTTCATTTAGATAAGTTCTCCATAGCAAAAATCCTTTCTTTTTTCATTAAATATTTAGTTAGTTCTATGACTCTTGTCTTTGAGAATCAAAAAAGTTTAGAGCTTAAGGTACTATATAATTCATTCATTTAATCAAGCATTTTGTTTTAAGATGGGGAAAGTAAGTTGTAAGAGGTTAGAAGACAGTGAAATCCAGTATTTCGATTCTTATTGTGTAAGGACATTTAACCCTTTGAATTACAGATTACTTGAAGGCATAACTTTTTTTTAACCTACCAGTGAATACCCAGTGACACAATGTCAGGAATATAGTACCTGTTAAAATTATATTTGATGAATGTAGACATTTCTGTCCAAAGTCACACAGTGGCAAGATCAGTGTCAGATCCAGGGTGAATCTTTAGATATTCTGATCACTAATTGGAGATTCTGACACTAATGCTTCCTCCAAGGGGGTCTTTTACTTGGGCAAAGAAAAATGTGGTTTCTATTTGTTGTCTCCTATGTAAAAACAAACAAACAAACAAACAAAAATCCGATTAGTGTTTTCAATATTTCTACAAACCCTAGCTCAAATTTTCTATTTTAAAATGACCTTTCAAACTTCCAGGTAGAAGCATGATAGTATACATGAAGTGTTCCAGCTTAAATAATTAATTATTTAGCAAAAGAAAAAAAAAGTGAATAGATAACAAAAATGCAAAAGGAAACAATTCCAGGACATAATTTTCAGACAGAAAGGGGAGAAGGGGAAGAGAAAGGAAAAAAAAGTTAAAAATAAAGGGAAAGAAGCAGAAGACTGTGGCCAAGTTCAGGGAATCTCCTAGCATTGCCTGAACTCCCTGATATGTGATACTGGGGATATAAACAGAATTAAGAAAATAATACCCAAGACTCCACAAAGAACTGTTCAAATAGAAGACCAAATAACCCCAAGAGAATAGAGAAATTCCTGGTAAAGATATTTTTTTTTAAATCTCAAAAAGGAGAAAACAGCTCAGGTTTACCAAAAACCCATTAACTAAACAAATCTTAACTTTTCCCTTCTTACCTCTGCCCATCATAACCTCAGTATAGAGAAATCTATGGCTCAGATGGTAAGGAAAGCAGGTCTCAGATAAGAAGATAAGCATATCAGGATTTACAGTTTTAGCCCTGAAAAGTAAACAGCTTGGAAGCCATCTTTTTTATTCTTACAACGAGAAAAAAACTGACCAACCTGAAAATCAATAATTTTTTAGGACTCATCAGAGAACTGAGATCATTGGACAGACAATCACCTTGAATTTTGAAAGATAGGAAAATACAGACAATCACAGGGACAAAAGCTGAAGTAGCCATAAAACAGTAGGAATATTTAAACAGTGATTTTGATAAGTTGCTGGAGGTTAATATGAGCAATGTGAGAGTGAAAACTTCCAAGTAGCTGCAATCTCAGGTGAATCCTATACTTTTGTAGATATACCTCCAGAAAACCCAACCATATCACAATGAGTATAGAAGAAAACAACAAAACAATGACAACAACAAAACTCTGTGTTTCTAGCAGGAGGCAAGGAAGAGTAACTATCTTAAAATAATCTCGATTCTCCATAACAAAGGCCTTCTCTTTAGGGGAAAAGACTTAACCAGAGCCTTATCATGTACTGGGGGAAGGGCCATTGTGTAATCAGCTCTTTCCAGCCTTCATGTCTCACATAAATGCAGGAGAAAAGCTAACAAAACATTTAAGGTTGAAGCCCAGGACATAGGCATACTAAAAGACAGATTTAAATCAGATTATGAAATGCTTCATCCTGAGCACACCTTACTATGGCATCAGCCAGACTCCAGTAATAATTACAGTGGATTACAAGAGTGGAAGAACTGTGAGACACAGAATCTAATCAATAAGGAATTCTTAGGTAAACCCAAAGATCACAGGGGAAGCAAAACAAGAACACCAGAGGAATTTGAAGTCTCTCGCTCTTATAGTCCAGCAAACCTTAAACAGAGCCCAAATCCTAGCTTGCTTAACATAAATGTTCACATTAAAAGCCTATCTACCTAATAGATCATGACTGGTTTTCAGTAAAAAACAAACAAAAAACAAAGCAGATTAAAAGGCAGGTAAAACACAGCCTGAAAATTCGAAGCAAGAAATTGAACCAGACTCAGTTAATACATAGTTTTTGGAATTACCTGACAAAGAATTTATAATAACTATGACTGATGAGTTAAGGCCACTAATGGAAAAAGTAGGCAAATTTCAAGAACAGATGGGAAGTATAAACAGAGAGATAGAAACTCTAAGTAAGAATCAAGTGAAACTGCTAGAAATTAAAGGCACTGCAATAAAAATGAAGAATGCAATTGAAGTGGTTGAAGAAAGAATCAGTGAGCTTGAAAACATATTAATAGAAACTTCCCAAACTGAAGTATAATGAGGAAAAAGAAAGAATAGAAAATATCCAAAAACTGTGGGATGATTCCAAAAGGTATAATATATATATATGTAATTGGGCTAACAGAAGAAGAAAAAAGAGAACAAAGCAAAATAAATATTTGAAGTGATAATGGCAAAGAATTTTCCAATATAGCTGACACACCAAACCATAGATCCAAGATCTACTAGAGAGTACCAAACAAGATAAGTGTTTTTAAAAATATACATCTGTCATATGATATTCAAACAGTAAAAAATTAAAGGCAAAGAGAAAATCTTTCAAAAGACAGAGGGAAAAAATCACACCTTACCTATAGAAGAACAAGGATAAAAATTACATTGTACTTATAAGGAACCATGCAAAGAAGATAGTAGAATGAAATATTAAAAGTGATAAAAACAAACAAACAGACAAGCAAACAAACAAAAAAACAGTGCCGAAGACCTGGGTTCAATTCCTGGTGCCTGCCCATATTTAAAAAAAAAAAAAAAAATACAGAAAAATAAGTACAACCACCAACCTATAAATCTATTTATGAAAATTTTGTCCTTCAAAAGTGAATGGAAAATAAAGACTTTCTCAGAAATAAAATTCATAACCAGCATACCTGTTACATAAAAGATGCTAGAAGTTCTTCAGAGAGAATGAAAATGATATAAAACCTTGTATCTACATAAAGATGGGAAAACACCAGAGAAGGAAAAATTAATGTAAGACAAAATCTTATTTTTCTTATTCTTAATTGCTTAAATGAATAGTTGTTTGTTTAAAGCAATAATAGTACTGTGGTGGTGGGTGATCATAGCTTATGGATAAATGAAATGAGTGGGAGCAATATTAGAAGGAATGGAAGAGAAGAATTGGGAACACTGAATGTGATGATTAGCTTCATGTGTCAACTTGGGGCCAGGTAATGATGCCCAATTATTTGTCAAGCAAGCACTGGACTATATGTTGCTGTGAGGACATTTCATGGACTTAAATCATGAGCATGTTTGCTGCATCCATGGCTGATTATACCTGCATTCGACTAAGGGGAGTGTCTTCTGCAATAAGTGATGCTAACTCTAACCACCTGACACTTTAAAGGAGAATTCAGAAGAGAGGAAATCTCTCTCTCTCTGCTCCAGCCAGTCAGCCTCTCCTGGGTCATTGAGGACCTTCATCAAAGCTGAAAGTTTGCAGCCTGCCCTACAGACTTTGGACTTTTCTATCCCGATGGTTGCATGAGATACTTTCATAAATCTCATATTTACAGATATTTCCTGTTGGTTCTGTTTCTCCCAATTATTACAGCTTGGCACTTGGTACTGGAAGTAGAATCTTAAAAATGGGCTTTTACAACTGGTTTTCTACTCTGATTAGATTCTGATTAGATTCAAAGGCACTAAATGACTCTCTTTCCAATAATCAAGATGGCATTGATTGGCAATAGAGATATGCAAAATATCAACATTTGATTCTGCCAATTGTAATAGCAATTTTCATTGAGGTAATATTCTGGGTGGTAGAGCTTTTGAAATCTTAAAGTTTGGGGTAGTTAAAAGGTATAATGATCTATGTTGGGTGATTGTTCCTAAAATATGCTGGATACAGCTATGAGGGAATGTGATAAACTCAAGGCTTCAAATATCAGCTTAAGTGCCATATAAAAGATATAAAAGTTTCTATGTGAACTCAGCCATTCACCAGGGTAACTGCAGACTGGGAAAAAGGAAATAATCAGATATTCAAGAATTATGAGATACTGGTTCAGAAGTGACATCCTTAAAAACAATAGAGATGATCAGATACTGATTTGGCAGAAACCATGTGGCAACAGTTAATCACCAAAACCAGACTCAGAGTCTCACTATTCAAGTAGCAGATTTACAATGTAAGCTCAACCTTGCACAGTGTCTGCTGTTATATAAGGGCATTGATTGGAAAGGAGCAGGATCTTGAAAATTGGGATAAGAATATATGGATTGATAATGATGGCAATGAAGACTTAGAAACCCTAGATTCTGCTGAGTGTTGTCTAGATAAACCTGTTATGGTTTGTCCTGAGGGAATAGCCATCCCACCTCCAGCCTGTGCTGGGGAAGCAGCCACACAAACTCCAGCCTGTCCTGAGGAGACAGTTACCCAACCATGCCCAACCTGCCTTTAGGAAACAGCTCCCCTGCCTCCAGTCTGCCTTGAGAAGTCTGCCAACCAACACCCACCTGAAAAGATTAATTCTACTGTGCCTGATATACTTGTAACCACCTCTCCTGGGAAAATAGCTGTCATTACTCTGTCTGGAGAGATTAATCCTGTTTCACCAGATGAAACAGCAAGGGAATTCCCAAAGGCAACTGACTTGAAAGACACTTCTCATTCTCTTCATGACCCACCCTCACCACCCCTCTTTTCTTCCAGGCCTCTAACTACACTAAAGTTCCAACATGCCCTGAAAGGCAAGGTACAAAGTATGACTCCTGAGGAGGTATGCTATACTCTAAAAGAATAGCATGAGTTTTGTAGTTTATATAGACAAAAATCAGGGGAATATGTAGTGTGGGAATGGATATTAAGGGTGTGGGGTAATGGTGGAAAGGAATATAAAGTTTGATCAGGCTAAATTTATTGATAAGCGCCCACTAAGCAGAAATTCTACATTCAATGTTGTAGCTCAAGGGGTTAGAAAGGGTATTAACAGTTTATTTGGGTGGTTGGCTGAAACATGACTCAAAAGGTGGCTGACGTTACCTGAAAATGAAATGCCAAAACTGCCCTGGTATAATGTAGATGAGGGGATCCAAAGACTTACAGAGATTGGAAAGTTAGAGAGCATTTATCATGAAAGACCTGCTCACCTACCTCTAGAAATGTCCAGAAGACAAACCTTTTACCAGAACTGTGAGGAATAAATTTGTAAGACTAGCTCCATCATCCTTTGCTTTTCTCTTTAGGTCAGATATTGCTGTGGAAACTGCTGTCACTGAACTGGAATCATTAAACACAATGGGGATGATCAGATCCTGAGTTGGCAGAAGCCATGGGGCAACAGTTAATCACCAAAGATAAGATGGGTTTGGCTATCATAACTGACAGCAGACCCAAAGAAGCAATCAAAATACTCCAACAAACAGAGACTTATGGCATTGGCTAGTAGATCATGGGGTACCTAAAAGTAAGATAGATGGGCAGTCTACTAAATCTTGTTTGAGCTGTATAAGCAGAAGAGTCCTTGGTCAAGTGAACAAAAGTCTAAGTTGTATTACAAAAACACCAGAGAGTCATGGCTCCTTAATGAATTCCCAGACTTGAGACAGTTTATAGGCCCAGAGCCTCTTGAGTGAGGGGAAGGCCAGGTACTCTTGGCCTTGGGGAAGGATGCTTTTACACTGCACATATTTATACTGTTAATCTTCCTTCCAGTCTTCTCCAAGGAGACCTACGGCCTTTCACTAGGGTAACTGTGCACTGGAGAAAAGGAAATTATCAGATATTTCAGGGATTATGAGACACTGGTTCAGAAGTGATATATTAATTCCAGAAGATGCAAAACATCACTCTGGTCCAACAGTCAAAATAGGGGCTTATGGAGGTTAGGTGATTAATGGACTTTTAGCTCAGATCCATCTCACAGTGTGTCCTATAGGGTCCACAGACCCATTCTGTGGTTATTTCCCCAGTTCCAGAACGCATAATTGGAATCAACATACTCAAAACTGGCAGAATCCCTACATTGGTTCCCTGCCTCATGGAGTGATGGCTATTATGGTAGGAAAGACTAAATGGAAGCCACTAGAAATGCCCTTACTTAGCAAAGTCACCAGATTCCTGGAGGGATTGCAGAGATAATTTCTACTCTTAAGGACTTGAATGATACAGAGGTTGTGATTCTCACCACATCCTCATTCAATTCTCCTATTTGGCCTGTGCAGAAAGCATATGGGTCTTAGAGGATGATAATGGATTATCATAAACTTCACCTGTTAATGACTCCAATTGCAGCTGTTATTCCAAATGTGGTATCATTGCTTGAGCAAATCAACCCATCCTGGTATTTGGCATGAAGGTATTGATTAGGCAAATGCATTTTTCTCAATAGCTGTTAGTTAGAACCACCAGAAACAGGTTGCATTCAGCTGACAAGGCCAGCAGTAAATCTTCACTGTCCTACTTCAGAGGTATATCAACTCTCCAGCTCTATGCCATAATCTTGTCCACAGTGAACTTAATAATTTCTCCCACAAAACATCACACTGGACCATTATATTAATGATATGTTGTTGATTGTACCTGGTGAATAAGAAGTAGCAACTACTTTAGACTTATTGGTAAGGCATTTTTGTTTCAGAGGATGGGTGATAGATCCAACAAAAATACAGAGCCCTTCAACCGTAGTGAAATTTCTAGGTGTCTATGGTTTGGAGCATGCTGAGATATTGATTTTAAGGTGAAGGAAAAGTTATTGCATCTGGCTGCTCCTATGACCAAAAATGAGTCACAATGCCTAGTAGGTCTCTTTGGATTTTGGAGACAGCATATTGCCCATTTGAGTGTGCTACTCTGGCTTATTTACCAAGTGACCAGAAAAGCTATTAGCTTTGAGTGGGGACTTGAACAAGGGGAGATTTTGTGACAGGTTCAGGCTGCTGTGCAAGCTGTTCTTCCACTTGACAGTATGATCCAGGAGATCCAATGGTGCTGGATGTGGCAGTGGCAAATAGAGATGCTTTCTGGATCATTTGGCAGGTCCCTGCAGGAGAATTACAACATAAGCCTTAATGATTTGGAAGTTAGGTCTTGCCATCCTTTGCAGACAACTACTCTCTTTTTTTTTTTTTTTTTTTTTTTTTTTTTTTTAAAGGAAAGACAGAGAGAAGGAAGGAAGGATAGAAGGAAGGAAGGAAGGAAGAAAGGGAAACATTTTTAAACATTTTCTTGTTTTATTGTATTCTGTTTCTCCGTTTTTGTTACATGGGCTGGGGCCGGGAATCGAACCGAGGTCCTCCGGCATAGCAGGCAAGCACTTTGCCCGCTGAGCCACCGCGGCCCGCCCTACTCTCTTTTTGAGAGGCAACTTTTGGCCTGCTACTTGGCCTTAATAGAGACTGAATGATTAACCATGGGCTACCAAGTTACCATGAGACCTGAATTGCCTGTCATGAGTGGAGTGTAGTCTGACTCACCAAGTCATAAAATTGGGTGTGCACAGCAACAATCCATCTTAAAATGGAAATGTTATATAACAGATAGGGCCTCCTGGGTGAGTTCTGAAGGCACAACTAAGTTACATGATGAAGTGGCCCAAATGTCCATGACCCTCACTCCTGCCACATTACCTTCTCTTTCCCAGCCCAGAACCATGGCCTCTTGGAGAGTTCCTCCCAATCAGTTGATTGAAGAAGAGAAAACTTGGGCCTGGTTTACAGATGGTTCTGCATGATATACAGGTACCAACTAAAAGTGGGCAACTGCAGCCCTGCAGCCCTTTTCTGGAATGTCCCTGAAGGACAGTGCTAAGGAAAAATCTTCCCAGTGGGCCAAACTTAGAAGAATGTACCACGTTGTTCATTTTGCTTAGAAGAAGAATTGGCAGATAATGCATTTGTACACTGACTCATGGATTGTTGCTAAGGGTTTGACTGGGTAGTCATGGACTTGGAAGCAGTGTGGTTAGAAAATTGGTGGCCAAGAGTTCTGGGGAAGAGATAAGTGGATAGACATCTATGAGTATGTAAAAAACATGAAATATATTTGTGTCATGTGTGAATGCACACCAGGAGGTTACTTCAGCAGGGCAAAGTTTTAATAATCAAATGGATAAGATTACTTGTTCCATGGCTACTTGTCTGCCTTTTTCTCCAGGCACTCCTGTTATTGTCCAGTGGGCTCTTGAAAAAAGTGGTCATGGTGGTAGGGATGGAGGTAATCCATGGGTTCAGAAACATGGACTTCCATTCACCAAGCTGACCTGGCTATAGCCACTGCTGAGTGCCCAATGTGCCAACAGCAGAGACCCTCACACAAGCACCTGATATGGTACCATTCCCCAAAGTGATCTGCCTACTATCTGGTGGCAAGTTGATTACATTGGAACAAAATTGATTACATTGGACCACTTCCATAGCAGAAGGGGCAGTGATTTGCTCTAACTGGGATAGACACATACTCTGGATATGGATTTGCTTTCTCTGTACACAATGTTTCTGCCAAAATTACCATCCAGGGACTTATAGAATGCCTTAGCCACCATCGTGGTATCCCACATAGCATTGCTTCTTATCAAGGAACCCACTTCACAACAAATGAGGTTCAGTAATGGGCTCATGCTCATTGAATTCTCTGGCCTACCATTTTCCCATCATCCTGAAGCAGCTGGATTAATAGAACAGTAAAATGGCCTCTTGAAGACTCAATTATGCTGCCAATGAGGTGGCAATACCTTGCAGGACTGGGGAAATGTTCTCCAGGAGGCTCTAAATCACTATCTACTCTGTGGTGCTGTTTCTCCCATAGCCAGAATTCATGGGTCCAGGAACAAAGTGGTGTAAATGTTAGTGGCACCACTCACTATCACCCCTAGTGAGCCACTAGAAAAAAATTTGCTTCCTGCCTCTGAAACATTGAGTCCTGCTGGTCTACAAGTCTTAGTTCAGAAGGAGGAGTGCTTCCACAAAGAGACACCACAGTGATCCCATTGAACTGTAAGACTGCCACCTGGCCACTTTGAGCTTCTCATGGCCCTGAATCAACAGGCAAAGGAGAGGATTACTTTACTGGCTGGGATTATTTGTTCCTGACTATCAAGAGGAAATAGGACTGCAATTACACAATGGAGGTAAAGAAAAGTTTTCCTGGAATACAGGAGATCCCCTAGGGCATCTGTTAATATTATCATGCCTTGTGATTAAAGCTAATGGAAAAAATCAATCCAAAGAGATAAGATGAGGTTTAGATGTTGTATTTGGTGAGGGTGTGTTTATTGGCTATCTTTCTCTTAGGAACAATGAAATTATCTAAATTTGAGAGTGTTGATAGACTATTGACTTTGAACACTATGCGTGATATACCCAATGAACGGAGGTGACTGAAGGATGCATGGACTTAGAAGTAGATTCTGAACAATGGTGTATATATATCCTCAAATAATGTGCTGCTACAAGAAGGAATGAAGTTGTGAGGCATGCAACATTGTGAATGAACCTGTGGTACATTTGGTGAGGCAAAACAAGCCAGAATCAAAAGAGCAAGTACTGTATGGTCTCATTTAGAAAATACTTATAAGAAAACAAGGACCTAGATTATAAACTCTTATAGTAGTAACATTTACTCCAGAGTAGTAATTGTTATCTCTGGATTTTTGAGAAGCTGCTTTATACATGGTTAACCTGGTATTTAGAGATGAGAATGAAGCTGATTGGGTTGGGATTAAGGTAATTCAGAATACAGGGTTAAAGAAGACAATGTCTATATTTTAGAACCTCGTCTTCTCTTCAAGACCAAAGGAAGAAAGGTTTATTTTGGCTAGAACCTAAATTTTCTGTAGCACATAATCTAACTCAACCTATCTGGATAAATCATTTAAACAGTCCAAACACAGGGAGCCCAGAATAAGAATGAAGGCCTTTAATCCTGCATGTAAAGGATTCCTTAATGTAGTACTTAATGTAAGGATTATATATGTAATCCTTAATGTAAAGCATGGATATAGGCCAGAATATATTAAGCAGATAATAGATAAAGTATTGGCAGATTCCCTTGAGGGATGGGAGAAAAATGATGGAACTATTAAATTTTACCCCTGGGGAAGCCCCTGATACTGTGTCAAATTTTAGGGACACCCCCCAAGCAATAGGCCAAATACTTGATCTTGAGGCTTGCTCTTGTGAATCTTATGTATGTAGCAGAGAAGCTTAGCCTTCCTATAGGTATGCCTTAGAGTTACTTACAGAGGACCTCTTTTGTTGCTCAGATGTGGCCTCTCTCTCTATCTCTCTTTCTCTAAACCCAACTCAGCAAGTGACACCATTGCCCCTCCCACTACATGGGACGTGACATTCAGGGGTGAAAGGTTCCCTGGTGAAATGGGTGATGACTTCCAGGAATGAGCCTGGCCCTGGCACTGTAGGATCAACAATGGCATCCTGACTAAAAGCAGGGAAAGAAGTGTAACAAATAAGGTGTCAGTGATGAAGAGAGTTCAAATAGAATCAAGAGGCTACTCTGGAGGTCACTCTTATACATACTTCAGTTAGACATTGCTATCTATCATAACTTGCCAAACCTTGACCAAAATCATTCCTGTCAATCATAAAGAACAACTAGGGCATTATATAAGATTCTATAAAGGTTCCATGCACTAAGATAACTTTCCAGAACTCTACAACCTTCAAATGGATCCCTGGAGCAGATGAAACCTGAAATGCAGAGGACCATCTGTTCCAGAACATCAGCTAGTTCCAACGCTCTATCCTATATTATTGACAATCCCTTACAACATAAAAAGTTAGAATGGACTAGCCCAAATAACCTTAAAGAGTGAGGGAAAGATCAAAGGTGATGGTGGAGTTATACAGACGAAGTAAGGTTTAACAAAAGAATATGCTTGCTGAATCAATACATCGATATTTTTTTTAGCCTACAGTTTCTTACAGCAGCTAGAAGTAAAAAACTTAAAATTGTGGGATTGTAACCCATACCAAACTCTGAAATATGTTCTAAAACTAATTGTTGAAATGTGCTTTGAAATTTATTGCTATTTGTATATATGTTATTTTTCACAAAAAAGAAAAATATATATAATGCACTTAGTGTACAAAAAAATAAAAAAATAAAAAAAATCCAATGCAGAAAGGACACCAGTGGCCCAGAAACTTAAGGAATGAAAGTTTAGGTCACTCCAACAGGCAAAGAATCACAGCCACCTGAAGTGCTTGCTGAGGGTAAAGGGGACATGGAATGGGTAGTGGAAGAAGTTAGTGACAAATATGAATTGAGGCTATGTAACCAGTTACAGAAACAAGGACTATAATAGTATACATATTTCTCTCTTGTTTTATAATGTGTATGTTTGTATTTGTACATAAAGCAAACATCTTTGTTTTACTCTCTATCTTATCCCCTTTATCATATGACATAAGTTGTATTGTTCATGTTATATTATGTACATTATAGTATATCAAGATTAAAAGTAACTATTTTTGAAAGGCTTGCATCCTATTCTGGGGAGATTTAGTGCATTTTGATTATATGCAGGACCACTGAGTATTGTTAGGTGAAAAAAATGTGTCTGTATCATTTTCTATTTACAGATTAAGCATGGTTTAAGCTGCTAAATTGACAAGGAGTGACTGTGATGGTTAGGTTCACGTGTCAACTTGGTCAGGTGATGGTGCCTGCTTGTCTTGTCAAGCAAGCACTGAACTATCTGTTTCTGTGTGCACATTTCATGGACTTAAGTCATGAGGACATAGGTTGCATCCATGGCTGATTACATCTGCAGTTAGCTAAGGGGAGTGTCTTCTGCAATGAGTGATGCTAAATCTAATCACTTGAAGGCTTTTAAGAAGAATTCGAAGAGAGACTCTCTCCCTCTCTGCTACAGCCAGCCAGCCTCTCATGGAGAATTCGTTGAGGACCTTCATTGGAGCTGTCAGTTTGTGGCCTGCCCTACAGATTTTTGGACTTTTCCAAAACCACAGTTGTATGAGACTCTTTTATAAATCTCATATTTACAGATATCTTCTTTTGGTTCTGTTTCCCTGAGAACCTTAACTATTACACTGTATTATAAGGAACTTGCATCATTCATGAAATGGCATAGTATTATTAGAAAGTAGGTTTAGATTAATTGTAAATGTGTGCCTCAAACACTAGGACAACCACTAGTAGTATTTTTTAAATCAAATATAATTGATATGGTAAGAGAAGAAAAAAGTAGAATCAAATTAAATGGTTAATGAAAACAAGAAAAATTCTTGGTTGGCAAGTGTTTTCTTTCAGCACTTTACATATTTCATCCCACTTCCTTCTTGCCTCCGTGGTTTCTCTTGAGAAATCAGCACTTAATCTTATTGAAATTCCCTTATTCATAACACATAACGTTTCTCTTGCAGCTTTCAGAATTCCTTCCTTGTCCTTGGCATTAGGTAGTTTAACTACCACGCGTCTAGTCATGGTTATCTTTGGGTTTATCTTATTTTATTTATTTTTTTTTTGGCTTATTCAAGTTGCGTATTCATGTTTCTCATCAAATTTGGGAAGTTTTCTGTTATTATTTCTTTGAATATGCCTTCTGCCCCCTTCTCTCTTTCTCCACCTTCTGTGATTTCCATACTGTTTATTTTGGTATGCTCTTTGGCTCTGTTCACTTTTTTTCATTCTTTTTCTTTCTGCTCCTCAGCCTGAAATCATTTTAATTGTTTTGTCTATGGGATCACTGGTTCTCTCTTTTGCCAGCTCTAATCTGCTGTTGAAATTCTCCAGGAATTTTTTCATTTCATTTATTGTGTTTTTCAATAATGGGAACTCTGGTTCATTTTTAAAATTTCTAACTCTTCATTAAGATCCTCCTATTGTTCATTCATCATTTTCCTGATATCACTTCTTTTTTGTTTGTTTGTTTTCTTTTATCTCCTATGCATATTAAAAATCAATTTTTGATGTTTTTTCAGGTATGCCCAAAGCTTTTTCATTGATGGCTTCTAAATTTTCATCTTTTTTCCTTTGAATGAGCCTTCATTTCCTGTTTCTTTGTTTGTCTTATAATTTTCTGATGCACACTACATTTTCATAAATTAACTCTGGAATTTAGTCTCTGAACTGCCTGTTCCTTAAGTTTATATCCAGCTAGTGAAATGACAGAGATATCTCTCAGTGTCAGGAGCTAACACAAATAAGCCAATGTAAAAACATGCATTTCATAGGTTTTGCAAAATTGACTTTGCATCAGCTGGTACTTTCCTTTAGACTAAGACTTCTTATCAAGAAGATCAACTGGAGTCAAATTCAAAGTATAGCATCCCTTTCATCTTATCTGAGCTTGTGTGGAGGTGTGGAGCTTAACTTTTGTCCTTGGCTTGTATAGTTCCTGGCATTAGAGATTTCCCTATTTATAGAAATTTGAATGCTTCCACTATTCCTTATAAAATAGATTTTCACCCCTCCTGGATGTTGCATGACTTAATGCAAGTAATCTTTTGCCCCAGGCTGCTTTGACATACTTGTTTCTTATAATGCTTTAGCTATCTGCAAATTGATCCTGACAGCAGGGAAAGTTTTGCCAGGACAAGCCGAAGATGAGTTTCTTGGAAAATTGAGTAGGAGAGCCCCTTGTGCAGCCCCTTGTGAGCTCCCCTGAGAGCTTAATGAACTGATTCTGCAGCAAAATAGCCATAATTTGTGAAAATTATTTTAAAATATCAATTTAAAGTTTCAGGAAATTGTCCTAAGGACATACGCAATAAACATTTACTCAAGAAAATCTACCAAGTCTTGGCAAGAACAGCAAGTCTTTAGGCCATGATCCACTCTCACTCCACTCCCAGCTCAGCACAACAAAAGTTCCATTCCAGGCAGGTGTGGCCAAGAAGAAAGGTCTTCATCCCCCAGGCCTCCATCAAGGGTTAAGGTATATTCACAGGGATGGTCTGCCAGCTGGCAATGCTCATTTCCTCCTCCACAGTTCTAGATTTCAGAAGTCAAATTCCATTCAGGTGCAACTGAGCGGTCAGATGCTACCTTCTTTTACCCATCTCTTACTCATAAGGCAGAGGCTCTACCCCAAGCATGGTAAACCAAGAATATTGGAGCTCTGCTAGTCCAGTCCCAGACTGCTCATAGGGTGGAAATCAGTATCAGGAGATCCCAATCAAGAAGACCACAGGCTATTCCCTACACTCCCTCCCCCCAGCACTCTGCTGATAAAGCAAGAGCATCACCATCAAAGAAGCACATCACTGTCCCCACCCCCAGCTTTAGAGAAATGCCTCAGAGATATTTTACAGAAGGAGTGACAGGGCATAAGAACAGAGAGCTCTGAGTTCTGACCAAAATAACTGTTTTTATTTAGAACAAAGTGTGGAGTAGTTCAAATCCAATAGAACTCTCATAAACAATGGGGATTTTCAATTAAGCAATAAAAAGGAGGCTGGTAGATCCATGAGAGTAGTGAGATTAACTGTAAGCCAGTTGTGAAAGAATCACGGAAGAGATAGCTAAGGAGAGCCCTATTAGGTTACAACAAACCTCAATGACTGGCCTCAAAATCTACCTCGCAAAGGTTCTTGAATTTAATTGGATCAAACTGTATAGCAATATGCAAGGGGGCATTACTGAAGCAGAGCAATCAGTCAGCAATTAGTATAGTCTAATAGCTGTGTGTGTTGCCAACACACATAGACAGCTTAATAGCAAGATCAGTGAAAGAGACAGCCAAAAGAGCCCTGTTAAATATGCTGTCAAAATAGGGTGATGTTGTATATGCCTAAGGCTGCAACTCTTTGATGAGAGCAACATTGTGGGAGAAACATCTTATTAAAATAGTCCAGCTAATTCACTAAACAAATATACAAGAAAACATAAACAAGAAGAATACCTGGGGACTGTGGAGAATAGGCAGATCAATATCCAGAGCTGCTACAATATATAATCTAAAGCTTCCAGTTTTCAACAAAACATATGAGACATTAAATGGAACAGGGATGTGTGACCTATATCCAGGGGAAAAAAAGTAGGTGTCAGAAACTGTCTGTGAGAGAACCCAAATGTCAGATAAATAAAACAAACAATGACAACTGAAGACAACAAACTTCAAAACAGCTAAAGCCTAACAAAACCAAATCTTGCTTAAAGAATTCAAGGAAAGTTTGACAATTTTAAACAGAGAACATCAAAGAGATGAGAGAAAGATTATAAAAAAAGAAACAAATGAAAATTCCGAAATTGTAAATGACATCAACTGATATGGAAAAAAAAATCACTAGAAGGGTTCAATAATAGATTTAAACTAGCAGAAAAAAGAAATGGAGAACTTGAAGTTAGATGAATAGTGGCTATGCAACTCAGAGCAGACAGACAAAAAAAAAATTTTAAATGATCAGAGGCTCAGAGAAATCTGAGACACCATGAAACACACCAACATCTGTGTAATGAGACTTCTAGAAAGAAGGGAGGAAAAGAAAGGAGCCAATAAAGCATTCAAAGAAATAATGCCAGGGCAAGAATAAGTTGAGCTGAATGCCAAGAACGAATAGAGAACAAAGCCAGCCAACAAGAAAATGCTAGGAAAAAGAGTGAAAATGACCTCCAGAATAAACTAATCATGGAAATTGAAATCAACAAAAAAATCATGAATCATATTAGGAAAATCAAAGATATGGCCCAGTTAAAGAAACAAACTAACACTTGAGATACAGGAGTTGAAACAACTAATTAATGGTCAATGAAACATGCTAAATCATGTCAAGAATCAAATCAATGAGTTGCAGGAAGTTATGGCAAAAAAGATGGAGGATATAAAGAAGATATTGGAAGAACATAAAGAACTCAGAAGATTGAAAAAACAAATGGCAGAACTTATGGATGAACTTATGAAAGGCACAGTAGAAAAGATGAAAAACACAGTAGAGACTTACAACAGCAGATTTGAAGAGGCAGAAGTAAGGATTATTGAACTAGAGAACTGGACATCTGAAATCCTACACACAAAAAGAATAGATAAGGAAAATGGTCTCAGAATTGAACGACAGCATGAAGCACACAAATATATGTGTTATGGGTGCCCCAGAGAAGAAGATGGGAAGAGAAAAGGAGCAGAAAGAATAATGCAGGAAATCATCACTGAAAATTTTCCAACTCCTATGAAAGACATAAAGCTATAGATCCAAGAAGTACAGCATCCCCAAACAGAATAGAGCTGAATAGACCTACTCTGAGACACTAATCAGATTGTCAAATACCAAAGACAGAGAGAGAATTCTGAAGCAGCAAAGGAAAAGTGATCCATCACATACAAGGGAAGCTCAAAAAGATTATGTGGGTTTTCTCTGCAGAAACTGCAACAAGGCAGTGGTATGATATAATGAACTTACTGAAAGAGGAAAAACTGCCAATCAAGAATTTTCTATCTGGCTAATCTGTCCTTCAAAAATGGGGAGAATGCAAAATATTTTCAGACAGACACTGAGAGAGTTTGTTAACTGGAGACTTGCTCTACAAGAAATATAAAAGGAAGCACTATAGCCAGATAGGAAAAGACAGGACAGAGAGGTCTGGAGAAGAGTGACAAAATGAAGACTATCAGTAAGGGTAAAAAAGAGAAAAAATAAGATATGATATGCCAGAATAAAGTCATGATGGCATGCAACGACATGGATGATTCTTGAGGACATTATGTTGAGTGAAATTAGACAGAAACAAAAAGATAAATACTGTGTGGTCCCACTAATATTAACTCAGTATGAATGAATGAATTTTGAGAGTTAAAGCTGAGCGAGAACACAGGCTATCTAGAGATATAAGTAGAATAGATATGGACATTTGATGTTGAAGGAGTACAGAATGTTCAGCAGGACTGATCATAAAGATCCAGAATGGAGAGTATAATACTATCTCATTGTATTGTACTTACAAAGCACAATTTTGTAAGTACACTGAACAAAGCTGAGTGTCAGTATGGTTGAAAGAGGAAGGCTAAAGGCATGTATGACACCAGAAGAAAAGATACAGCCTGGGACTGCATAACTTAGCAAACCTAGAGTAGACAATGATGGTGATTAAATGCACAAATATTAGAATGTTTTTACATGAAAGAGAAAAAATGAATCTCAATATTGCAAAGTGTTGAAAATGGGATGGTATACAGAAAAAATACAATAAATGCAAACTAAGGTCTATAGTTAACAGAACTATTGCACTATGCTTCCATTAAATGTAACAAAGGCAGTATAACAAAGTTAAATGTCAATAAGAGGGGTATTTAAAGGAAGAGTATGGGATTCTTGGTTTTGTTGTTGTTTCTGCTTTTTCTTTTATATATTTTTACTTTTTATTCTTCATTTTTTCCTCTTCTTTCTTTATGGAAGAAATGGAAATGTCCTTATATAAATGATGGTACGGAATAAATAACTATGTGATCATACCAGGGACCACTGATTGTTTACTTAGAATGGATTGTATGTTATGTGAATAAAACTGCTTAAAAATAAAAAGAAAGATATAAGTACTGAAGAAAATGTGGAGAGAGGTATGTTTCTATTCACTGCTGGTAGGAAAGTAGAATGGTGCAGTCTCTGTGGAGGGCAGTTTTGTAGTTCCACAGGAGGCTAAATATAAGGTTGCCGTATGATCCTGTTATTAGGTATGTACTTGGAAGCAAGGACAGGAGTGCATATTTACAAACTGGTGTTTTTGATGGCAGTAGTCAATTTGCAGTGGATGGAGGTGGCCTAAGGGTACATCGACTGATGAAGGGCAAACTGTGGTGTGCACATACAATGAAATATCCAGTGGCTGACAGAAGGAATGAAGGTTTGAGACACTAACATCTGTTCCAGAGTTCTAACCATTATTTCTAAAGTCAGAAATGCTGAGCTCTTTTTGTGTAACCTGGTCATTCCCTGGAACTTCAGGTATGTGTGAATCTGAGACTCAGAGCTAGAGTTCTGCAGCTATGAAAGTAAGCATTGCCTCATAGAGTAACTGTTAAAAAAATGAAAAAAGGAATTAGACTTCAACTAGAGACATGGATGAGGCTGATCTGGTAGCAGTAAGTAAGTCAGACTAAAAGGATAAAGGATTATACTGACTGTATGCTAAAACCTCAAATTCTGTGTGAGAACAAAGGAAGAGATGTTTATTTGGTGCAAAATTTATATTTTCTGTAGCATGCCATCTGATTTTGTGGAACTTACCACAGGCTATCAAAATGAGCCATAGTCAGCTGGCAGCCATAAATGCTAAGTGAGATGGTCACATACACAAGCTGGAAGGTCGTTCATGCATGCTCAGTGTAAGGGTCAATGAGTCAGTAAAAACATGTCTCTGTCTAGCCAAATATGGTTATAACTCCTAACTTGCCTGATGATTGATCTACAATGCTTTACCCAAACGTTTCCACGTCTTGCTACATATAAAACCTGTAGCTGCTTGTACCTCCTTTCCCTGAATCTGAACAGCATCTGCAAAACTTTGTGCCCTGCTGTTCAGCAAAATAAAATGGCTCAAGCATGATCTCCAGTGTTACGCCCTGTTTCAGAGACCACTTGGCTGAAGGCTGTGTCCCGGCACCAGGGGTTCAACAATTTAACTTTTATGGGTCATTTTATTTGAACACCATAATTACATGGCACCTTGAATAGGGAGTGAGATCTTGTTGGTTTGTTCAGGTTACTGTGTTGCTCTGATATGTCCCAGAATAATCTGGGCAGAAGATAAAAAAAGTATCTCCCATGTCTTTTTGAAGTACTATGGAAAAAGGTGGAAATATTGAACATCCCCACCTGGGGAAGATCTGATATTCGTGCAAGCGTTGGGGACTACCAATTTAATAGGCTAAGCCCTCGATCTTAGGGCTTGCCTTATGAAATTTATTCCTGCAAAGAAGAAGCTAACACTACTTATAAATATTCCCCAAAAATCACACCCAGAGAACCTCTTTTGTTGCTCAGATGTGGCCTCTCTCTCTAAGGCACTTCAGCTGGTAAACTCACTGCCCTCCCCAACACCCCTATGTGGGACATGACTCCCAGGAGTGTAAATGTGCATGGTAATGTGTGACCTGATTCCCAGGGATGAGCCTAGCCCTGGCATTGTGGGATTGAGGAAGACTCCTTCACCCAAAGGGAGAAGAAAAATGAAAGAAAATAAAATTTCAATGATTGAGAGATTTCAAATAGAGTCTAGATGTCATTCTGGAGGTTATTTTTATGCATTACATACATATTCTTTCTCAGTTTTCCTGTTTTAGAGTAGCTAGAGTGAAATGCCTGAAACCATTTAACTGTAATTCAGTAGTCTTGATTTTTGAAGATGACTGCATAACTACATAGCTTTTATGGTGTGACTGTGTGATCGTGAAAATCTTGTGACTGACACTCCCTTTATCCAGTGTAAGGATAGAGAGGCAAGAAAATAAAGACAATAAATAGATAAATAAAAGGGGTTAAGAGGATATGGGAAGTTTTGAGTGTTCTTTTTTGGTTTCACTTTTATTTTATTTTTATTCTTATTGTTTTTGGAGTACGTAAAAAGTTCAAAAATCTATTGCAATGATGAATTCGCAGCTGTACGATGGCATTCTGAACCGTTGATTTTGTACCATGGATTATTATTAAAAATATTACTGTTAGCAATGAAAGTGAATAATTGTATTCTTAGGAAAGTTGCATGGAAATATTTGTGTTCGAGAGGATGATATACTCAATGTACTCTCAAACATTTAAAAGAATAGGTAAATAGATAGGCAGACTGGTGGATGGACTGATGGGTGAATAGAATGATACAGTAAATATGGCAAAATGTTAAAATTGATAGGCAAGAAGTTATGTTGGGGTTCTCTGTATGGGTTTGTAATATTGTTGCAAATGTCCTGTAAATTTGAAATCCTTTCAAAATAAAATGTCTAAGGGGTAAAAAAGAATTATAAAGCCTCAAAATGCACATATCTCAGAAAATTCTGAGGACAGATTTGCTAGTTTTGACAAATATAGAAAGACCCCCAAATTTTACATTGTAGTTATCTTTTATAACTACTTTTTAGCTTATTAATTGGCTTTCTAGGTCTTTTAATTTATTCCTCTACTTGTTGAGAATCACTAAAATATTTTTTTAAATAATTTATCTAGTGCCACCAAGTATCTTGGAGAAAAGTAATGTTTTCTTTTCCTATTGTTAACTTCAGATTTAGAAATTATTTTCATTCAATTAGCAACAGACGAATTCCGGGGACTATATTTGAGGCAAACCAGATTGTCAACATGAAGGTTTTGAAATTATAGCCAATGGTTATATACCCTGCTCTTCTCAGCATCTTAAAATGTAAGGTTCCTCCTTCATATATCTTATAAGAGTAATCCACCACAAAGAATACGTATTTGGGGATTTTGTGGCATTTCACAATAGTGAGAATAAATGATAGATTTCTAACATGTAAACTTTTCATTTCTTCAGGTAGTACTAACAACTTTGTGAATATAGCTGTTTTTTCCTTTTTTACTACTTTTTATTTGGACCTTGTTTCCCGTGGGTAATGGGAATTTTTCTCTCCTTCCAGAAAAGCCTTTTTCTTTTTTTAATGCATTTTAAACCTTTTGGTATAGTCAACAATCAGCAGTTGCTCTCCTCAGAGTCACTGATGGAGAACATTTCTTTTACATCTGCACCTTATTATGTCATATGATAAAAGTTAAGCCAAGTTCTTAATGAAGAGTACCCGAAGTTATCTTAAAAACTGAGAACAAATAATGCTCAGAATGCATGAATTTCTGGTATGGATGTCAAAAACAGCTACTGCATATATCACTTTGGAACTACATTCCATTCATTGAGAGAATTTGCACTTTTAGAAGTGTTCCCCTAAGTCAAAAATGGCATTTTAACCTAGTTACCTCTTTCAGTTATGTGGATATTGCACAGGATTTGAAATTCTAGAGTCCTAATTCTAATTCCTTGTTCTGACAAGGAATCTTGTCAGATCTTGGAGCAAATGACTGCCATTCTCCTCATCTGAGTTTCCTCATGTAAGAAATGTGCATCAGTTTATCTACTTGATAGAGTTGCTAAGATAATTATTTGAAACGGCATATATAAATTATCTAGCACAGTGCTGGGAAATGCTAAAACTGATTTTTAACAGTAGAATTAAGGATGCACAATGTCTTAAATAAAAAATATAAGTACTCAGCGATGTTAGGAGTTTTTCCCTGCTCCTTTACAGTTTGATCATATGTATTTAATAAGTTATTTGTAGAAGTCTAAGTATATGTAGCATCAAGTTGATTAATATCACTGATGAGCTATCGTACGTGATTATCTGAGAACAGTAGTTATATGCTATGTGATGAAGAAGACAGCTTGCTTCATTTTTCAGTGCTGTTTCAATATGCAAATTCCAAAATAAAATGACTGAATTTCAAGGCCATTATGATAAACTATCAGACAATCATAATAATGTGGTTTTGATAAAAAATAAAATAATTAGTGAGATGAGAGGTAATTCTTAATCATAGCTTCATAGATTGACAAGAATTATTAAAATTACAATAGTGATTTACATCATACCTTTCACAAAAAAATATTATTTCTCCTAAGCAACTTCTGACTCATTCTATTACGATAATAACTATTTCAGCTCCTAATGTATTCCAGACAGTAAGTGTGAAATAGGCAGAGGTTGGATATAACCAAGAAATTGTGGTTTCATCTTGAATAGTAAAAAATGAATATTAAATAAAACTTATCACAGGCTTAGTGGCATAAAACAAAGCAAATTTATTTTCTCAGATGGAAGCTACAAGGATTAAATCAGTATCATTGGATCGAAATAAAGATATTGGGAGGGCCATATTCCCTCCAGAGGCTCTAGAGAAGACTGGCTTTTATTTGCCGCTAGCTTCTGGGGCTCCTTGGCTTGTAGCCACATCACTCAAATCTCTAACTCTATGATCACATTGCCTTCCTCTCTTCCATAAATTGGGTTCCACTGTGCCTCCTTCTTTTAGGGATACATGTGATTGCATTTAGGGCCCATCTAATAATCCAGGATACTCCACCCATCTCAATGTCTTCAACAATCACATCTGTAAAGCCCTTTTTTTTTTTCTGCCATATATGACTTCATTCATAGGTAACAAGGATTGGAATGCCAGTACCTTTTCAGGGCCTATTATTTAGCCTCCAGGCTGAGTAAAGGACAAAGGAGTTGACCATGTAAACAAAGGAGGGATTATAATTGACCATGGAATTTAAGCTTTGTTAGAATTCACATAAAAGTTGGAGTGAGCCATAATGATAGGAGGTGATGGTCAGGCAGTTACTTCAAAAGTAGAAAGTAAGGAGGGTTTGTACTTTTTGGTAATTACAAATTTCAGTTCATGGCTGAGGTAGGAGGCTAAATAATAGGACAAGATTTTTGGAAAAGAAGTCAAACTAAGAAGCTAATCTGTTGGAAAGATTATCTTCTGGTGTATTGAAATTGTCAAAAATTAAGAAAGAGGGAGACCACTAAAGTAAATAAATAGGACCAGTAGATAGAAGAATAAATAAAAGTAGAATGGACATAAATCCATGTTACTCAGTCTTTATGTGATGTGTACATATGTGTAAAATTCCCATGTAAATTCATCACATCCCCCAGATAGCTAAATAATGCTACTTAAACTAATAACCGTTTAAGGAAATTCCATTATCACTGATGGAAATTTTTTGTCATCTACATTTCATGCTTGCCTGTTTTCTTAGGCACAGTACATGCAGCCCAGGACTATTATATGAACATGAGTTTATTCTTTGGGTTAGTGTGCAGTGATGTTCCTGGGGGTCTATTGAGGTGCCTAAAAATGTTTATTTTTCCTATTATTGCAGATAGCTGTTTTTGTTTTTTTTTTTAACTCCTTGTGTCTTTTATTTATATTTTCTATCACCTTTCTTGCTGTTTGGCTGTCATCTGTCACTTAATTTTGCTGTTAGTATGCTTTCAGATTGTTGCATTCCAATTTGTAGTTTATGAGATGTCACAAGTAGGACAAACAGAGAGACAAGCTAATTATAATTGTGTTCTTAAAATAAGATGTGACTCTGAATGAGGTACTCTGCTTCTGAATACAGTTTCTAAACTCTAAAGTCCATGAACAGATGAGTTTATCTCATATGGCTATTTTTCATTTTCACTTGTGTTACGGATATCTGCAAATTTATGGTTGGATATCTATTCAGATATCATATGTATGAAAACTAATGCATCACCATGGAAATTAAAGTACTGTACATCAAAGTTTATGGACATTATGCAAAAATAATGTAAGTATACATCAGGATCCTGTCTGGGAACAGATGGCTCACTCAAATTCGGCAATTTTAGGAGAGTTTAATAGAGAACAATTTATAAAGTTGTAGACAGGGTTTGGGAAAAGCAACAAGGGATGGTGATACTTTCATCATGAAATTATTATACGGAGTATTTTAGACTTTCTTATATAGCATATTCAAGTTAATCTTAAATTTAAAAAAAGTTGATATTCTGCTCTGGACAATATGTTTCTACTTTTCTTAGCTTACTGGCCAGATGTTTTCTGAAGTGCAAGTAATTAATGCAAGAATTTCATATATTTCATGAGGGCATTTCAGAGTGGTAAATGATATCTTGAAAACAAAATAAGAATAACATTAAAACCAAATATTTAGAAAATAAATAACAATGAGAAACTAAATATAGATTGTTCATAGTAGGGCTACTGAACAACTATGGATTTTGAACCGTTTTAACATTATTTTCTAAATATTTAAGAGTATAGTCATCTTCCTATGGTTTCTTAATCATTTTTTTGAGAAAAAAAATTAGCTTCTGTAATAAGAGAAAAGGTTCTTTGTTCTATTCAGCTCAATGAGATAACACCTCAAAATCCACAGAATGACCTAGAAAGCCTGGAAAGAATACTGTAACCACCAGCTAGGAAAAAGAGATAAACAAAATCTTCTTATCGCTGGGTAATGTGATGTTTTTGTGATATTTCTAAACCCATAGAATCAGTTCCATATCTATTTTCTATAATTGAACAATCTTGGTTAGGTCTCTTTTTATAACATTAAGTAAAAATAAAGGCATTAATGCTTAGTGAACTTAAATAGATGGTAATGAACTTTGCAGTTCAACAAAGATGCTGTATGCCCCGTCTATGCTCGGGTATTTTCTGAGTCAGATTAAAGTATAAAAAGAATGTGGGGTGCATGGGTGGTTCAGTGGTAGAATGCTCACCTTCCATGTGGGAGACCAGGGTCCAATTCCTGGACCATGCACCCCTACCCGACCCTTCAAAAAATGAATGTATTCAGTTGTAAAATTCTTGCCAGCCATGTGGGAGACCCAGGTTCAATTCCTGGCTTATGCATGCCACCCCACCCCCCAAAAAATTTTCAACAAATGGTGCTGCAATAATGGGATATTCACATGGAAAAAGGATGAAATGTGACCCCCGACCTACAACATACAAGACAAAATGAATGTGATGCAATAATCTATTCATATAAATAGCTACTTAAATGCTTTTTTTATTAGAGAAGTTGTGGATTACAGAAAAATCACTGTAAAATTTCCAGCGTTCCCATATACTCCATGTTGTGAACACTTTGTATTAGTGTGGTGCCTTTGTAACAATTTCTGAAAGAATATTAAAATACAGTATTCATTAATACAGCTTGCTATGCATCTACTATGCCAGATACAGTTTAAGCACTGAAGATATTGAAAAGAATTGTGCAGTTCTGGGCCAGAAGAATTCCAATTAGGTAAGAAAGGAACAAGCAAACTATGTAGTATGATAATTGCCAACAATGATGTATGCACACAATGTTTATTAGAATATAAAGAGAGAAGGATCTAATTTTGTCTTGGAGGGGGTAGATCAAAGTGAGCTATCCAGAGAAGACCATGAATTCAGTATTGAAGGGCGAATTAACCAGTTGTAACTGAATATCTTAAACAGAGGATCTGTTCAGTGAACCAGGAGTGATTTTATATGATAAGATGGGACAATGAAGTTGGGTATTAATTCATCAGTATTCTTAAAATCAGAAGGTGTCAGATAACTAAGTAGGCCCTTCAGTGACGTTTTTGATTCTGAAAAAGTGATACATGGTGTAATTTCTCCTGAACAGAGAAATCAGTATAAGTAATTGAGGAAAATCTTTTCGGGGAGGAGAAATGGAAAACTTCCACTTGGTTCTATACTTTGGTAGTTTAGACTGGAAAAGTAATAAGAGGGAATTGCTAAAAAAGAAAACCTTAATAATACTGAGCGTTTTTCAGTAGAAATATTCTCCAAGAATGAACTCACATAGAAAGAGGTGTGGTGGACTAAAGAAATATGCATATACGTTACTATAATATTTAAAATAAAGTTGTTTTACAATTAAATTTTAATTTTATCATTATTGAGACAATTATTCAGTCAGAAGAAAATGGCCTAGCCATATAAACTATCATTGTACAATATAATACCATGCAGTTTCATAAAAGAAATAAGAATTCTTTCTATTAACCAATATGATAATAATCACCAGGATATAAAATTAAACTGATAAAAAAGGAAGATTCAGAATAGTGTTCAGAGTATGCTGTTGTAGGATGACAGAAAATCCATACATGTATATGTGTGTTTATGGACTTATACGCATATACAAGTATGCATATGTATTAGAATATGCACATACCTACATTATATGAATTTATGAAGATATGTATATGTACACTTTTAAAAAAATGCGATGACTGCCTAAAGGGGTGCAGAGAATACAGAATAAGAATGAAAATGCTACTTCTCTGAATATACCTTGTTTTATACTTTATTTCAAATCCATGTAAATATGTTACATAATTAAGAAAACAAGTTAATATCAAGGAAAGAAGAATCCCTAAAAGTGAAAACAAAGTGATTTTTGTTATCATTGTGTCCAATGATTCTAAATAATCTGAGTGATGAACTACTCCACCTGCTAGAAATGTGGCTCTCTCCAGCCCCTGTCCACCCCTTCACACGCAGCTTATTAGAGCCACTGCATCAACCCTCAGTACAGATCTGTTTATTTTAGTCTCACAAGCCAATGAAGCCCCTTTTCTGTCATTGTGAGCTGGGATTCTATCATTTCCCACTAAAATAACTTACTATTGAATAATAGTCTAAATGGAGATTAAATAGGAACACTGAATGTTTGAGGAAAAATAAAATCAATTAACACGGAGAAAAAAGAACAAATCCCAAGGGCAGGACACTCAGGAAAGCACACAGGTGGAAACTATTACAATTTTTAACTAAAAGCAATAATGAGGAGGAGTGGGATTAGAATTGTTGAAATATATTACTGTTAAAGTTTTAGAAGCACTGTAATGTATAAAGAGGTTGCAACATACAATATAATATTTAACCGTGCTTTGACTTTTTAATATTAATAATAGTGATGGGGGCGGGCCGCGGTGGCTCAGCGGGCAAAGTGCTTGCCTGCTATGCCGGAGGACCTCGGTTCGATTCCCGGCCCCAGCCCATGTAACAAAAACAAAAAAACAAAATACAATAAAACAAGAAAATGTTTAAAGATGTTTCCCTTTCTTCCTTCCTTCCTTCCTTCTATCCTTCCTTCCTTCTCTCTGTCTTTCCTTTAAAAAAAAAAATAATAATAATAATAATAATAATAGTGATGGACTTAAACCAATTCACTGTGTCAGAATTGACATGATAGAGAAATTGTGTTACGGATGTAAGTTTCAGATTTTCACAGCAGCACCTGAAAATGTTGGACGTTTCAGAGAGGAAAATAACTTTGGATGCTTCTAAAGAAGCATGGCTATGATTGGGATAAGGTAATAAGCAACAAGAAATACAGAAAAATGTTGTAGAAAATAAAGAATAGCTGTTATGCCTTAATTCTGGTCTCTCTACACAAACACTCACACACACACACACACACACACACACACACATGATTCTACAGTGGTCCTAGAACTCACTAATTAGAAACAACAGCTCAGAACAGAGCAACTCATTTCTAAGTCTGGCAACTGCAAGGCTGTGCACTCCGAAAACAAATACACAAAGCAAAAACATTTTTTTAAAAATCAGAGAATTTAAGTAAAAATCCAAGGCATTAAATATTCTTTCCCTAATTCACTATATGCCCAACCTGGGCTTGTATGAAGTTGGGTTAAAAATTGCTGGAGTTTTTCTTGAAAAAATGTATTTGTGCAGTATATTCTTGGCTTTCATTTGGCACTACCCAATATTGATGTGATTTTAGAAATAGAAATAGAAAAAACAGTAATGAAAGAGGTACTCAATAGAAATGTCTGTAGAGATATGTGTTGTATGGTACTGGGGGAAATGCCCAAAAGGTATATAAACAAATAATGGGAGGTATATGCAGTGATTAGAATAATATAGCACATTGTAAAAAGAAATAGAGCCTATACAAAGACTTCTATATTTACAATGCCAAAATCCTAACATAAGGACTTCAAAAAGTTATTGATAAGAAACCTTTGCATTGAGGCTATGGTAATTTTCATTTGCTGAGAGATGATTTAATACACGGGAGATGTGTTTTCTGAAAAGTAAAAATATCTCTTCAAGGTTATTCTGTATCTTTCTCTTTTCATGTGACCAATTTTGAAAGACAGGAATATGAATTCACCTCAAAAGAAAAAAAAGGTTTGTGTTCTTTGTTTATAGTAATGTGCCTCTTTTCCATAAATATCCTACATGGTAATTAAATTTTTGCTGGCATTTCATGCACAAACAAGTAGAGTACTAAATAACTCCGCAGGCGAAAAAGAGAAACTACAGAAATAATTATGGGGGAGTCTTCCAGGGAAGATGGTGGAGTAAGGAGCTCTAGAATTCACTCCTTCCTCCTAAATGGCTAGAAAACAGGCAGGAACTGTCTGAAACAACGATTCTGGGGTTCCAGAGGCCAGAAGAGTGCACTGTGCAGCAAGCAAGGAACAGCAAGAATGAAAGGCTGAGAAACTGCAGTGAAGAATGATGAGTAGGTCACTCTGTGGTGACTTCTGGCACCCACCTTTTACTCTGAAGGTAGATTGCCTTATAGTCCAGTCCCTGGCTAGCTACTGCAGACAGAAAGGGACATAAAATTCTTCATCCTCAAGAACAGCAGTGGGCACAGCCAAATAGTGATCACAGTTTTTGATTAGTGATTGCAGATCAGTAGGTCTTAGCTCTGGACTACTGTTTCAGTCCGCTCTGGACAAGATTGGCTGGAGCCATTGTTTCAACCCCACGCTTGGCAGGGGCAGAGGTGTGGGACTTTAAAGGACACAGTGCCTCCCTAAGGCTGCAGGGAACAGTTTGCTGAAGAGCACCATCTTCTGGGTAGGCCAGCAAAGCGCAGCTTTGGGGACCCTAAAAGAGCTTTTTAGTGTCTTTCCTGGCCCTGGCCCCTGGGATTTCTAGAGCCACTTTGCAGTGCCTTCATGGGTTCATGGCTCTGTTTTGACTGGGAAATACTGACTAGAATTATACTTCCAGGAAAAAGCAGGGAGAGGTAGAGAAATAGGTGTAAAAACAAACAAACAAACAAAAACCCAAAGGCAAAACAAACAAACAAAAAGAACAAATCAAGGGTCCCAAAGAAGGAACAGAGAAAGGGATGCTTTCTCCTGGGGGTGTAACAATTGCACAAATAGTACAATCTTAAAAATTGTACCACAAGAATCAGATGAAGAGGGCTGAAAAAGTCGGATCCCCATTAAATGCAAGCTATTCTAAAGGTCTAAAATAAATTGAACCAAGTGTCAGAGAAATCCTTAACAATAAAACCCTAGGCAAGAGAGAGAAACTGACCTCCAGAGTTTAATATCCAGAATATATAAAGTCATTCTAGAATTCAACAATAAAAGAACAAACAACTCAATTTAAAAGTGGGCCAAAGACTTGAGTAGACATTTTTCCAGAGAGAAAATAAAAGTGGCTGAAAAGCACATGAAAAGATGTTCAACATTACGCGTTATTAGGGTAATGCAAATCAAAACCACAGTGAGATATCATTTCCCACCTACTAGAATGGCCACTCTTAAAAAACTGAAAATTATAAGTGTTGGAGAGGATGTGGAAAAATGGAAACACTCATTCATTGCCAATGGAAATTTAAAACAGTGCAGTCGCTGTGGAAGACAATTGGTGGTTTCTCAGGAAGCTAAGTATAGAATTGCTATATGAGCTGGCCATCCCACTTCTAGGCATATGCTCAGAAGAATTGAAAGCAGGGACTCAAACATACATTTTCACACTGAAATTCACAGCAGCATTATTCACAATTAGCCAAAGATGGAAGCAACCCAAATGTTCATCAACCATTGAATAAGATAAACAAAATGTTATATATACAAATGATGAAATCTTATTCAGCTATAAAAAGGAATGAAGTCCTGACACATGCTACAACATGGATGAATCTTGAGGACATATGTTGAGTAAACAAGCCAGGCAAAAAAGGATAAATATTGCATGATCTAACTGTTATAAACTAATTATAATAAGTACACTCATAGAGTAAGAATCTAGAATATAAATTAGCAGGAGATAGATTGATGTTAGAGAATGGGAGTTGATGTCTAACTAGGTCAAAATTTCTATTTTCATGATGATAAAGGTTTCAAAATGGATACTGGTGATGGTGGCACATTGTTGTGTGGAAACTTTAAATGTGCATTAAAAGAGGAAACTTTAGAATGTTTATATTATAACAAAAATTAAAAGATAAAACATGACTTTCCAGCATAATGCATCCTATTGTAGATGATGAGTCATATTTAATAATACAAGTAAAAGTATGTTCTTTCATGGGTTATAACAAATGTGTAATATTAATACAAGGTGGTAATTATAGAGTGGTATATGGGAAAAATACATTTAATGTAAATAATGGATAATAGAACTATATCAATAATCTTTCATTAATTGTAACAAAGGTAACTACAGTTTTAAAAAAAATGGTACAATTATAAAAATGTGTGCTATCATTAATAGTAACAAATGCTCCACACCAATGCCAGATGTTAGTGGTAAGGTGATATACAAGAATTCTGTATTTTATGCATAATTGTTTTGTAAATTCACAACTTATCTAATAAAAAAATATTATTGTGACCTCATTTGTGGGTATATAGAAATTACGTCTTCTATATTTTATAAAAGAGACCTTAATAAGTAGTTTGGAAATTATATCTATCCCAAGACATTTTTTTGTTGATTTATTATCTTCTAATGCTCATTTCTCCCATGCATTCAAAGCTTCAAAAGATTAAAATTGGCAACCACTGCAGTTTGAATCCAGCTCTGAAGTTCAAATAGCAAATACATTTTTATATTAATGGAAATGTTATGAAACTGAGAATTTACTCTATTTATTTGTTAAACTTCAGTATGCACTTCTGACCAGTTTTCATATTTTAAAAAAGTAATATGTAGGAACTCTAGTAAAAAAAAACAAACAGAAAGTGTTTTTCTGATACATTCATAAAATTAGCTATTCTTATTCCTTGTGCTATTTGTTGCTTTTATTGAAACAGTAAAGGAAAAAATCTGTTTCAGGGCAATCACACATATAGAGGGATGAAACAAAATGTCAAACATATGCCAAAATGAAACTTTTCTCTACCCATGAAACACAAATAAGAACAGGACAGGAGAGCACTAAGAGAATCCTGACTCCAGTGGACCAATGGAAAAAGGGATATGCAGGTTTTCATGCTGATTTAACCAAAAAGAAGGGCTATCATTTGTGGAACACATTTTTTTAAAGCAATTTCCTTAGCATTTATTCACATGAAGAAGGTAACTTAATGTCAAAATGAAACTGTTTGACGTTCACCCAGAATTAGGACCAAGAGAGTAATAAACTAATCCAAATTTTTTCGAAGGTGTCAGTTCACCCAAACCCAACTTTTGAAAGGTGTCCTTCTTTTCAAGAGATCATAAAGGACAATTTTTATTTAATGCAGAAAACCATATTATCTGGAGTTTTTAAGTTGACTATAAAACTGAGCCAAGAAAAAAGAAAGAAAAAAACAAAAAACAAAAAACAAAAAACAAACAAAAAAAAAAACAACTCAGGATCTAGGTATAGAAACCTTTTGAAAGGTATTGTATTTTTAGTTCATGCAGACCACAAGGGTGGCAAGAACACAGGATTTTTCAGGCCCAAATATAGCCTTACTTTACACACATTAAAACACATTAAAATAGACCAGCAAGGGCCTGACTATTTCTAAATTCATGGGACATGAAAAAAAGCACATCATTTTAGGCCACTATCCAAACTCTGTAGTCTGCTTTTGTCTGAAAACTTTTGTCTTCTGTCATAATTATGCAGAGAATACTGAAAACACTAGAAAGTTTTAGAAGTAAATGACCATACCCCCAAAACTTGGGATTTTATAAACTGCTTATCTTTGAAGAATTACATAAGTTCTGAAACATTCATTTATAATAGTTAAAGATCTTTGTCTCTGATTTATTTTTTTCCCTCATATTTTTGGCCTTATCAAAAGTATTGCTTTTGGAAGATGGTGGCTTAGTGAGGTGTGGGATTTAGTTCATTCTGCAAAGCAGCTAGTAAATAGCCAGAAATAGTACAGAACAACTTCTGGAGCCACATCAGTGACCAGATACACAGCATACCAGTCTGGACAAGCTGGACCAGCTGTGATTGCACCCAGAACCATGAGTGCCCCAAGCTGCAGAGGTCAATGTCTCTCCCTGACAGGCTGCTTCCAAGAGGAGAAAGTAAAGAGACTTTGCTAACAGCAAGACCTGAGCTCAACCAAGCTCCAATTGTGGAACTAACTAACAAATTCTGACTAGTGAAAGTAGGCCCCCAGCTCAGCTGAACCTCTAGTAAAAGCTGACGTTGTTAGTTTTTGTCCTGGTGCAGAAGAGGCTGGGCTGACAGAAAAAGAAAAAGAAGGAAAAAAAACAGAGTTTCTTTTGGATCTGACCACACAAAATACTTGAAAGGGTCTGGACTCTGAAAGAAAGGAGGGGACACATAGGACCTGGAGATACACAGAGCAATGTACCAACTTAAGCTCTTGATTGGCAAACCTAAGGAACTGGGGTCTTGCTCTGAAGAGGATTTTTTCTTTTTTTTTTTGTTGCTGTATTTCTATGGCTTGACTACTCTTTGGATACAACTGCAAGGTTTCTCAGACTCCAACTTCCCCAGGCAAAAGCAGAATTAAGTTTGTCTGAGAGCCTGTCTGGAGGCTGTGCCTTCTGCAGGAGAGGAGTGGGGTCCAGCTCAGGCGGAATCCCTCCCTAAAGGAATTCAGACCCCAGGGTCTGGAAAACTGAAGTGATTAATGCCAGCCCAAACTGGTGGGACCCACAGGCAGACAAGCACCACATACTGGGCAGGGTAAGAAAAACACAGAGTCTAGAGGCTTCATAGGAAAGTCTTGCAACCTGCTGGGTCTCACCCTCAGGGAAAATTGACACAGGTGACTCTTTTCTCCTGAGAGGAGGCCAGTTTGGTCTGGGAAAATCTGACTGGAGTCTATAATACTTCAGTAGACCCTCCTACATGTGGGGGAGGGGAAGGTACCACACAGGCAGGGCAAGAAACAAGAAAACAAGAACTGAAAAATTCTATTTGTGAAACAAAACCTAAGCTAAAGGTCTAGAATAAGCTGAACTGAATGTCAAAGAACAGATAGGCAACAAAGTCATCCAGCAAGAAAATCTTAGGTAAAAAAAGTGAAAACAATCTCCAGAATAAATTAATTAAGGAAATCAAATGCCTAGATGCTAGCAAAAAATAACAAATCATACCAGGAAAATTAAAGATATGGCCCAATCAAAGAAACAAACCAACAATTCAAATGAGATACAGGAATTGAAACAATAATTCAGAATGTTTGAACAGACCTGGAAAACCTCATCAAAAATCAAGTCAGTAGACTTCCTGGAAGATGGCGGCTTAGTAAGACGCACGGATCTTAGTTTCTTCTCCAGGACACCTACTAGGGGAGTAGAAACGATACAGAAAGCACCCAAAGCCACAAGAGAGATAAAAAAGACAGCGTACCCCATCCTGGAATGGCTGGCTGGCTGAGAGAAGCAGCTCGGGTGAGATCGCCGAGGCGCGCGGGCCTTACCGGGCGGGGTGGCAAGCGGCCGGAGTTACTCCCTTCCCCCTTCCCGGGCCGGCTGGGAGAATTGGAGAGGTGGTCCCCTGAAACCAAGGCGACTGGCGCCCACACCACACGCAGCCCCCGGACCAACTGAGAGAATTGGATCGGAAACCCCCAGGCCGCGGAGAACGGTGACCCCGTGACTCCCGGGGAATGTGCACTCTCTTGGGCGGGCCGCTGCCGCTGGCGCCCTCCCGCCACGCTTGTTGCCCAGGGCCGACTAGGAAATTCGGACGGGCTCTTTCCCTGGCTGCGGCGACCAGCAACCCTCCCTGCGTTCGGACACCCTCCCTGCGTTCGGACCCCGGGCCGGCTCAAGCCACTTCGGCTAGCGAACCCCCAGGACGGCGAGAGTTTTCCAAAGTTTAAGGTCCCACAGCACCTTTTACTGGTGGGACCCGCAGAAAAACGTGTGCCATGAGCGCCACCTACGGGGCAGGATAAGAAAAACAGAACCCAGAGATTTCACAGAAAAATATTACAACCTTGCTGGGTCCAACACCAAGAGAAATCTGAATAAATGCCCAGACGCCAGCAGCAGAAGATAACTGTCCACGCTCAAAAGATTGAGAATATGGCTCAGTCAAAGGAACAAACCAATAGCTCAAATGAGACACAAGAGCTGAGACAACTAATGCTGAATATACGAACAGAAATGGAAAACCTCTTCAAAAATGAAATCGATAAATTGAGGGAGGACATGAAGAGGACATGGGCTGAACATAAAGAAGAAATAGAAAAACTGAAAAAACAAATCGCAGAACTTATGGAAGTGAAGGATAAAGTAGCAAACATAGAAAAAATAATGGATAGCTACAATGATAGATTTAAAGAGACAGAAGATAGAATTAGTGATTTGGAGGATGGAACATCTGAATTCCAAAAAGAAACAGAAACTATAGGGAAAAGAATGGAAAAATTTGAACAGGGTATCAGGGAACTCAAGGACAATATGAACCGCACAAATATACGTGTTGTGGGTGTCCCAGAAGGAGAAGAGAAGGGAAAAGGAGGATAAAAACTGATGGAAGAAATTATCACTGAAAATTTCCCAACTCTTATGAAAGACCTAAAATTACAGATCCAAGAAGTGCAGCGCACCCCAAAGAGATTAGACCCAAATAGGCGTTCTCCAAGACACTTAATAGTTAGAATGTCAGAGGTCAAAGAGAAAGAGAGGATCTTGAAAGCAGCAAGAGAAAAACAATCCATTACATACAAGGGAAACCCAATAAGACTTTGTGTAGATTTCTCAGCAGAAACCATGGAAGCTAGAAGACAGTGGGATGATATATTTAAAATACTAAAAGAGAAAAACTGCCAACCAAGACTCCTATATCCAGCAAAATTATCCTTCAAAAATGAGGGAGAAATTAAAACATTCTCAGACAAAAAGTCACTGAAAGAATTTGTGACCAAGAGACCAGCTCTGCAAGAAATACTAAAGGGAGCACTAGAGTCAGATACAAAAAGACAGAAGAGAGAGATATGGAAAAGAGTGTAGAAAGAAGGAAAATCAGATATGATATATATAATACAAAAGGCAAAATGTTAGAGGAAAATATTATCCAAACAGTAATAACACTAAATGTCAATGGACTGAATTCCCCAATCAAAAGACATAGATTGGCAGAATGGATTAAAAAACAGGATCCTTCTATATGCTGTCTACAGGGAACACATCTTAGACCCAAAGATAAACATAGGTTGAAAGTGAAAGGTTGGGAAAAGATATTTCATGCAAATAACAACCAGAAAAGAGCAGGAGTGGCTATACTAATATCCAACAAATTAGACTTCAAATGTAAAACAGTTAAAAGAGACAAAGAAGGACACTATATACTAATAAAAGGAACAATTAAACAAGAAGACATAACAATCATAAATATTTACGCACCGAATCAGAATGCCCCAAAATACGTGAGGAATATACTGCAAACACTGAAAAGGGAAATAGACTCATATACCATAATAGTTGGAGACTTCAACTCACCACTCTCATCAAGGGACAGAACATCTAGACAGAGGATCAACAAAGAAATAGAGAATCTGAATATTACTATAAACGAACTAGACTTAATAGACATTTATAGGACATTACATCCCACAACAGCAGGATACACCTTTTTCTCAAGTGCTCATGGATCATTCTCAAAGATAGACCATATGCTGGGTCACAAAGCAAGTCTTAACAAATTTAAAAAGATTGAAATCTTACACAACACTTTCTCGGACCATAAAGGAATGATGTTGGAAATCAATAATAGGCAGAGTGCCAGAAAATTCACAAATACGTGGAGGCTCAACAACACACTCCTAAACAACGACTGGGTCAAAGAAGAAATTGCAAGAGAAATTAGCAAATACCTCGAGGCGAATGAAAATGAAAACACAACATATCAAAACTTATGGGACGCAGCAAAGGCAGTGCTAAGAGGGAAATTTATTGCTCTAAATGCCTATATCAGAAAAGAAGAAAAGGCAAAAATTCAGGAATTAACTATCCATTTGGAAGAACTGGAGAAAGAACAGCAAGCTAACCCCAAAGCAAGCAAAAGGAAAGAAATAACAAAGATTAGAGCACAAATAAATGAAATTGAAAACATGAAAACAATAGAGAAAATCAATAAGGCCAGAAGTTGGTTCTATGAGAAAATCAATAAGATTGATGGGCCCTTAGCAAGATTGACAAAAAGAAGAAGAGAGAGGATGCAAATAAATAAGATCAGAAATGGAAGAGGAGACATAACTACTGACCTCACAGAAATAAAGGAGGTAATAACAGGATACTATGAACAACTTTATGCTAATAAATACAACAATTTAGAGGAAATGGACGGGTTCCTGGAAAGACATGAACAACCAACTTTGACTCAAGAAGACATAGATGACCTCAACAAACCAATCACAAGTAAAGAAATTGAATTAGTCATTCAAAAGCTTCCTAAAAAGAAAAGTCCAGGACCAGATGGCTTCACATGTGAATTCTACCAAACGTTCCAGAAAGAATTAGTACCAATTCTCTTCAAACTCTTCAAAAAAATCGAAGTGGAGGGAAAACTACCTAATTCATTCTATGAAGCCAACATCACCCTCAAACCAAAACCAGGCAAAGATATTACAAAAAAAGAAAACTACAGACCAATCTCTCTGATGAATACAGATGCAAAAATCCTCAATAAAATTCTAGCAAATCGTATCCAACAACACATTAAAAGAATTATACATCATGACCAAGTAGGATTCATCCCAGGTATGCAAGGATGGTTCAACATAAGAAAATCAATTAATGTAATACACCATATCAACAAATCAAAGCAGAAAAATCACATGATCATCTCAATTGATGCAGAGAAGGCATTCAACAAGATTCAACATCCTTTCCTGTTGAAAACACTTCAAAAGATAGGAATACAAGGGAACTTCCTTAAAATGATAGAGGGAATATATGAAAAACCCACAGCTAATATCATCCTCAATGGGGAAAAATTGAAAACTTTCCCCCTAAGATCAGGAACAAGACAAGGATGTCCACTCTCACCACTATTATTCAACATTGTGTTGGAGGTTCTAGCCAGAGCAATTAGACAAGAAAAAGAAATACAAGGCATCAAAATTGGAAAGGAAGAAGTAAAACTATCACTGTTTGCAGACGATACGATACTATACGTCGAAAACCCGGAAAAATCCACAACAAAACTACTAGAGCTAATAAATGAGTACAGCAAAGTAGCAGGTTACAAGATCAACATTAAAAAATCTGTAGCATTTCTATACACTAGTAATGAAGAAGCTGAGGGGGAAATCAAGAAACGAATCCCATTTACAATTGCAACTAAAAGAATAAAATACCTAGGAATAAATTTAACTAAAGAGACAAAAAACCTATATAAAGAAAACTACAAAAAACTGCTAAAAGAAATCACAGAAGACCTAAATAGATGGAAGGGCATACCGTGTTCATGGATTGGAAGACTAAATATAGTTAAGATGTCAATCCTACCTAAATTGATTTACAGATTCAATGCAATACCAATCAAAATCCCAACAACTTATTTTTCAGAAATAGAAAAACCAATAAGCAAATTTATCTGGAAGGGCAGGGTGCCCCGAATTGCGAAAAACATCTTGAGGAAAAAAACCGAAGCTGGAGGTCTCACGCTGCCTGACTTTAAGGCATATTATGAAGCCACAGTGGTCAAAACAGCATGGTATTGGCATAAAGATAGATATATCGACCAATGGAATCGAATAGAGTGCTCAGATATAGACCCTCTCATCTATGGACATTTGATCTTTGATAAGGCAGTCAAGCCAACTCACCTGGGACAGAGCAGTCTCTTCAATAAATGGTGCCTAGAGAACTGGATATCCATATGCAAAAGAATGAAAGAAGACCCATCTCTCACACCCTATACAAAAGTTAACTCAAAATGGATCAAAGATCTAAACATTAGGTCTAAGACCATAAAACAGTTAGAGGAAAATGTTGGGAGATATCTTATGGATCTTACAACAGGAGGCGGTTTTATGGACCTTAAACCTAAAGCAAGAGCACTGAAGAAGGAAATAAATAAATGGGAACTCCTCAAAATTAAACACTTTTGTGCATCAAAGAACTTCATCAAGAAAGTAGAAAGACAGCCTTCACAATGGGAGACAATATTTGGAAATGATATATCAGATAAAGGTCTAGTATCCAGAATTTATAAAGAGATTGTTCATCTCAACAACAAAAAGACAGCCAACCCAATTACAAAATGGGAAAAAGACTTGAACAGACACCTCTCAGAAGAGGAAATACGGATGGCCAAGAGGCACATGAAGAGATGCTCAATGTCCCTGGTCATTAGAGAAATGCAAATCAAAACCACAATGAGATATCATCTCACACCCACCAGAATGGCCATTATCAACAAAACAGAAAATGACAAGTGCTGGAGAGGATGCGGAGAAAGAGGCACACTTATCCACTGTTGGTGGGAATGTCAAAGGGTGCAACCACTGTGGAAGGCAGTTTGGCGGTTCCTCAAAAAGCTGAATATAGAATTGCCATACGACCCAGCAATACCATTGCTAGGTATCTACTCAAAGGACTTAAGGGCAAAGACACAAACGGACATTTGCACACCAATGTTTATAGCAGCATTATTTACAATTGCAAAGAGATGGAAACAGCCAAAATCTCCATCAACAGAAGAGTGGCTAAACAAACTGTGGTATATACATACGATGGAATATTATGCAGCTTTAAGACAAGATAAACTTATGAACCATGTAATAACATGGATGGACCTAGAGAATATTATGCTGAGTGAATCCAGCCAAAAACTAAAGGACAAATACTGTATGGTCCCACTGATGTGAACGGACATTCGAGAATAAACTTGAAATATGTCATTGGTAACAGAGTTCAGCAGGAGTTAGAAACAGGGTAAGACAATGGGTAATTGAAGCTGAAGGGATACAGACTGTGCAACAGGACTAGATACAAAAACTCAAAAATGGACAGCACAATAATACCTAATTGTAAAGTAATCATGTTAAAACACTGAATGAACCTGCATCTGAGCTATAGGTTTTTGTTTTGTTTTGTTTTGATTTTACTATTATTACTTTTATTTTTTTCTCTATATTAACATTCTATATCTTTTTCGGTTATGTTGCTAGTTCTTCTAAACCAATGCAAATGTACTAAGAAATGATGATCATGCATCTATGTGATGATGTTAAGAATTAATGATTGCATGTGTAGAATGGTATGATCTCTAAATGTTGGGTTAATTTCTTTTTTTCCGTTAATTAAAAAAAAAAAAGAGAAGGGATAATTGGAGATGAAGGGATACAGACTGTACAACGGGACTGGATATAAAAACTCAGAAATGGACAGCACAATACTACCCAATTGTAATGCAATTATGTTAAAACACTGAATGAAGCTGCATGTGAGGTATAGGTTTTTTGTTTTTGTTTTTTTTGTTTTTTTTTCTTTCTATTATTGTTTTAATTCTTATTCTGTTGTCTTTTTATTTCTTTTTCTAAATTGATGCAAATGTACTAAGAAATGATGAATATGCAACTATGTGATGTTATTAAGAATTACTGATTGTACATGTAGATTGGAATGATTTCTAATTGTTTTGTTAATTCTTTTTTTAATTAATAAAAAAAAAGTATAAAAAAAAAAAAGGTCTGAAAAAAAAAAATCAAGTCAGTGAATTGAGGGAAGATATCAGGAAGGAAAGGGGTGAACAAAAAGAAGAAATCAAAAGCCTGAAAAAACAAAGCACAGAACTTGTTGGAATGAAAGTCACAGTAGAAGAGATGAAAAAAGCAAAACAAAAGAATGGACACCTACAATGTTAGTTTTCAAGAGGCAGAAGATAGGATTAGTGAACTGGAGGATGGGACATCTGAAATCTGACAAGCAAAAGAAAATATAAGGAAAATAATGCAAAAATATGAGCAGGGACTCAAGGAATTGAATGATGACATGAAGCACACAAATATACATGTTGTGGGTGTCCCAGAATGAGAAAAGAAGGGAAAAGGAAAATAAAAACTGATGGAGGAAATTATCACTGACAATTTCCCAACTCTTATGAAGGACTTAAACTTACAGATGCGAGAAGTGCAGCATACCCCAAACAGAATAGATCCAAATAGACATACTCCAAGACACTTAACAATCAGAATGTCAGATGTCAAAGAGAAAAATAATTTTGAAAGCAACAAGAGGAAAGCAATCCATCACATATAAGGGAAGCCTGATAAAACTATGTGTTGATTTCTCAGCAGAAACCATGGAGAGGAGAATACAGTGGAATGATATACTTAAGATATTAAATGAGAAAAACAGCCAACCGAGAACTCTATATACAGCAAAACTGTCCTCCAAAAACGAGGGGGAGCGTGGGCTATGGTGGCTTAGCAGGTAGAGTTCTCACCTGCCATGCCAGAGACCCAGTTTTGATTCCTGGCATCTTCCCATGCAAAAAAAAAAGGGGGGGAGGAATTAAAGCATTTTCAGACAAAAATAATCACTGAGAGAATTTCTGACCAAGAGACCAGCTCTGCAAGAAATATTAAAGGGAGCACTAGAGACAGATAGGAAAAGGCAGAGAGAGAGGTGTGGAGAAGAGTGCAGAAATGAAGACTATCAGTAAAGGTAAAAAGAAGAAAAATTAGATATGATATACATGACATATGAAATCCAAAAAGCAAAATGGTAGAAGAAAGTACTGCCTTTACAGTAATAACACTAAATATTAATGGATTAAACTCCCCAATCAAAAGACATAGACTGGCAGATGGAATAAAAACAAGATCTATCTATATTCTATCTGTATGCTGTCTACAGGAGATGCATTTTAGACTCAAGGATAAACATGGGTTGAAAGTGAAAGGTTGGGGAAAGATATTTCATGCAAACAACAATCAGAAAAGAGCAGGAGTAGCTATACTAATACCCAACAAATTAAACTTCAAATGTAAAACAATTAAAAGAAACAAAGAAGGACACTATGTATTAATAAAAAGAACAATTCAACAAAAGACATAACAATCATAAGTATTTATGTACTGAGCCAGAGTGCTCAAAAATACATGATGTGAACACTGAAAACACTGAAAAGAGAAATAGACACATCTATAATAATAGATTCTCACTGTCATCAATGGACAGAACATCTAGATAGAGGATCAATAAAGAAGCAGAGAATTTGAACAATACAATAAATAAGCTAGACTTAACAGACATTTATAGAACATTACACCCCACAACAGCAGGATACACCTTTCTATCAGTGCTCATGGATCATTCTCAAGGATAGACCATATGTTGGGTCACAAAGCAAGTCTCAATAAATTTAAAAAGATTAAAATTATACAAAACACTTTCTTGGCTCATAAAGGAATGAAGTTGGAAATCAATAATATGCAGAGGGTCAGAAAATTCACAAACATACACTCTTAAACACACCACTGGGTCAAGGAAGAAATTACAAGAGAAATTGGTAAATATCTTGAGGCAAACAAAAGTGAAAACACAACATTTCAAAATTTATGGAATGCAGAAAAGGCAGTGCTAAGAGGAAAATTTATTGCCTTAAATGCCTGTATCAAAAAAGAAGAAAGAGCAAAAATCGAGGAATTAACTGTTCACTTAGAAGAACTCAAGAAAGAACAGCAAACTAACCCCAAAGCAAGCAAAAGGAAAGACATAATGAAGATTAGAGCAGAAATAAAAGAAATTGAGAACATGAAAATAATAGAGAAAACCAACAAAACCAGGAGTTGGTTTTATGAGAAAATCAATAAGATTGATGGAGCCTTTGCAAGGTTGACAAAAAGAAGAAAAGAGAGGATGCAAATAAATAAAATCAGAAATGGAAGAGGAGACATAATCACTGACTCCACAGAAATAAAGGAGGTAATGAGAGGATACTATGAACAACTTTATGCTAATAAACTAGACTAACATAGATGAAATGGACAATTTCCCAGAAAGGCATGAACAACCAACATTGACTCGGGAAGAAATAGATAACCTCAACAAACCAATCTCAAGTAAAGAAATATAATTAGTGTGTTGGTTTGAAAGGATGTATGTCCCCTAGAAAAGCCATGTTTTAATCTAAATCCTATTTCATAAAGGCAGAATAATCCCTATTCAATACTGTATGTTTGAAGCTGCAATCAGATCATTTCCCTGGAGATGCAATTTAATCATGAGTGGTTGTTAAGCTGGATTAGGTGATGACATGTCTCCACCCATTTGGGTGGATCTTGATAAGTTTCTGGAGTCCTATAAAAGAGGAAACATTTTGGAGAATGAAACAGATTTAGAAAGCAGAGCAGAACAACATAGCCATGAGAAGCAGAGCTCACTAGCCAGTGACCTTTGGAGATGAAGAAGGAAATGTCTCCTGGGGAGCTTCATGAAACAGGAACCCAGGAGAAGAAGCTAGCAGATGATGCCGTGTTTGCCATGTGCACTTCCAGATGAGAGAGGAACCCCAACTTTATTCACCATGTGCCTTTCCAGATGAGAGAGAAACTGACTGTGTTCGCCATGTGCCTTTTCACTTGAGAGAGAAACCCTGAACTTCATTAGTCTTCTTGAACCAAGGTATCTTTCCCTAGATGACTTAGATTGGACATTTCTATAGACTTGTTTTAATTGGAACATTTTCTCAGCCTTGGAACTGTAAACTAGCATCTAATTGAATCCCCCCTTTTAAAAGTCGTTCTGTTTCTGGTATATTGCATTCCGGCAGTTAGCAAACTAGAACAATTAGTCATGAAGAAGATCCCCCAAAAAGAAAAGTCCAGGACCAGATGGCTTTGTATGTGAATTCTACCAAATATTCAAGAAAGAATTAGTATCAATCCTGCTCAAACTCTTCAAAAAAACTGAAGGAAGGGAAGACTACCTAACTCATTCAATGAAGCCAACATTACCCTCATACCAAAGTCAGACAAAGATACTACAAGAAAAGAAAATTACAGACCAATCTCTCCAATGAATATAGATGCAAAAATCCTCAAAAAAGTCTTGCAAATCAAATGCAGCAGTGCATTAAAAGAATTATACACCATGACCAAGTAAGATTTATCCCAGCTATGCAAGGATAGTTCAACATAGGAAAATCAATTAATGTAATACACCATATCAATAAATCAAAGTAGAAAAAACACATGATCATCTCAATTGATGCAGAAAAGACATTTGACAAAATTCAACATCCTTTCTTGTTGAAAACGCTTCAAAGGATAGGAATAGAAAGGAACTTCCTCAACATGATAAAGGAAATATATGACAAACCCACAGCTAATGTCTTCAATGGGGAAAAACTAAAAACTTTCCCCCTAAGATCAGAAACAAGACAAGGATGTTCCCACTATCACCACTGTTATTCAACATTGTGTTGGAAGTTCTAGCCAGAGCAATTAGACAAGAAAAAGAAATACAGGGCATCAAAATTGGAAAAGAAGAAGCAAAACTCTCACTGTTTGCAGATGTTATGATGCTATATGTTAAAAAACCAAAAAAAAAAAAAAACTCACAGTATAACTACTAGAGGTAATACATGAGTACAGCAAAGTGGCAGGTTACAAGATCAACACTCAAAAATCTGCAGTGTTTCTATACACTAGTAATGAGCAATCTGAGGGGAAATCCAAGAAAAAAATTCCATTTACAATTGCAACCAAAAGAATAAAATATTTATGAATAAATTTAACTAAGGATTCAAAAGATTTATGCAAAAAAAACTACAAGAAATTGCTAAAAGAAACAACAGAAAACCTAAATAAATGGACGGTCATACCGTGTTCATGGATTGGAAGACTAAACATAGTTAAGATGCCAATTCTACCTAAACTGATTTATAGATTCAATGCAATACCAATTAAAATCCCAAAAGTTTACTTTTTAGATATAGAAAAACCAGTAACCAAATTTACCTAGGAAGACATGGTGCCCTAAATAGCTAAAAGTATCCTGTGAAAGAAAAATGAAGTAGGAGGTCTCACACTACCTGACTTTAAGGTGTCTTATGAAACTACAGTGTCAAAACCACATGGTACTGGCATAAAGACATATATACTGACCAATGGAATAGAATAGTGTTCAGATATAGACCCTTTCATCTATGGACAATTGCTTTCATAAGGCAGTCAAGCCAACTTCCCTGGGACAGAACAGTCTCTTCAATAAATGATGCTTGAGGTACTGGATATCCACATGCAAAAGAATGAAAGAGGATCCATATTTCACACCATATACAAAAATTAGCTCAAAATGATTCAAAGAGCTAAACATTAGCCCTAAGGCCATAAAGCTTTTAGAAGAAAATGTAGGGAAATATCTTATAAATCTTATAATAGGAGACCATTTCCTAGATCTTACACCCAAAGTAGGAGAATTAAAGAAAGAAATAGATAAATGACTCAAAATTAAACTCTTTTGTGCATTGAAGAATTTTTTCAAGAAAGTTAAAAAGACAGCTTACACAATGGGAGACAATATTTGGAAACGATATATCAGACAAGGGTCTAGTATCCAGAATATATGAAGAGATTGTTCAACTCAACAACAGAAAGACAAGCAACCCAATTACAAAATGGGCACAAGACATGAACAAACATTTGTCAGAAGAGGAAATACAAATGGCTAAAAGGCACGTGAAAAGATGCTCAACTTCCCTGGCTATTAGCGAAATGCAAATCAAAACCACGAGTTATCATCTCACACCCACCATAAAAAACAGAAAATGACAAGTGTTGGAAAGGATGTGGAGAAAGAGGCACACTTACCCATTGTTGGTGGGAATGTAAAATGGTACAACTGCTGTGGAAGGCAGTTTGGTGGTTCCTCAGGAAGCTAAGTATAGAACTGCCATATGATCTGGCAATATCATTGCTAGGTATCTATTCAGAGGACATGAAGGCAAGGACACAAATGGGCATTTGCACACCAATGTTTATGGCAGCATTATCTACAATTGTGAAGAGATGGAAGCAGCCCAAATGTCCATCAACAGAGGAGTGGCTAAACAAGCTGTGGTATATACATATGATGGAATATTATACAGCTATAAGACAGAATAAAGTCATGAGGCATGTAACAACACGGATGGACCTTGAGGACATTATGCTGAGTGGGACTAGCAAGAAACAAAAGGACAAATACTGTATGGTCTCACTGATATGAACTAACATTAATGAATGAACTTGGAGAATTTCAGTTAAGAACAGAGGCCATCAGGAGATAGGAATAGGACAGATATTGGGTAATTGGAGCTGAAGGGATACAGATTGTGCAACAGGACTGATGTAAAAATTCAGAAATGGACAGCACAATACTACCTAATTGTAATGCAATAATGTTAGTACACTCCATGAAGCTGAATGTGAGACTGACAGAGAGAGGAGGGCTGGGGGCACAAATGAAACCAGAAGAAAAGATAGATGATTGATTTGAACAGTGAATAAAAAAGTATTTGTAAAGTCCCCTTGGTGAAACAGCAAGGAAGGGGGAAAATTCAACTTCCCCATTTGGAGAATTCCTGATATTCTTGCAAGCAGTGGGGGCAACCAAATCAATAAGACGTGCCCTCAATCTTGGGGTTTGTTCATATGAAACTCATCTCCACAGGGAAAGGCTAAGCCTACTTAAAATTAGGCCATATTTTAAATTAGGCCCCCAGAGAACCTCTTTTGTTGCTCAGATGTGACCTCTCTCTCTCAGCCAGAACAGCACGCAAACTCACTGCCCTTTCCCTCTCTACGTGGGATATGACTCCCAGGGGTGTAAAATTCCCTGGCAACATGGGACAGATATCCTAGAATGAGCTGGTACTCAGCATTAAGGGATTGAGAAAACCTTCTAGACCAAAAGGGGTAGAGAGAAATGAGACATAATAGAGTATCAGTGTCTGAGAGATTTCAAACAGAATTGAGAGGTTATCCTGGAGGTTAATCTCATGCATTTTATAGATATCCCCTTTTTAATTTAAGGTGTATTAGAGAGGCTAGAGGGAAGTGCCTGAAACTGTAGAGCTGTGTTCCAATAGCCATGTTTCTTGAAGATGATTGTATAATGACACAGCTTTCGCAAAGTGACTGTATGATTGTGAAAACTTCGTGTCTGTTGCTGCTTTCATCTATGATATTAACAGATGAATAAAAAATGGATTAAAAATAAATAAATAATGGGGGAAGAAATGTTAAAATAAACTTATTAGATTGAAATAACAGTGAACGATGAAAGGGAGTGGTAAAGGGCATAGAAAAAAAATAAAAGGAACAAAGATTAAAATATATTGAGTAGATAGAAATACTAGTGGTCAGTGAGAGGGAAGGGTAAGGGGTATGGTATGTATGAGTTTTTCTTTATTCTTTTTATCTCTTTTTCTGGAGTGATGCAAATGTTCTAAAAAATGATCATGGTGATGAATATACTACTATGTGATGATATTGTGAGTCATTGATTGTACACCATGCACGGAACGTTTGCTTTGTATCTTGTTTTGGTTTGATAATAAAAGATAAATTTTTTTAAAAGAAGTATTGCTTTTGTAGAACACTTTTTATTGTGTACAATAATTTAATATGCACAAGTTAATTTACTTCTAAAGCAAACAAAACAACCTGTGATAATGCCCTCATTTTACAAAGGAGGCTGTTGAGACCCAGAGGTAAATGTCAAGGTCACCCATAGGTTAGGTAAATGGTGGAACCAAAAATTCAAACCCAGGTCTTCTGATTTCAAGTTCCATATTTTGCCTGCAGAACATTTTGTGGTGCCTTGGACACCACACTTTTCATTTTAATTCTCCTAGCCCCTTGCTTGAGGAAATCTACTTTTTCACCTTCATTACACTTCTCTTTTCTTGCTTCCCCTCTATTCCCACAAAACTTCAGGTTGCCACTGCTTCTTCCCTATCCAGCTTTTCTTTCAGTCATATCTGTGTTATTTCTCTAGCTGAGTTCTTCTCATCCTATGATTTTGCCCCACAGAGGATATTTGGCAAAGCTTGGAGACACTTTTTGGTTGTCATAACTGGGAGAGGGAAGTGAGGGGGATGCTAATGGCACATGTGGGTAGAAACGAGGTATGCTGCTCCACGTCTGACAATGCACAGGCCAGTACCTCACACACAAAGAATAATCCAGCCTCAAAGGTCCTCCTGCTGAGATTGAGAAATGCTCTAGCTGGAACTTCTGATGAACAATTTGAGATCTCTTAACTTTCTGCTGTAACTAACTCTTGAACACTAGGCAATGTCATCTTCAGCTTTCTTCAGTTTCTAAGCAGCACTATCAAACGCCAAATGCTATTTAGTTATTCTACAAATTAGATCTCTCTAAGCTCAGGTGAGACCAAGAAGGTGAGCTCTAGGACACATTTATATGGTCTGTTTTTTGGTTCAGTGCCTGCCTTGCAGTAGGTGTTCAATAACTTGCTGAAGAAATGAAGGGACAAAAGAATATGGGTTTGCCAGGATTTCTGTGACTGACTCGCAAGTGGGTTCTCTCCATTCATTTTCTAGCCCTGAGGCCTGGTGCCCCCCTCGCCATTTCTACTGTCCTTCCTCTTCCAGACCTCCACTAAAATTACACCCTTTACCCATTTTTAATTATCACTTTCTGTGAGCTTCATCTTCATTACCTTCAAATAGACTTAAAAAGTTGTCCTTCAAAAAGAAATCCTGCCACCTCCCTTTCTGTGTGCATTCCTTTCCCTCTAGGCTTCTTGAATAAATATGGGCTCTAATTCCTCATCATGCAAACTGTAAACTTTTGCAAACTTACTGGGTTTCCCAAATCTTCACAAATACTGCTCCACGTATTTGAAATTCAACAATGGCTTTTTAATTGCAAACTGAGAAAAGGCCATTGTTCGTGGCAGTACACTTGACCTTGCTAAAACATTTGACATGGTTTGTGATCCGCTTCACGGAATTCCCTTTCCTAATTTCTTTGAACCTGCTATTTCTGTCTTTCACCCTTATCTTAAAATACCTGCTTTTATTTCTCTTAATGGCAACTCTCCCACTTTCATCTTCTTCAATTGGATGTTTTCCAAAGCTTTGTTGCACTCTGAGGTTAATTAAAGCAAAGAAAACAAGTTTATGAATCACAACCACATAAGGCAGAGTGTACATCTTGTTATAGGAAACTACAAATAAGATATTCGCAGTTGAATATCTCAGTAGAAAGAAGTAATTTGACTCTTTCTTTTCTCATGAATAAAAATGTTCTTGCAAAAAGTTGGGTTTTTTTCCTCCTTTCTCAGGGCCTACTTCCTCTTATCTGGATCTCCTTTTCCTTTCTCTGTTCTTGTTCCTGCAGCACTTACAGAGGAGTAAGATGAAATGGACAGCCCTCCAGCAGAGGGCCGGGGACCACTTTCTATCCTCAGGAAATATAGCTCCTAAACTGGTAGACTTGAAAATCCTGCATAGTTATGCAGATACTAAACTTTAAGACTTCTTAAAATATTACTTTTGTAAAATATTTGCATAGGAATTCTCCTATTCCTTCTCTACCCTGCAGTGATTGTGATCGGAGGTTAGTTGTGTGACTGATAGGCCCCTTACGGCTGAATTATTGCCAATATTAGCAAACCATATTGCATCTTTCCTATCTTGTTTATTTTTTTGTTCCTTTTTGTATTTCTACATTATAGCCTAATTTTATTCTTCGATTCAACTACTGAGAAATTGTGCTTTTTTTTTTCTTGACCTTTATCTAGCTGTACTGATTTTCTCCTTTTTTAGGTATTAAAAACTTATATATTCCAACTTGTAGGCCTTCCCAATTTAGGCAATGCATTTATTTCTATCGCTTCATTTCTGATAGGGTTTCATGATAAAGCAATACAAACACAATTTTATGACCTAGATAGAATTGTTAACATTTAGTTTGCATCATATGAATAAAATAATTTTAACAGCTTATGATGTGCTAACTTCGTAACCTAAAGACATGAAGCACTTCCAGTAGCATAAAACAAGATAGACCTAACATTTCCAACTCCAAGGTAAAATATTACACTTGGAGTAATATTTAAATATTAAAAAGGATAAAGACTAAAGGTTAAATTTTACAAATTGAAGAAATAAAAAATAGCATGCTTGAGAGCAGAGGCTTTGGAATTAGGTTGGGTTTGGATCCCAGCTTCACTGTTTACTATATATTTGAACTTGGGCAGGTAACAAACAGTATAAAGCACAATTTTTCTCTTTTCCTTAAAAGAGTGTAGCGACATCCATCTTGGATAGCAATCATGAAGATTAAATGAGATAATATACACAAAGCACTTGGCATACACAAAATATTCAATAGCCAAGAGTTCAATGTTTGCTCAGATATGGTTTTAACAGGGTTCATCTAGACCTGGAATTAACTGAGCAGTGGAGAAGAGAAGACCTCTATGGAGATTCATGGACATGATGAAGAGACACAACTTGACTATGTGGTCTGTTTAGTGTACCTCCTCACAGATTACATTTAACAGGTACTTCCTTGGTGCCCAGAATTGTGTTAAGAGCTTTACATGCTTTATCCTTTAATCCTCAAACTAACTCTGTGCTATAAATACTTTAACACAATGCATAGAGGAGAATACTTATTAAGAGGAGAAATGATTTTTTCCTAGTCCATTTTGTTAATCAAAGAAAAACAGATCAACAGGTTGCTGATCCCAGAAACTGTGGGTTGATGTTTCAAACTAAATTGTCATCTTTCTCAAAAAGTACCTTCTTCTACAGACATTTCTATTGCATGCAATGGGATGGAATTCATAGCGATTTCTTTTTTAAAGTTAAATATAATAAAATAAGCATCTGTCATTGAAGTAGCCAAATTAACATTGCATGGTGATTATTTTATCTACTGTGACTTAAACAAACCCAAAACTTAGAGGTTTAAGCAACAGCTGTCTCATTATATCATTATTTCTTGAGTCTGTGCTTTGAATGGGGCTCAACTGGGAGCTTCTGCCCTCACCAGGAGAGGAATTTCTTATGTAGTCACAGTCAAATGGAAGCTGGGAGCTGCTCTAACTCTGTGTCTGGCTTCGCAATGTGCATCCCAGCAGGCTTTTCTTTTTTTTTTATAGACTTTATTTTAGAACAATTTTAGATTTACAGAAAAATTGGAAATATAGTCCAGAGACCCACATACCCACACGCAGTTTCCTCTATTATTAACATTTTATATTATGGGCTATATTTCTTACAATTATGGCACTTACATTGATGCACTAGTATTAGCTAAAGTTCGTAATCTTTTCTACTTAATGCCCTTTTTCTTGTCCTGGATCTCATCCAGCACACCACATTACATATCTCTCCCTCTCTCTTTCTTAGATTTCTTACATGGGCTCCAAGATAGAAATAAGAGCCATCAAAACCCACTGCTTGGGCTCAGAAATCCCACAACATAATTTCCTCTGCATTCGCTTGGTCAAAGCAACCTAGATTTAACAGAGGGGACATAAGCTCTGCAGAGGACATGGGCACAACTGTTAAGGGAAACTTTTGTATGACCACACATGAGCCAGCCAAATATCATCAATTGTTTAGCTGATTTTTAAGCAGGCAATGATGAAATCGTTATGATTAAGCAAAAGTAAAATGGCATGTCCATATTGAATTAAAACTCTTATTTAGGCTGTGTATCTCAAAATTATTGTTACTGTGGGGTGTCATCTCTTAACACAAACGTATATTCTCGTGCAATTAAATCAATCCTAAAAATGCTTTATGTTCCATGTAATAAAGGTATTAATTTTTCTTTAGTAAATATAACTAAAATGTTTACATTTGAAATAAAATTAGTCTTTACTTTTAACCATGGAATCAGCAACTGTAGCTTTCCTTAGTGTCTCAAGCATAAAAATGGAAATACTGATACTATGACAACACAGCCTGAATTTTCTGTTTTGCAGATGCCAGATTTATTTTTAAGTGGTGTGAATCAAATCTGTGCTGAGAGACCAACTTCAAAACATAAAAGAAAAAATTGGCAATGGAAAGATTTTGCTGGTTTGGCTGAAGTGAAGCGCTCCACAGCATTTCATTTTAGTGGAGCGTCTGACTGTGGAAATCTTTCCAATTGTAATTCCTTTTGGCTTGCCAAAAGGGATTATAAACTGAAGTCAATGTTGCAGAAAATGTCACCTGTCCTTTGAAAGAAAATAATAAATCAAAATGGCTTTGTTCATCATGTTTAAGAGGAAAAAAATATGTTGATCCACTTTGGGTCTTTCTCTTGTTGCTTGACAAAGCAAGTAAATAGCCAAAGCAGAATTTCATTTAACTTTTCATTTAATCTCTAAAGAGGGAAAGGTGACTCTCCTTTCAATATACATTTTTAAAAAGTAAAAAAAAGAATAGAAAAGAGTGAAAGAATAGTGTAAAATGACCCTGAGGATAGACTTCTTCAAGTCAGATGTTAAGAAATATATACTTAAATGATGCTTTGTTCTTTTCACAGATAACCATGGTACAAATTCAATAATGTGAAGTAAATAAAAGCAGAATCTGGAGACTGATTCCTCCAAAGATCCTAAGTGTTCATAAATTATGTTTTAAGCAAATGAAAACAAATTTATAAAACTGATAGCAGTGCTTGAAATCCCCTGTATTTTTTTGCCTTCATATTTTTTGCTGCAGTTTTATCAATGAACACTTCCTATGATGAGTACTTACCACTTCAGAGAAAGAAAGTGATGCTTCTAGCTTATCGTGTAGACATCAAGTATATGATGTCACCGCTTCCTTAAAAATGCAATTGTTAATATTATTTTCTATATATTAATATGAAAATATAGGGCATTTTAGCAGTTGGCATTGCTACCATGAACTCCTTTAGTTGTTGCTTTAATTACCCACCATGATGACATTTGGAATGCAAACAAATTTATAAATGGGTGTAGACTTCATGGACTATGGCATACTCTCTGGTACTGCATTGCAGTGATGTGATTTAAGAAGCCAAATAGGCCATTATTAAAAAGAATACGTAGACAATTTATATCAACTGTGTATTTCCGTGGTTTTCTACAGTACATGTGGTTATAAATCAAGAAATAATGAGTTCTTTATTTTCATTTCGTGATTGTTAGCTGTATGAAATAAACCAAAGCAAATGCAACTGTGGTAATTTCATTTGAATAGTGCGCAAAAAGAAAATAGACCATCCTTTAATATATATATATATATATATATAAATTCACATTGAATATGATGAATCCCAAATCAAATACCAACATTCAGGTGTGATTTTGTTCTGTCATTTCTCTGGCAATGAACATTAGAATTTTTTTTTCCTGATTATATTGCTATCATATTGAGAAAAACCACAAAAATTTTTCTGATCACGTTAGGAGAAAGCTAGCATTCTATTTAAGAGCTGAGTTTGAATCAAAATAAAACATAATAGATGATAGGTAAAGAGATAGATAGACAGACAGACAGATAGATAGATAGATAGATAGATAGATAGATGAAAGATGGATAGAATTCTCAGAAAAAAAATTACATGATTTCACATAGCTGTGATGTCCTTATTTCTTTCTTAAATGGGGTTTTCAGATATGAAAAATAATTTTTAAAAAGTATTCCATTTTGTTAATACTGTGTTTTAGGGATTATCTCCTTAAATTTTATTATTTCTTTTTCATTTCATCTGAATTTTTACTGACATCTAAATGACTCTTTCCTTTGTCTTAGCATTAGTAAACTGGAGAGAGACAAATCTTTTCTAGACAAACATTTCCCATGGTTTTTAACACATTTGCATATAATCTACTCCACTATGAGTATCCACTGAGAGCCCAATAGATGCTGTCTGACTGTTTTCTACCTAGTTAGAAAATGGGAGGGAGAGTCAAACATGCTTTTGGTATGTTTCCCGGCTTCAATATTTTAACTTCTGAAAGGAGCTAGATAAGGTTAGAAATGGTATAAGACATTTCAATTGTGCTCCCAGAAAATCCTCAGAACAGTAAACTATTTAAAGATAGGGAAGAAAGTAAGAAAAATGTTCTCCCTTTAAAGTCTCTCAACATTGACTGGAGTTGAAGACATTAAATCCACTTTTCAAAATGTGATAAATATGAAAAGCACCTCGTATAATAATTCCTGACAATAGCAGGATGGATTAAGGATACGCAATTCCTTGATCTAAACATCAAAATTAATTGTAAAATGTACAATAATAAAAAAGAAATGTAATATATAAGGCATTAAAATAATCCTATTTTAAAGTCAGTACATTTTTTTTATTTAGTACTCTCTTCTACAATAAATATTATAAATATTAGCATTTTAAAACTCCTTGAGTAATTACAAAATACATGCTTTCCCAACAGTTGTAAGATACAGACCCTGGCTCTGTGTCTATTTTTTTTTTATGCTCTTGAAAATGATGGCATTGCTAAAAAAACTTTTTTAAGTATCTCACGTGATTTATTGAGCTCATATTTAAATATCTTATTCAAGTTTTGGATCTGTATGTTAATATTTTCTCTCTTTATTCACACTAAAAGTACCCAGAGAATATGTTTTTAGTATCTTTTTAAATGTTTGAATATCCCCCTGTCCTCAGAACTTGAATGGTTGCTCTATAATTTCTAGTGATTTTCATTCTTCTAAGTACAAAGTGACTTTGATTTGATTGCAACATATAGGCTATATTTACATACACAAGTAGTTTAAATATTTATAATAAACTGACCAGTTAAATTCAGACCTAAATTATCAAATATTTAGTTACAGTTTACATGCCATATTTAGTATAGCTCTAGTAAGAGATGACAACAAATGGAGAAATTATATCTCCATACAATATAATTTCTGTTATTCCTTTTATTTGAAACTATCTAAGCTTAGAAAGTATATGAGTTTACAGAAATGAGGTTAAAAAAAACCTGTTTTAAAAATAAAAAATTTCTTTAATTTAGTAATTTGGCATGTCTTTTGGGAAGAATAAACAAATGAATCCTTTTTTTTTTTCATTTCAATGAAATTGATTTGTGTATATAGCTGAAGTTAACAGCTGTTGATAACAAATTACTAGTATTTTCCTGCAAAAAAGTTACATTTTTGTTATGGTTGTTCAATGGGTTGTAGATATTGTGGGGTCACTTTCTTACAGTTTTCTTCAATATCTTGTCCCTTTTCTTCTTGGTGCCCTTCTATTTATTTCCATTTGTCATCCATCCTTAGAAATCTAGTTACAGAGAATCATAACTTAAGACCAAAGATCATCCTTCAAAAAGATAATGTCTTCAAAATAGCTTGCTAACCCTGGGAAAGACCATATGACTTTTACCAGTTTGCAGTTTAAAAGTAAATGTGACTGAGAGCTGGATGCCCATCATTGATGATTTTCTTACACTGTTTGCCAGAAATGTTTTCTCTAACAACCAGCATCAACATTCCAACAATACTGGAAGTTGCTCAATGTCTAATAACGTTATTATGCCTGAGCATGAGCCCTTCTAAGGAAATGAAATCTCTTTCCCACCGTCAATTGACAGGTTCACTCAGCTTTGCCATTCACTTCCACAGGTAATCTTCCCCTTAGCACCCAAACTGCCTGGCTACACAAAGTATGGCAGTGTCAGAATCACTTGAGAGCTTATTAGAAATGCAGAAGTACTAAACCACAGTAGGCATTTTAATAAGATCTCTAGGTGATTCTTATAAATATTGAATGTTGTAAACCCTTTACTTTCTTCCTTGTGTTTGTAAAGCTGTTGTCTGGCCATTGCTTTCTCAATGACCTCTTTCCATGCACTGCTGAATTCTTCTCTCTGCTCGGACCCCTCTCTTATGAATAGGCACAGTTACAAATCCCCATAGCCTGGAGATTCACTGGCCTCAGTCCCATGTGCTGACTCTAAACACGCAAAATATTAAAGATTTTTGAGAATTCCTTTATAGACAAGTGCACATTTATATTTCCCCATTTTTTGCATATAATTAAAATCACTGAAACTTACTATTAAATGTTTTTAATATGAAGGGCTTTTCCCAAATATTATAACAATTTAACCATATCTTCACATTATCCCTGTGAGAAAGACATTAGCTTTATCCTGATTTCCAAATTTGGTGCGGACTATAAATGGATTTTGAAGATACTGTAAATTATCCTTTCCTAATTAGACTTATTTTCCTGTCTTAAAGTCTGCAGGAATTACAAGTCTTGGGGAAAAGAATCATTGGTAGTTTGGGAAGCTCTGACAAACAATTAAGAAGAGGATGATTTAGTACAGAGATCAGTTCTTGGACAGACTCATTGCTGACTCTGATTAAAAAAAAAAACAATTCTTGACAAGACAAAAATGCTATTTCTACTCCATATAAATCCCTTTCATTCAAACTGAACCATAACAACTAGTAATATCTAGAATTATGACTGGGATTATATAATCAGTGATAAGTGGATTTTAAAATATGGAAAATTTCACTAACTCTCTTGGCTTCAACTGAAAATAATTTTATTGTAGTGAGGACTTTCATGTTTGTATGTTAAAATGCTGTGTGGCTCTAACTGATTGCATTTATTATTTTGTCTGATTAAACAGTGTTCACTCATTTATTTTCTAATTACATACCCTTTTGAAATATTCCCTCATTTTCCCTCTTAGAAACCTTTAAAACGCTTTGAATCTTTCACAGAGATTTATGCCTAGAGAAGTTGATTGCAAAAAACTTCAAAATAACCTAAACATCCATCAACAAGGAAGTGATTAGATTAAGCATATACGCTCATCTAATGGAATACTTTTGCAGCTGGGTAATAGTGAGGTAGAACATGTTTGCTGATTTGCAAACATGTCTGTAAGTGTTCTTACATTAAAATAAAAAAAAAGGAAAATTGCAGAACAGAGTAATAATTTCATTTGCCCTAAAACTTTATATATCCACAGACATAGAAACACAAAGTTAGCTATAGATAGATTAAAAGATAGATACAGCTATGGAAAGATTAGATAGATAGGTAGGTAGGTAGGTAGACATACAGATGGAGATACCCTTGGGAATTTGGGGGAAAGAATCCATAGATACTAATATCTAATGGTATTTCTGGGGCAGCCATAATGAAATGTCAAGAATGACACTTTTACTTTCCTATAAACACCTTATGTAGTGTTTGAATTTTTCCATGAATGTGTATTATATTGAAATTTTTACAAATTATCCTTCTACTGTGTAAAGCATTTGCTTTGCATCCCAAATATTCTGTCTATCTAATTTCCTATCCATTTGCATTTATATCAGTCATTTATTCTCTCACTTAGATGTATTACCTATATCTATGCATTACCTATGTCTGAAATAGCTGCCAACTTTTCTGTCTTTCTTCATTTTTTCCAACTTTCAAGTTTACCTCCCCCAGGAAATAAACTCATTAAATAGATTTGGGCACTCACTCCCATCTCCTGAGTGTGACTAAAAGTGTTTTCCTTCTTAAGCTAGAGGCCAATTAACAGTACTAAAAAATTAAATGTTTAAACGAAATGCTTCCGACATGAAGCAACATAACCTTAAATAAAGATAGTTTCTCTAACAACCATGAATGCATGCTAAAGATTCAATAATTAGAGAACTGTCTTGGAAGAATCATGCTATAAGGAAAATATAAGTCATTAGGAAAGTAAATATAATTTAAAGTACATTTTCTCAAGAGAATTAATCCTATCCTTAACCAATTATTAACATTGCATACGACAGAATGACAGTTCTTGCTTCATCTCTTTGGATACTTCAGGACTGTCATTCAACTTCTGAAATCTTGTTCTTTCAAACAAATTGGTCTTGACTAGTTTGCAACAGACTGGTGAATTCCTCTCAATCTGAATCCTCCAATCAAAAATTCCCTCTGCAGCAACCACCTAATTACCGGCATGTATCAAATCCCCCACCCCATCCCTGCCATGTAACAGCTTTAATAGAGTTGCCTGCTTCGAAGTTATCCATCTCATATTGTGATTGCTTCACTTCAATTCCATTTGTTTAGCATCTAACATTGCTTCACACAGAGGTGGGCACTTAATAAATGCCGCCAACCATGTAAAGGTAATGAGAGCAGTTAAATGAGCATCTGAACTCCATTTGTTCAATAAAAGGTTATTGCATATTTACTGTGTACATTGTGTTGTGTGTTAATGGGAGGCTGTAAAATGATTCCATTTACTCATCATTACAATGAGGCCATTGAACTGGATGATCTCTAAGGTGAGTCGTGGATTTAATACTCTCTGATTCTAAATGTAAGTTCCTAAGTGGAGGAACAGAGTCTCTTTCATTGACTTAATCTCATGCACAGGGATATACAGTAGCTGTAGGTAAAAATATAACCAAATATTTAAGTAGTGCAGAGACATGCTAACACGATCTTAAGTAATTTGAGGGCTGTCAGTGAAGGAAAATTTTTTGGACAAGGCAAACCTTTAGCTGGCTCTTGTAGTGGGTGGTGAATGGAATTTAACAGCATAAAGAATGAAGTCTATAAGGGTGGCCTATGCCAGTGTTCATTTTTGTCCCTGCCACACTCTGAAATGAAGCCCCTGGTCCCTCACCTTTACTTAGAGGTGGAATGATTTTCACTTACGATCAGCAATGGGAAAAGCAACAATTTACAAAATATGAGAGTAGAATTGGAGCTTTCTTGAACACTGAGAAAACTTTTATGAGGTTTGGCATAGAAGGAGAAGATTGGAGTTTTGAAAAGAATGAAGAACTGAGGTGAAGGCTGTGGTGTAAAGATAAAAATATGTGAGATCCATATGAAGGCTAGAGATTGTCCAGGTGAGGCATTTGGCACCTGAGCTTTAAGGCTGTATGCTTTTATATGATATTGGTGGACACGATTTAGAAAAAGAGACATAATATTGTTCACACACACCCAACCCAACTGTGCGAAATTTAGATTTATAAAGGATAGCTTGAGTAAACAGTTGTTTGAAATTCTTGATTCTTTATTTATTTGCTCGGTAGGGAGATGGACATGGATGTAGGAAATGCTAGCCAGGGAAATGATTCTCATAATCAAAAAAGTGACTCAGTCTGATCTCCTCCAAGAATTACTGGGGCTAGATACAGAAACAGAAACTGATCCAGTAAAATAGTAGAACCCGTGAAAAAAGTATTTAGCATCTTTTTTTTAAGACTAAATCTGCTGACTCATTTTTAAGACAATTTTTCTTTTTATCCAACAATTGCTGATGAAGATTTAGAAGTTGATCCAAATTAATTGAAATATGCTCAGTTGTATATTAAACTCTTATTACCACTAACTGAAAACTTAAGCTAGCTAGACTCTCATCTTTATATTGGACTAAATCGACACTGTTATTTTCTCTGCCTGTCCAAAGGCAACTCAGGATGCCCGTGGGTGTATCTGTCCTGCCAAATGAATAGGAGTTATTATGGTTGAAAAATAGAAGAGGAATCTAGAATATTTCTTGTAAATAACCATAATGGGTATAATTTTTCCATTTCTATTATCCTAGCAGACATGTGACATTGTTCTCCACCAAGTTAAGACTTTGGTTATTTTTTTGGTCTCAGCAGTCCTCATGGAAATTCATGTAGTGAGCATGATTTGAAATGTTTCTTTCAGCTGTGCAATTTAATCAATCTGGACTCTTAAGCCTCGCAAGACCTCAAGAACAGGTTGATGTAATTCCCTTGCACTCAAGCTTTTACATAGATGAACTACTTGATATAGCCCATTTTTTTCGGCTGTTCTTTGTCCCTTAATTGTAACAGACTTAGATTAAGTTTGTATAGCAAACTACAAGGACAGAGTACTGTTGTGTTGTCCGTGGAATAAAACTTGAGAATATACTTCTAAAATTCTAATATAGAGATGCATGTGTCTATGTGTACACACATATGCATATATGAAAATGTGTCTATATACGCCATTTGTCTATATATGTATGTACACAAATTTGCTTTTATCTAGGTCATTACCAGGTGACAGAATTTTGGTGCTTTCTAAGTCCTTCTCATGATTAAATAACCTTTCAAGGTGAAATACTCTTGTATCTTATGAATTTATTCTTCTTCCTATCTTAAATGCTAGGTTTAAATGTCTGGAACTCCCTACAATTTCACAAATGCTTTTAGACAGGTTCATATTTTCTACCCACATACATTAGGATTTTATAAAATATTTCTATTGAAATCCACCATTCATTCTTTCAATCATTTATCCAATAGACTCCATTCTAGGTTCTGAGGATTCACTCAACAGTGGAACAAAGCAGAGAACATGAAAAAAAAATGAGTAGAAAATACATATTATTACAAGATGATAATTATTATAGAGAAAAGCATAGTATGAAAAGTTGATAGAAAATGCTGGGGAGTTATTAAAACAGATGGTCAGTAAAATCCTCAACATAAAGGTGACATATGCACACATACAAAAAATGAATGTAGTGAAGGAGTATTACCAAGGGAAGTGATTTCCAGGAAAGGGACCTGAAAATGCAGAATCCTGAGGCTAGAGCAGGTTGATGTCTCAAGAAAGAGTAAGGAGGCTGGTGGCTAAAACAAGAGAGGAAGGAGGAATAATAGGAAATGAAATCAGGAACATAAGAAGACTGGATGAAGGAAATTCCTTAAGGTTTTGAATGCTCCTTAACAACTTTGGCTTAAACTTTTTTGTGCAACAGGAAGCCACTGAGCAGTTGAGTGATATGACCTTATATTTCAGTAGAATTATTCTGTGTTGTGAAAAGACTTTTGAAGGACAGCGGTGAGACCAATTAAGGCCATTGAATATCATAACATATTTTATTTGTGTAAAGACGGAAACGAGGGAAGGAAGGAAAGAAGGATGGAAGGAAGAAAGGAAGCAAAACAGAAATTAAAGATTCTTCAGTTCTTTAAATAATAGATATATTGTGAAAATTGCAGTTATAAAAGGCTTTGGAGTTAACAGGATATAGTTATGCTTTATAACAATTTAAACTTAGGAACTAGCATTGATACTAGAAAGGGAAGTTAAGGATTAATATCTTTAAGAAAAGACTGATGGAAAAGTAATCAAAGCTGAGAAACCTGCATAATCCATTACATGGATCCAAAACTACACATTAAAAAAAAAAGGAGGGGAGGATAACAAATGTGTCCATAATAAAAGAGAGCATATTAATTGGAAATGTAGGCTTTAAGATCAGAGAGATCTGAATTTTAATTCGCAGAACTTCCTATGACCTGTGAAGCCCTTGGAAAATTGCTTTATATTTCTAAGCCTCAGTTTTCTCATCTGCTAGTGCTGATATTGTAGCACCAAATTCACAGGATTGTTAGACAATTTAAATAAAATAATCTAATTCAGATACAAAGCATACCATCTGCTAAGTTGTGAGCTTTTGATAATAATTATTACTATTCCCAGCTACAGGTTGGTTTGATATGAAAAATACCAATTTCTTAAAGGCAAAAGGATGTTGATTTGTGGGAATTACACTGGATCAGAGACTTCACGTAAGTTCTAGGTGCCTGAAGAAAGCATTTGTTTTAGACCTTCAGTAAGAACGCAAGTGCTAACAGAGCTGCAAAGGAAAAACTTACTCAATCTCTCCCTACTCAACAAACTCACCAAGTAGTTGATACTCTCCATACCACTGCCACAGCACACTGAAATCTTTTGGCTGTTTGGCCACACTCCACCAACACAATGAAAAAAGAAAGAAAAAGAAAAATGAATGTAGTGAGGGAGTATTACCAAGGGAAGTGATTTCCAGTACAGGGACCTGAAAATGCAGAAACCCGAGGCTAGAGCAGGTTGAAATTCTCTCCCCTCAGTTGAATTCTATGTTTACCAAGTGCTATATGTACTTTTTCCAAACCTGTTCATGCCAATTATAGTTATTGTTGTAATTATACATTTTAATTACCTGTTTCATAAAGCGATGGAATGTGAATGCAAAAAAAGGAAGAATTGTTGTTTCCATAAAAACTAATTTGGATGCTTTTGAAGGGATACAAACATAAACTGTTAAGGTATGCTATTCATAGGTGTGACCAAGATAACTGAAATAGACTGAAGTGGGAGAGTGAAACCAGCCTCTGCACCTATTCCTATGTGAGTGCATTTAAGAAACAATAATTCTAAAATTATTGCATTCAAAAGTTGCATTATGAACGAGATATAAGAACAAAAAGCAAATTCCCAACCTGTGAATCCGTATTCAAAAAAGGATCTGACTTCCTATAAAAAATTGACAATTAGACAGATAGAATATTATGATATGCAAGTTTTTAGATGACTTTCCCCATTAACCAACTTTTTCAAATAGCTGGTGTTCTGTTTGAAAGAATGTATGTCCCCTAAAAAGCCCATGTTTTAATCAAAATCCCATTTCATAAAGGTAGAATAATCCTTATTCAATACTGCATGTTTGAAACTGTAATCAAATCATCTCCCTGGAGATATGATTTAATCTAGAGTGGTTGTTAAACTGGATTAGATGACAACATGTCTCCACTCATTTGGGTGGGTCTTGGGAAGTTTCTGGGGTCCTATAAAAGAGGAAACATTTTGGAGAATGAAGAGTCAGAGAGAATGGAGAATGCTGCAGCACCATGAGGCAGAGAATCCACTAGCCAGCTTTGGAGGTGAAGAAGGAAAATGCCTCCCAGGGAGCTTCACGAAACAGGAAGCCAGGAGAGAAAGCTAGCAGATGACACCATGTTCGCCATGTGCCCTTCCAGCTAAGAGAGAAACCGTGACTGTATTCACTATTTGCCTTCTCACTTGAGAAAGAAACCCTGAACTTCATCAGTTTTCTTGAACCAAGGTATCTTTCCCCGGATGCCTTTGGACATTTCTATAGACTTGCTTTAATTGGGACATTTTCTCGACCTTAGAACTGTAAACTAGCAACTTATTAAATTCCCCTTTTTAAAAGCCATTCCATTTCTGGTATATTGCATTCTGGCAGCTAGCAAACTCAGCTGGTGAGCAAAGAGACTTAACTGAATCAGGCAAGGGGCTCAGTCTCCCTCTGCTTTTATTGGGATCCTGCCAGATCTCTATATGTATTTAAATGATCATAAAGGACAAAAAAAAAGAGAAAACAGACAAGTTGTTTGATACAAGAAGCTTCTACTCCTAGTGCTCATGTACAAAACATCCCACAGTAACCACTTAGGTAACTCTCTTTTATTTTGTTCAAGAACAGTGGATCAAGATTAAAAGGGTAGGTAAAGGGCGGGCCGCGGTGGCTCAGCGGGCAAAGTGCTTGCCTGCTATGCCGGAGGACCTCGGTTCGATTCCCGGCCCCAGCCCATGTAACAAAAACGGAGAAACAAAATACAATAAAACAAGAAAATGTTTAAAAGATGTTTCCCTTTCTTCCTCCCTTCCTTCCTTCTATCCTTCCTTCCTTCTCTCTGTCTTTCCTTTAAAAAAAAAAAAAAAAAAGGGTAGGTAAAATTGGGATGGGAGAGGCATTTCTCAAGGAAAGGCAATATCTCCTCAGTTCTAAGTGAGTTAGTTGCTGGAGCACATATCTCCCTTGAAAGTTGATCATATAGCAAAAGATATGGAGATTACCCAGAAACCTAAGCAGAAAAAAAAAGATGGCAATAAAAATTAACTGTATGGGAACCTACATTTTTATAATCCTTAGAATAAGATTGCAAGCAATCATTTGCCAAGTCTGCCTGAATAAATAGAAAAGAGTGTTTCACTAACTTTAATAACAGATAAACTCCTTCAGAAGAGTTCTGTTAAATATAGTCCTTACATTTACAAGGTTTCTTTATAGCTGTCAATGAAATCTTGTGCTAATTAATGCTTAAATGACTCACTCCATCTAATTAATTTGTCCCCTCCATTACACACACAATGAAAACTGATCTGAAGCGGGGGTTAAATTTTGCTAAAAGGGCAGTTCAATTGGTTATACAACAGATTGTGGAGGGAAATTTCTTTAAAAACTTTTGTGTGAATTTTTCGAGGTCATATAATTACAATATTATTTCCTCAGACTATGTATTTCACAGCACAAGCTTGGATATAAAATATGTTGGAGTTTTGATTGCATATATGGAAATGAGTGAAAATAAAATAACAAGGAGGGCCATTCTACAAATAACATGGACATTTTAATGGATTAGATTGTCTTTTGGGTTGTATAGACGAAAACACCCTTATTCCTTAATCTACTTTCTATAATGCTATCATATTTTTGCCAGAGTTATTCTACTTCCTGTCGAATCAAGTCTAGTGGACTTTAACATATAATATCCACAGAACAAGTTTTTCCAACTTTAAAGTATTATTCATTCATTCAATAGGCACATTAATGGGCTTCAATTTCTTTTCCCTCCGAACCATCTTACACATGGCTGTCAGAGGTTTCTTCTAATAATCTAGCTTTGGTTGGGTCATCCTTCACTTAAAACCTTCGATAGCTACCTTATGTCCCCAGACCACTAGCAGGTACTTTGCCTGGCATCCCAGTCCCTTATTTTCTAGCCCTTACCTATGGTTTTTTCCTCTTCTTCTACTTCTCTTTGCACATGCCCGCTACTCTAACAAAGCTGCTTGGTTCACAAAAATATTCCGTATTCTCCAAACTTGACCAAAATATCTATTTTTCTCTCCATTTCTGCACATTCAAATTCTAGGTCCTGCTTAAATTCCACATCTTCCAAAATCTTTCCTAACTCCCACCCCCATAGATAATATTCAAATTTCGGTCGCATTTTCCCTATACATTCAAAAGTGGCAGAATTACTTTCCACCTTGTGTTGAAGTTTTGTGCACATGCCTTGCATTTCCTACTAGGATGTGATTTTCTTGAAAACAGGAAAAATACTGATTTATCTCTGTTAACTCTTCCGATAGTTGTTATAGGTTATGTGCCTAGGGAGGACTCAATGTATATTTATTCATGATAAAGTAGTGAGGATTCAATTTAAATGTGAACAAAAAGACAGACAAATCCTAATTCTAATTGTCCATAACTGAATCAAAATTTTAAATATGAAAGGGCTAAAAGATCATTTGGTCTGGTATTTTAATTTTACTAATTAGAAAATCAATCCCCAGAATATGAAAATATGTGTTTTTATATTGTGTTCGCCATGTACCTTTTCAGATGAGAGAGAAACCCTGAATATCATTGGCCTTCTTGAACCAAGATATCTTTCCCTGGATGCCTTTGATTGGACATTTCTATAGACTTGTTTTAATTGGACATTTTCTTGACCTTAGAACTATAAACTAGCAACTTATTAAATTCCCCTTTTTAAAAGCCATTGCGATTCTGGTATTATTGCATTCCAGCAGCTAGCAAACTAGAACAGATTTTGGTACCAGGAGTGGGCTGCTACTGCAGTTTGCAAATACCAAACATTTTGGAATGGCTTTTTAAATGGATAAGGGGAAGATTCTGGAAGAGTTGTGAGAAGCTGTATACAGAAGACCTAGAATGTTTTGAAGAGATTATTCATAGAAATGTAGACTCTGAAGATACCTCTGGCGAGGTCTTGGACAGAAATGAGACATGTGTCATTACAAACTGGAAGGAAGGTGACCCTTGTTTTAAAATGGCAGATAACCTGGCAAAGTTGACTAATGGCTTTGGCTGGAAGGCAAATTTCAAAAGCCATGAACTTGGATATTTAGCAGAAGAGATCTCCAAATTAATCAAAAGGGCAGCCTGGTTTCTCCTTTCAGCTTAGTGAAATGCGACAGGAAAGAGATAAGCTAAGAACTGAACTCTTCGGTACAAAGAAACTAGAAATTGATATTGTGGAAAATTCTGGGCTTCCAGGAAGGGAGACCCCAGAGAATCGTGCTCCATGTGAGGGTTTGGCCAGATGTGGAACCAGTCAGCCATTTCACAGAAAGCCAGGATTGGACATGGAGTTACCCAGGAAGGATTTGTGGAAACTCCTCATGTCTGATGGGCATGATCCAAGGCTACTGCATAGAAAGCCAATGAGAGTGCTGTGGGACCTGTATAAACACAGTGCTGCCAGTTTGGACTGGGAGATTCAGAAAAGGGACACACAGGAGGAAAAATAATTTCAGAGGAAAAACCATGGAGGCTGAGGTCTGAAGTCAGCAAGCCTCGGGCCAGGAGAACGAACCCACCCAAGCCCATGGAGAGGGTGAGTTTGCCCCAAAGGCAGAGGATGGGCCTTCCACTTCATTGCAGTGGAAGAGTCAGGCTGTCTCAGCCCTTGGAGAGAGTGAAGCACATTCCTTGGGTTTTTGGGAGAGCCTGGCTGCCACATGGAGGGTTTGAGTGTGTGCCCCAAAGATGGCAGAGAGCCTGGGTGCAGCCCCAATCCTTGGAGAGAGTGGAGCCTAGAAAAAGGTGTTCTCCCCAATGTCCCCCAAGGTTGTATTCGGAGAGAGGCAGGCCTCTGTGTAGGCCCTTGGAAAGGGTGGGTCTGCTGCTTTCCAAAGCCCTGAGAATAAATGACTCTCAGACTTTGAAATATAATGGACTTTGCCCTGCAGGTTTTCAAAACTGTATGGGTCCAGTGATCCCTGTGTTCCTTCCTCCCTATGGAAAGGGGTATATGTATCCTGTGAATGTTCCTCCTTTGTATGTTGGCAGCAAATGACTCGTCTTGGGTTTTTAGAGGTCCAAAACCAGAGGATAATTTTGCCTTAGAAAGACCATGCCCATCACTAACTTTGATAGGAGTTTGTACGTTTCTAACTTTGTATTTCATGTATATTGCTACTGAAATGGTTTAAGGTTCTCTGATGTGATTATGCAATGAATGCATTTTGTATATGGGGAAAACATGTCTTTTTTAGGGTCCAGAGGGTGGAATGTGCTGGTTTGAAAGGATATGTGGACCCTAGAGAAGCCACGTTTTAATCAAAATTCCATGTCATAAAGGTAGATAATCCCTATTCAATACTGTATGTTTGAAACTTTAATCAGATCATCTCCCTGGATGATGTGATTTAGTCAAGAGTGGTTGTTGAACCAGATTAAGTGACGACATGTCTCCACCCATTTGGGTGGGTCTTGATAAATTTCTGGAGTCCTATAAAAGAGGAAACATTTTGGAGAAAGAAGGAGATTCCCAGAGAGAGCAGAGAAGAACAACATAGCCATGAGAACAGAGAGCCCACAAGCCAGTGACCTTTGGAGATGAAGAAGGAAAATGAATCCCTCCCAGGGAGCTTCATAAAACAGGAAGCCAGGAGAGAAAGTAGCAGATGATGCTTTGCTCCCCATGTACCTTCCAGCCGAGAGAGAAACTGTGACTGTGTTCGCCATGTGCTTTTCCAGATGCGAGAGAAACCTTGAATATCATTGGCATTCTTGAACCAAGGTATCTTTCCCTGGGTGCCTTTGATTGGACATTTCTATAGACTTGTTTTAATTGGACATTTTCTTGGCCTTAGAACTATAAACTAGCAACTTATTAAATTCCCCTTTTTAAAAGCCATTCTGATTCCGGTATATTGCATTCCGGCAGCTAACAAACTAGAACAACTTTGTTTACAATAAGCCGAAATTATGAATAGCTTTCAAAATTTAATCACCTTGATTTTACTTTAACTCAGTCCCGCAGTCATATCATAGACCAAGTAATCAATACAAATGATCTTACCAGAGTCTTAAATTCACAGTAATCTACTTTTCTCTCCTCTTTCTCACCTGCCTAGAATAGGTAAATGAGAAAACTGCTTGTTTTTCTTCTTTTATTTGTGACCTATTTCAGATCTACAGTATTGTGATGTGGAAAAAAATATATGCTTTGTAATCAGGCAGGTCTGAATTTTATTCCTGCCCTATCGCTTTCTAGTGCCATAATTTGTATCATTTACTTAAGCTCTCTGATCTTCAGCTTGCTGCTTGCTTATTTGTAAGGTCACTATATTGAAAAGATAATAGCTAGAAATATTGAAACCTTAATAAGTATATTCTTTTCTAAATGCTTTACACTTATTATAATCATCTCAAAACAACCTTATGAGATAGGTAGGATTATCCCCACACTTATGGATAAGGTAGATATTATAATTAACTCATATTATAGATGAAAAAAATGGCACTGAGAGGTCAATTGGTGTCCAGAGTCACACAGTTACTGGGGAGTGGAGAAACCCAGCTTTTGTGGCTCCAGAGCCCAGACACAATGCTTACTGTGAAGATCCTTTGCAAAAGTAAATACTACTATTCATTATAAAGAATATTTCTCAGGACTCTGGTTGAATGCTGCTAATTTAAGTAAACCCTGAGTTAATTTTAGTCCAGTTACAAAAACTTTCTTAGTTGTGGGATTTGAGGAACAAATACCCAGTTCTAACCATGAATACTCACTGCCTGTTGAGTGTAAAGGCCCTAAACTATCTTTTTCTTTATTTTGCAGTTTCTTAAATTCTGGCGAATGTCGTGAGTTTAACAGAATCAATAAGACTTGTCCATTCGGCCAACTGGAGGCTATCACTAATGACTGAATAGCCTTGGGCATTATCCCCACCAGGTTTTGTTCACAGTGCTTCCCCCATATTTATTTCAAATTACCTTCAAGCGGTGAGAGGAATTCCCTACCAGAAACCACCACCAGATAGTTCAAGAGATGTAAAAAACTACTTTTCTGAACAGTTCAGTGTAAGTTCTAGATATGTCATTGTGATATCTTGTCTTCTATCAAGTTTCCTTATTCAAGCTTCCATGATAAATATTACAGTTTAAATTACATTCCTTAAAAAATAGGAAGAAATAGGGCAGTCCACAATGGCTCAGTGGCAGAGTTCTCCCCTGCCATACTGGAGACTCGGATTTGATTCCTGGTGCCTGTCCATGTTAAAAAAAAAGGGAAAAGCAGTAAGAAATAGAAGGAATCTATGAACCAATAAGTTACTTACAAAGGAGCAAGCCATCTTTAGAAATTAACACAGAGAGAGAACAGAACTACCATTCCCATTAAATGTGCTTATTTACTGACATTTTATTTCCAAAGACATCAGTTGAATCCCTTCAAAAACAGAAGCTAATGATGACAATGACACGTCTACATACCTTTACTGAATTATATGTGCCCAGTTTTATTATATGAAACCTGTAACAATTTGGGTGTAGTATGGTTGGTTGCATATTTTTGGAACATTGAAAAGGCTTTATACAGATTTGAAATTTCTAGAAAGATTACTAGCACTATAAGATGATATAGCCAGCCATACTATTTGTTCTTTTGTCTATAAACTTGCTTTTCATCCTATAAAAGGGGCTATTGCTTGTGTTAAGAGTCCAGCAGATCTGACAACTATAAAACATTTTGAATCGATGATCCAGATAAGTAGATGGGTGGAACAGACCTACAAATAAAATAAACAACATCCAGGCATCTCTGTATGTTCTCACTGAAAAAAAATTGTGTCATAAAAGAAAGCCATCATAGAGTGCACGGGTGGTTCAATGGTAGAATGCTCACCTGCCATGTGGGACGCCTGAATTCGATTCCTAGACCATGTACCGCTCACCCATCCCCACCCCACCCCCCAAAAAAGAAAACCATCATCTTCATCTGTTCTCTTCCCCCACCTCCATGCAAAGTAACCTTCACTGCAGCATGTTTTAACTTGTCTGTTTGTAACCAAGTATTCCAGATGTCAGCTGAGTTTTCCAGTCCCCCAAAATCTGTCGAAGATTGGCTCAAACCCCCATCCCTAACACTAGTGATGACCAAACCCTCTGCAAAATTTTATATTCAGATGGGTGAGGGGATGTGAGTAAGGAGGTGAGGATTACATTTTCCTGGTCACTTCTGTCTTGGTTATCACTTCATTTGAAATAGCTCTGTCTGTGAAGAGTTTCCCACATGTCCTTTCCGTATTCTTTACACCAGGAAAATCAGACAAGAAACACAATTTCCTCCTCAGATTCCGCAAGAAACTCACCAATTCACATCCTTAAGTGATGTATAAAATGAGACTAAAGAATAAGCTAACCACGTGAGTAGATTGAGGTTTAAAGGTGTCCAAGCAGGGAAAACTATTTGTGGAAAGGCCTTGAAGCAAAAAAGAGCATGGCATATTGTTGCTACTACAGAAAATTCAATGGGCTTCCTGTTTTTCCTTCTTTTGGGAGGTGGGGCTTGGCAGGCTGAGTTTCTGTATGCCAAACATTCAATACTCCCCAATACAGCTGTGTATTTCTTTAAACAAGACCAAAAATGCAAATACTGGCTTGTGGCTATTCTTTTTCCTATGATCAAATCACAATAATACCTTGAATTCTCATTGTGCATTTGTTTTTAAAGCATATTTACCACCTTAATTGAAGGTTCCATTGTTACTAAAGAAAGCAGGGAGTCATCTCCTTATAGAACAATTTTGGGGTTTCAATAAAAAATTGATTATCAAACTTGCTGGAGCATTGAGCATTTTTAAAATAATTGAATTTACCAAAAACACAAAAAAACTGGTTTTTCAAAGACACATCTACTCCACACAGCAAAGCAGTTCACCTGGTGAGCTTTTACAACTGTGAGTATGAAGAACAGCTTTTTAAAATAACTGTTTACATATTCACAGAACATTGAAAAAAAAGAGTTTACAAGACTTTAAAAAATAACAATTGCACATTTTGTAAAGGTTTATAATAGCAATCTCTCATTTTTCACTTTTGTAATGTGATCAGTTTGGTCAGATGATTGTTATTGAAGGACAGGACTCTTGAAAAGGCTTCAGGCAGGAGGTTCTGGTTTGACCAGTGTTTAGCCTGGCAACGCATATCTGAAGATGTGCTATTGAAAATAAAGCTTTGTTGAATTGCATATGAAGTGTTCACTTAGGGTTGGTTTATTTAGCGCACTTGTGAGTGCATGGTGTCAGTGTCATTGGAGAAGAGGACTTTGGTACACTGCAAAATGATCCCAAGATGATGTGTTCTCCTCATCTGACCCGCTCAATGATCCCAAGTCAACTGTCTCTCTGGACTTGATTTCTCCCAACACCCCCTTTCCGTCTGAGATTCTTGGTTACCAGACTTGCTTACTTTATAATAACCTTAGAACCTATAATTTCCTCCCCTTCTCCTTTTCTCCACAGAACCTTCCTTTCTCTCAAAAGCTCTCACAAACTTCTCTGTGTCTCAGCCACCGCAAGGCTGAGCATATTTCCTATTCGCTGAATAAGCTCTATTCAATTCAAATAAATTAAAGAGGAATAAGCAAATTGCTTTAACACTGAATGCTCATTAAAACTGAAAAATACTCAGACACACAGATGCGTACCCCTAGAAATACAGTTTTGTCAACAGGTCATTGAAATTTTTGAACATTGAGTGTCTGCGATGTGCCAGTTGCTGAAAAAGTGTTATGTTCACTTTGTTACAATGGATTTCAGTTTCTCACAGTTTTGACACTTCTGCTTCACATTTCATTAAAATTACCATTATTTTTTTTTTCAAATGCCTCCCCTTCTTTCTCTGATGGGCACCAGGCCAAAGTTGATTGTGTGATTAAAAGGAGCTATTAATCAGAGTCCCCAAACTCCCAGCAGATATTAGAGTCAAGATGCTCCTGAAAGAGGCTTGGTTATTTCTCTATTGTCTTCTAAAGAGACAAATTCACAACAAATGTTGACTTTTGGGGGAGTCAAGCAGCACCAGGGGCAATAGCTTGGTTCTGGAGAAGACCAAGGAAGCTCTTAACCACTAAAGATGCATCACGGTGGCTGAAACCACATGCTGGGTGGGATCTGACAGCTGGCTCAACAATGTCACAGAATAGTTGTGGGACCTTGATAAGATTCCCAATTCTTCTAAGCCCCAGGTTCTTTATCCATAAGTGGGTTTTATAAAAAATGACTATCTCAGATCTTGTTTTAAGGATAAGAGAGAAATAATTTTGTATCAAGTATTTTCCATTGGGTAGAACATACGAAAAGAGCTCAACAAATGAAATCTGTCATTTTATATTCATTCCTGATCTGCTGTATCCTCAGTAAATAACTTTGTCTGCTCCCTGGAGCAAAGACAAGTCCATAGCACTGACAGTGGTTAACTTTTAATTAACAGAATGTTTGACCAACCAGCGTATCCCAGTTCTGCCAACATATCCATTACTGCAATGTTATTGAGGGCAGGACCCAAATCATCTTCATGGTGCTGATGCCATAGTACATAGGATCATACTGGAAGCAGGATAGAGCTCAGTGGACCTGAAAGGATCTGACATACTGCATAAGATTTTCACAGGGTGGGCCATAGTGGCTCAGCAGGTAAGAGTGCTTGCCTGCCATGCCTGAGGACCCGGGTTCGATTCCTGGTGCCCGCCCATGTAAAAAAAAAAAAAAAAAGGAAGATTTTCACAATAGGAGAAAATCTGAGGTTCAACTACTGCGCATGCATATTGACATTTTTTATCTTCTAGGAATAAAATTAGGTTCTGAATAGAAACTGAAAGTAACTAACCAAGACTGGCAGATCATATACCTTGCTCTGTAAGCATATTCAGTTGTTTACTGAGTAGCTATAAGTCAGCATTTATGAATCAGAACAATGTTTTTATCCTTTTGGTTACTAATGGGAAGTAAATTCTATGAGGTTTTTCCTAATAATATTCATGACTTTCCATCTACCTGTTTGAATTTTTTGAATATTGCATATATATTTAGAAATGATCCTGGCAGAACAGACTTTAGAGAGACTCCATTGGAATTAGAGGTATAGAACAATAATCCCAGTTTTTCTTGATCTTCCCTGTGGAATTTTTTTCAGAATTGACTGAGCTGCTTTTTATGTAAACTGCACGGTACAAATTCACAGGCTAGATTTTAGATACATCAAAGAAGAACTGTAACTAACTTTTAAGAAATTTATACATTTGGCAGTTTTGTTAAGCCAATAAAGGTAGAATATATTATGTATTTGTTGGAAATATTTATATTTATATTAATAATCATGGGTGGATTGCCATTTTAGTCTACCAGGTAAGATATGACCTTCAACTTGCTGATCCAGCTTTTGCTTTCCCTGTGTTAATTTATGAATAATTTACATTTGGCCCATGGATATTTTACAATACACAATGACTTGGCTATCTGATTGGCTGCTAATTAACAATTTTATCAGCAACATCTCCCCATTACAGAGCAGATATCATGCCTGAGGAGCTTTGTGTTTTGAACTATTGCTGCTATAGCCTTGCAAGGGTTAGTAAGGAACAAAAAATTAAGGAATTGTTAATCTCCATAAATTACTTGATGAATGTTTTGCAGGTTAACTCCAGTATTTCCATGGAAATACCACATTCTCTTTTTCTAAATACATGCATTCAGCTGTTTACTATTCTAAACCTTTGGGCTGTGTGACATAACTACTGATGATTTCAGTTTGCTGAAAATATCAAAAATGAAAGACAATTTTATCAATCCAAAACAGCATTATTTTTTACCTAATAAATATACAGTTAGGAAATATGACCCAAGCAAATAATTTTAAACTCAGAAAATGTTTTATGGTTCACCAAAGCCTTGTTTATAATGGAGAAAAAAATCAAAACCTAACTTCCATCACAAAGAATATGACTAATTATTATTTATCCATATGATGGAATATTATGGGTTCATTAAATTAAGCAAAATGAAGTGCAAAAATAATTGAAATTATATTAAAACAGAGTATAAAACCGTTCTCAACAATGTTAACTTTTTCTTTTGGAAGATTGGATATGGATTCCTTTTTCCTCCTGTTTTCTATTTTTATGCATTTATTTAATATTTTAATTACCATGTAATAATTTTATAAATAAAAAATGTTATAGAATTCACTGCAATAATTCATTTGGAGATTATGTTTTGGGCTATTTAATATCCTGGGAAATTGTATCGTGTTAAAACAAGATAGTAAAATATGCTCTATGGAATTCTTGGAAGTAAGGGGGCTCTATTAAAAATCGTTTGTCTAAACCAAGTGAAAGGCAGAGAGAATAAACAGTATTGTGAAAACTCTTATCCTGGTTAGAGCACTGTGTGTGTCCGAAGAATTTATGAAGAAAGTATGCATGCAACTTAAAAAAGAGAAAAATCTCAGGAAATTACTTGAAAATGTGAGAGCACATCACACTTGCCCTTTGTCATCCTCAGGGAAATGGCAAGATTTTGAAAGGTGTTATAAAATGGAAATGACAAGACCCAATTTACATTCTAAGGAGATCTTTGTGGTTGTTTTAAGGAAGCATGGATGGACTTTAAGAGACCAATTCAGACATTATCATTATACATATAGCGCATGTAAATGGTGATGAAGAAAATGATAGATAGGTGAAATATATCGGGGAGAAAAAATCAGCAAGACTTTGTGATGGATTGATTGGAATGAGGCAAGGTAAACATTAAGAAGTGTCATATGATTCATATTTGCACAAGAAATGTGTTTGTTTCTATCCATGAATAATTATTGAATTTTATTAAATACTCTTTCAGCATCTATGAGATGATTATGTGATTTTTCCTTACTTCTGTCAATGTGGTATATTACATTATCATATTTAATGTTATCTTCAAAATAAATTCCATTTGGTGGTGATAAATTGTGCCTTGTATATATAATAGTATTAACTTATTAGCTAATATCTTGTGTAGGAATTTTGTTAACTATGTCCAGGAGAGGTATCTGTTTATAATGTTTTTTATTTTCACTGTTTTTGTAAGAGTTTGATGTCAAGTTATATTGTGCTGGCTTCATAAGCATAGTTTGAAGTATACCCTCTGTCTATTCTTTGGAGAAGTTTATGTCAGACTGAAGTTATTTCTCAAATATTTGGAAAAATTCACAGTTGAATCCATCTAGATACAGAATTTCATTTGTGAGAATTTTTTTAAAAACAACAGATTCAACTACTTTAATAGATAAGGATTGCGTACAGTTTTATTTACTTTTGTATCAATCATGGGAAGTTATATTTTTTGTCCATTACACTCAAGTTTTCAATTTAACTGACTTAAATTCTTTCAAAATATTCTCTGGTTCTCTACAGTGACTTGATTCATTGGTGATACCCTCGTTTTCTTTTTTGATATTGTTCATTTGTGTTTTCTTTTTTATTGTTGCTTTCTCTTGATAGCAATTTATCAGTGTTAATCTTTTCAATGAACCAAATTTTCGCTGTTAATTTTTTTCTACTGTATATTTACATTCTATTACTTTGCATTGTACTTTTAATTCTTTCTTTCATTCTACATTATCCAGATTTGATTTCTCCCTCTTCTTCGTCTTTCTCTTCCTCTTCTTTATTTTTTTTCCCTAGCTTATTAACAGGGAGTTTAGATCACTGATTCTTTTAATTAATAAGCTTTATGTTTTAGAGCAGTTTTAAACTTACAGAAATATTGAGCACAGAGCAGAGAGACTCCATATATCCCCGCACTCTCTGCTGCACACAACATCTTACATTAGCGTGGTACATTTGTTATTGATGAACCAATAATGATACATTGTTATTAACTAAGGCCCATAGTTTATATTAAATTTCAGTCTTGGTGTTGTACAGTTCTATGGATTTTGACAAATGCGTAAAGGTCACATATTCAACAATACAGTACCCCCCACAATAGTGTCATTCTCCGAAAAATCCCTTGTATTTCACATATTCATTCCTCCTCTTCCCTCCCAATGCCCTCACAACCACTGATCTTTTCCATTCTGTTACATTGGTCTTTACATTTATATTACAAATTTTTGCATTTTCCTGAAAATCATATAGGTGGAATCATGCAGTCTACATGCCTTTTCAGACTGGCTTCTTTCACTTAGCATTATACACTTGACATTCCTGCGTGTCTTTCTGCAACTTGATAGATTTTTTCTAATGGCACAATAACATTCCATTGTATGGCTGTACCCAGGTTGTTTATCAACTCACCAGTTGAGAGACATCTATGTTGCTTCCTGTTTTTGACATTTGTGAATCAAGCTACTGTAAACACTTGTGTGCAGATCTTTTTATGTGGACTTAAGTTTTCAATTCATTTGGGTAAATACCTAAGAACAAGATTATAGATCATATGATAAACCTAAGTTTAGTTTTGTAACGTATTGCCAGAGTTTCTTCCAAAGTAGCTATACCATTTTATATTCCCACAGCAATGAAAGGGAGTTCTAATTGCAGTCAATTGCAATTCCTTAATGACATATGACAGTGAACATTTTTATAGGCTTATTTGTCATATGCATATCTTATTTGATGAGGCATCTGTTTGGATCTTTTGCCCATTTTTCATTTGAATTGTTTGTTTTGTTATTGTTGGGCTTTAAGAATTCTTTGTATATTTTGGATGCAAGTCCTTTATCAGATATATGTTCTACAAATATTTTCTCCCAGTATGTGGCTTATCTTTCCATTCTCTTAACTGTGTTTGGTAGCACTGAATTTTTAATTTCAGTGATGACTAAACTATCAATATTTTCTTCCATGGATCATGCCTTCTGTGTTGCATCTAAAAGCTCCTTGCCAAGCCAAAGGTCACATAGCTTTTCTCCTGTTTTTTAGAATTGTTATAATTTTATACTTTATATTTGGTCTATGATCTGTTTCAAGTTAATTTTTATGACAGGTGCAAATTCTGTCTCTAGATTTACTTTTTTTTTTTCACCCATTTGTTGAAGAGGCCATGTTCTCTCTACAGATTTGCCTTTACTTCTTTGCCAAATATCAGTTGAGTATATTAGCGTAGGTTAATTTCTGAACTCTCTAGTCTGTTCCATTGATCTTTTGTCTATTCTTTCACCATATTGTCCTGACTATTTTAGATTTATAGTAAATCTGGAAGTTGGATTGTGTATTTACACTGTAATATATACATATACTTAAATACTAAATTTCCTCCTGAACTCTGCATTGGTTTCACTGAAATGTTAAATATGCTGCGTAGTGGATATAGTAGTCATTATAAATATTGCTTAATTTCTATTTTGATTTTTTTCTTTTCACCCATGAACATTTTGAAATACATGATTTAATAACCAAGACTTTGGGGATTTTCAGTTATATTTTTGCCATCTAATATCTAATCTTGTGTTAAGTGTATTATTGAATTCTCAGTATCACATAGAAAATTTTCCATTTAATATTTACATTTGCTTCAGTTTATAGAATCCAATTGTTTGGCAAATTCTTTATCTTTTAATCTATTTTCCCATCTCTTCCTCTTTTTTTCTTGAACATGTTAATCACAGTTATTTAACCTTTTTCTGCTAATTCTAACACGAATCATGTATAGGTTTTTTCCTATTATCTATTCCTACTCTTACTATTCAATCATATCATCCTTTCAGTTGGCAAATATAGAACAATATTAAAAACCCAAATATTA